>NC_035437.2:17889658-18489658 GCF_002127325.2 Helianthus annuus
ATATAAAATTAAATGTATAGGTCTAAAACACTTAAATATTCATATTTATCCATTTCATTAAATACACTTTATGATATCACTATGATACATCAACTATTAGCATACCACGTTGCCATGCACCACTCTCCCGTGTCGCAAATCGCCATGCATCACTCTTCTTTCCAGCAGTTCCTTTCATTTCTTACATTGTGCGTAAATTTTCTAAGTGTTAGTGGTCTTTTTTTTACAACAAATGTTACTCTTACGCTACTTTACACTAATTATACTAAAATACTCCTCTTGCTTGTGTTTAAGTCTTTATATATTTACCTTGTAAAGCTAAATACATGTTTTTTTTTTATTATTAGAATGACTATAGAGAAAATTACCCAAATTTCCTTTTGTTCTGATTTCTTTCTTAAATTTCCTTGATACACATCAAATTATTATGCTGGTTATCTTTTTCATAAGTTCTAAAATCTAAATGCTAAATCGTAAACTTTTAAAACCTAAACCTGCATATTTCACGATCTAAAGTAAGGATCCAACGACTCTTTATATAGGGGAGAGCCAAGAGATCGGAGAAAAGAACAAAAATATAAATATCACAAATTTTACACACGGTTTCAGTGCTAAAGGAAAGTCCACAATCTCACTTTGAAACTAGAAAACAGGGAGGATGTGTTTACAATAATAAATAAATAAACATTTATCATAAAATAAAATTATCATAAAAACCAAATCACATCACATAAGATATTGAGTAGAAGCTTTACCAATTACAACTTCTACTTCAAATCTTTTCTCAATACTAGATTGCTCCATTCTTAATAAAAAACTTGTTTGAAGGAAGGCGTGAAAGGGGCACACTTCATAGCTTCATTTCTATAAACTTGTCTAGAAATGAATGATAAATCGCTACACCGTATTAGCAACATATATTATTAAGGAATCTACAAAGGTTTTAAGTATTGTCTTTAGTTGAAGCTTAGATAATGTTAAAAGTTACTAAACATTACTTCACTTATTTAGTTTATAACCAAAATGTTTCATTTTTCCTTATCTTATGTTTTAGTTGTTTTTTTTTTTTTGTGACATGTGACGGTGCTGAGTCAACATGGGCTTAGGTTGGATGGGCTTAGGAACTTTGCATCTTGGGCTTAAAGCAGATGGGCTGTGTAACTGATAGATGATGTGGTTGTAACAGTGTAACAAATTCAAGTCTTCAAGTGGGTGGGCCTCCTGCAGATTATATAAAGTCTTTCTCTAGTTTTGTGTCAACATGATGTGCGTGAAGTGTGTTATATTTTTAATGTATATTTTAAGCCCTTTTACACTTTTAGCCAAGTTTTAAATTTATAAAACACGATATTTACTAACACTAAACACACATATGGGCAAGTGCACCCATCGTGGACGTAGTATAGTGTTGGTAAGATACCGAAGTCGTCCAAGGACACAAGAGCTTTTAATACCGGTTTATCCTCAGCGTCTAATCAAATCAAAAAGTTAGAAAAAGGTTTTTAAACTAGAAAAATAAAAACTAACTAAATGCTGAAAAATAAAAATAAAATAAAAACAGATAGACAAGATGAATCACTTGGATCCGACTCGTGTATTAGTATAACCTTTGATTATTTTCGCACTTTTGCACTTGTTTAAGAGATTATCTTAGTTATTGTAGTAGGCCCCTCTTTTGAAGGCGACGTTACCCTCAACCCAGTAGTTTGAGTTAGCAAGGATACAATCCTAAAGGGTTGGATTATTGGAAGAAAATGAATTAAGTTATTAATGAAAATTGTGGTAGGCCCCGCTTTTGGCGGTGACGTTACCCTCGGCTAAGTAGTCTGAGTCAGCAGGGATACAGTCCTAAATAGCAGGGTTATAGTATTAATAGTAGTTAACTTATGAGGGGGTCAAAGAGTTTGGATCCCCGCCATCCAATACCTATGGGCATTGAAGGAGATCCTACTAAATTTCACCCAGGTCCCTTGAAGGACCTCTAAACGCTGAACAAGGGCAAGACCCTTACCAAACCGTTCCCTTAACCCCCGACCAGGTAGCCAACATACCTCCATATAGACCGTGGAGATATGAATGGTGAAAATCTTTTATTTTATATAGACAGTAAAATAATGCCAAGACACCACGGACAAACGATAAGGAAAGATCACCTTCAACATAAGCAACTAGTTATTAAAGTCATTAATACAAAACCAAATAAAAAGTGCAAAAGATTAAAAATAAAAAGTATTATACTAAACACTTGTCTTCACCAAGTGATGTAAGAGACTTAGGCAAACATGGCCTTGATTGTCAAGAACTCTTACGATCAATCTTGGATCCTGAGACGACTCACACACTCTACGATGGACAATGGATGATGGTGGTGGATGATGGTGTTATGGTGGTGGTGGGTGGTGGATGAAGTGTGAGAGAGGTGGTGTGCCAAGGGATGAGTTGGAATGAAACCAAGCACTCCTATTTATAGGCTGAACAGAAGGCTGGGCACGGCCCCGTGTCCGCTGGACACGCCCCCGTGCCCGTCTGACACTCTCTCTCTTCATTAATTGTAATTCGCAATTACAATTGATGCGCCTGCTGTACTTTCGCCACGCCCCCGTGCACACTGGACACGACCCCGTGCACACTGGACACGACCCCGTGGTGGGCAATAGAAGCTTCTACAAGTTTGTCTTTTCTGCTGCTTCTTGGGCACGGCCCCGTGCTGGCTGAGCACGGGGGGTGTTCAGGCTTCTGTTTTCTCTTCTTTGCTTGGGAGGATGCCGTTGAGGGTTCGGGCAGTCTACTTTTGTTCCTTTTCTTGTATTTATGTTAGAATTAGCTGTCTTTTTGCTTCTTTTCTGAATTTGAGCTCATTTAATCTTGAAAATACAAAAGGAAGACAAAAACACTCTTTTTCCAACATTAGTACTTAAAAAGGGTTAGTTTTATGCCTCATTTGATGTAATTTATATGTTGCATTTTACACACATCACAACACAACTCACTCCAATAATTGAAGAGTCTCTCATTGTTTATAGGCGATTAGGGTTTATTCTCAGTGTTTTGATCGATTCGTGTTGATTCTGATCTTGTGAGAGTTTCCTGTGTTCTTCGTTCTAGTACAGATTATCATATTGATAATCTGTGTAGGTTGTGATAGGTCTTTGTTGTGAGTGTTTTGAATATTTTACTGATTTGTGAATATTTTGGGTATAAACTTCTTTAGTTTGGGGTTTTACATAATCTCTGTTGTGATACCTTATTTTTGACATGGTATCAGAGCCATCTTGAGCTCTTAGGGTTTGTATCGTTCCGCTATGCATTCTTTGGTCAGATCTGTGTAGATCAGATTAGATCTGTGGTCACTGAGTTTTGGTAGACGGTGAATTTGCCGACTCATGATTAAAGGTTTTTCGATCATGGAGTTTGTCTATTGCGTAGAAGGTTTGGGGCTTCTTGGTTCTTGAAACCCTAATTTGGGGGTTGAAGATTCTTGGAGCCGTATTAGAAGATTTGTGTTGGGGTTTACAACCCTAGATGGTCGTAGGGCAAACTGACCAAATTCTCTTTGCTGGTCTTCTTAATTAGATCTTGCAGCCCTAAGTGTAGGCTGCAAGACTGATTCACTTGGAGTTATATGCTTCTGGTTAGATCGTTCCTTTCCTTTCTTATTTTTGACTTTTGTCACATTGCATAGTCGTGTCTAGGCATTTCTTGTTACCGGGCTAGTCGGACCGGCCTTGATCGTTTCTTATTTGCTTCACTTGTGCATTTTTACTTGATTTGCACTGTGTTTGTTTGTTCTGGTTTATTTTGATTTGCATAGTGTTTGTTTGTTCTGGTTTATTTTTTACTTGTTGCTGTCATTAGTTGTTTTAGATCTTAGTAGCTATCTTGATACGATCTGCGGTGGCACCATAGAGCGACAAACCACTGATCTGATCCTCTGTCCTGGTTAGCTTAGGGTTGTGTAGTTGTTTTCAGTTGTTAGTGTTTGTGCTGTGATTGTTGTGTCATGGTTGATGGTCCTGTGGTTACTACTAGTGGTAGTGGTCCTTCTGATCCACCACTTGAGACCTTGGTCAGTAAGTTGGATGCAAGTGATCCATTGTACTTACATCCTTCTAATTCCAGTAACCTTACTATAGTCTCTATTAAACTAAAAGGGTTTGAAAATTACATGGTGTGGTCTAATGCTATGCAACTCGCTTTACAAGTAAAGAATAAATGGGGATTTATTGATAAAATGTGCATTAAATCAGAAAATAATGATGTGTTATCTAGACAATGGGATAGGTGTAATTCCATTGTTCTCACTTGAATTTTAAATTCTATTAGTGAAGACCTGTATATAGGTCAAGATTTTTCAAAACTTGCTAGTGATGTTTGGACTGATTTAAAGGAGACTTATAACAAGGTTGATAGTTCAGTCATTTTTTATTTATATTAGAAAATAAGTGGTTTTACTCAGAGTAGTTTAAGTGCGTTTGAATACTATCACAAACTTAATGTAATGTGGATACAATTAGATTAAATCTTGCAACTGCCTTTTTGTACTTGTGAGGCTGCTAAAGAGTTTAACAGTTTTAATCATATGTTCAAACTTATGTAGTTTTTAATGGGACTTGATGGTGTTTTTCAAAGTGTTAGAACTACTTTTTAATGAAAAAACTTTACCAACAATTAAATAAGCTTTTGCTATAGTTTCAAGGGAAAATTCCCATAGAAACTTTAGCAACAGCTCTAAAAATGGGCAGACTATGGCCTTTGTGTCGAAAGTTAGTCAACCTGTTCAGTTCAAAAAGGGTAATAAAATTGCTAATCAAAACTTGAAGTGCTCTCATTGTAATAAGATAGGACATTTTGTAGACAAGTGCTTTGAAATAATTGGGTACCCTTCTTGGATGAAACCTCCACGAGGTAATCAAGGGAAGAAAGCAGTTGCAAGCAATAGTAGCACTTCTGTTGAATCTGCTGAGGTGTTTAATTCATTAACTAGTGAACAAATAACCAAGTTGCTTAGTTTGATAGGAGATAAGCCTAGTGATGCTCCTCAAAGCTCTAGTGTTTCAGGTAGTGGTTTGTTTTGTGGTAATGTGTTTTTATAAACATGAGTTTTGTTTCAATAGCAAGTCTAACAATGAGCAGAGTGTAGGATGGATTGTTGATTCCGGGGCAAATCAACATATGATAAAAGATGAATAACTTTAAGTAATTCCATAAATGTGTCTAAATTTAAAATTAAAGTTAAAGACCCTAATGGTACTAATGCTTAATGACCAGAATTGGTAATGTAAAACTTCTTAATAATGTAATTTTAAAAGATGTTTTCTTAGTCTGAATACAATATTAATCTTATATATATTCACAAGTTAGTCAAGGATAACAACTTATATCTTGGTTTTGATGAGAATAAATGTTATGTATAGGACTTGTTAACCAAGAAAGTCCTGATGACTGGTAATCAAGTAGAGGGCTTATATTTTTGTGGCAGTTCATATGTGTGTAACAAGGTGTGTTTTAATTCAAGTAGTTTAAATAATCTTTGGCATGCTAGGCCGGGTCATCCATCTGATCAGGCCATTAGAATGTTCAAAGATAAGCTGAACTTAGAAGTGTCTGATACTAGTCTTCCGTGTGAAGTTTGCCAAAGAGCTAAACAACACAAGGAACCATTTCCTTTGAGTAATCATAAATCAAACAATTTAGGGGATCTTGTGCATCTTGATGTTTGGGGTCCTTATAAAGTGAGTAGGGAAAGACATAAGTTCTTTCTATCTATTATTGATGTACTCCAGGGCTGTTTGGGTGTGTTTAATGAGGACTAAACATAGTTGATTTTGTCAATATTGTTAAAACTCAGTTTCATAAAGAGGTGAAATGTTTTAGAAGTGATAATGGAACTGAATTTATAAATCATCAAATGGATAGTTTTTTTAAAAGTAAAGGTATAACACATCAGACTTCCTGCACTTATACACGTCAACAAAATGGTATAGTGGAATGGAAACATAGACATTTGCTAAATGTGGCTAGGTCTTTACTGTTTCAAAGTTGTGTACCTTTAATTTTTGGTCTGACTGTGTATTAACTGCTGCTTATTTAATCAATAGGACTCCTTCTTCGGTGCAAGGTGGTAGGACTCCCTATGAGTTGGTATATGGTTTTGAACCTATTGTTGGTCATTTAAGAATGTTTTGTTGTCTGTGTTTCTTTACTGTGTTAAATGAAAGTGATAAATTTAACAGTATGGCTAAAAAGTGTATTCTCGTTGGTTATTCCAATGAAAAAAGGGATACAAGGTGTACAATTTAGATAATAAAACTACATCCTTTTCCAGAGTTGTAAAGTTTTTTGAAAATGTGTTTCGTTTTAAAGATAAATCTCTTTTGAAACAGTTTGATGTAAATATTTTTATGAAGTAAACAAATTAAACGTTTTTGATATGTACGAGAACACAAACACACGTCATTCTAAAACTCCCGATGATGAAGGAAAGGATCTTAGAGAAACAGGGACATATGGGTCTCAGCAGTCAGAGCCAAGTTGCACTTATATTGTAGGTAGGGCTGGGGAACAGTCGCCCAGTTTTAGTGAACTTAGGACTGATGAGCCTGAGCATGTGACACCTGTTCAGGAAGAACAATCCATTTCTGAGGGGTTAGATAACACATAAATAGGTAACCAAAGCCAACTCAGAAGGTCTACTAGAAATTCTTCGTTACCTAGAAGTCTAAATGATTATATCATTGAAGGGAAGGTTAAGTATGGGTTAGAGAAGGTAGTTAATTATTCAAATCTATCTAAAGAACATATGTGTTTTACATCTGTTCTTGACATAAGTAGGGAACCGAAACTATTTAGTGAGGCTATAAAGGATCCTAACTGGGTTACCGCCATGAATGAAGAGATAGAGGTTCTTCATAGAAATGATACATGGGAACTCGTAGAATTACGTCATGGTAGGAGTGTAGTTGGTTGTAAATGGTCAATAAGATTAAATATAAGTCAACAAGCGAAGTTGAAAGGTTTAAGGATAGGCCTGTTGCCAAAGGATATAGCCAAAAACAAGGTGTTGATTTTGAGGAAACGTTTTCGCCTGTTGTTAAGCTTGTTACAGTAAGATGCATTGTTTGTATTGCTGTTAAAATAATTGGAGTCTGTATCAACTTGATGTAAATAATGCGTTTTTATATGGTAACTTAAATGAAGTAGTTTATATGTCACTTCATGATGGTTACTATTCCAAAGATGAGAAAAAAGTGTGTAGATTGAAAAAGTCTTTGTATGGGCTGAAACAAGTCCCTAGGATGTGGAATGAGAAATTAGTAAATGTGTTATTTGACTTAGGGTTCAGTCAAAGTAAATGTGATTATTTATTGTTCATTAAAATGACTGAACAAGTTATAGTTTATTTACTTGTGTATGTTGATGACATTGTCATCACAAGTAATTGCAATGTTGAAATAGAAAATGTTAAGCGAATTTAAGATCTAAATTTATGATTACAGATATTGGTGAGTTGAAATATTTTCTAGGCATAGAGGTTATCAAAGTAGAACAAGGTATTTGCTTGCCCCAAAGGAAATACTGTCTAGAGTTGTTAACCGAGTATGGCATGAGTGTATGCAAACCGGTTAACACCTCAATTGAACAAAATCATGTCGTAACTGCCTATGTAAAGAAATAGTGATATGGTTGAAAATGTAACTGGTTATAAAAAACCGGTAGTCAAGTTAATCTATCTTGCTCATACCAGACCAGATATATCATACACAGTTCATTTTCTAAGTCAATACATGCATAATCCAACAAAAGGTCATTTAAAAGTGGCGTTCAGGCTATTAAGGTATTTAAAACAGTCACGTGGAAAGGTGTTTTGTTATCTAAAGGATCTAATTTTTATTTGGTTGCATACTGAGACTCAGATTGGGCAAAGTGTTTGCAATCTAGAAAATCGATTACTGGGTTTTGTATATTCCTGCGAAACTCTTTAGTTTCTTAGAAAAGTAAGAAACAAGCTACTGTTTCAAGGTCATCGGCTGAAGCCGAGTATAGATCAATGGTGGTTGCTGCTTGTGAGGTGGTGCGGTTGAAAAACATGTTAGAAGAGTTGGGTGTATTAGTTTCATTACCAGTGAAGTTACAATGTGATAGTACTACGACTATTTCTATAGCTGCAAATCCTGTTTTTCATGACAGGACGAAACATTTCGAGTTAAATTTATTCTTCTTGCGAGATCTAATTTCTAAAGGTCTAATCAAAACTGCTGGAATAGGCTCAGAACAACAATTGGCAGACTCATTAACTAAAGGTTTATTGGTTCATCAACATGCTGAGTTATGCTCTGGTATTAATTTGTTCGATCCATTTGGTTATTAAACTAGGGGGGGGGGTGTTAAAAGTTATTAAACAAAACTTCACTTTTTAAGTTTGTAACCAAAATGTATCATTTTTCATTATCTTATGTTTTTTTTTTGTTTTTAGTGACATGTGACGGTGTTGAGTCAACATGGGCTTAGGAACTTTGCATCTTGGGCTTAAACCAGATGGGTTGTGTAACTGATAGAAGATGCAGTTGTAACGGTGTAACAAATTCAAGTCTTCAAGTCGGTGGGCCTCCTGCAGATTATATAAAGTCTTTCTCTGGTTTTGTGTCAACACAACTCACTCCAATAACTGAAGAGTCTGTCATTCTTTATAGGCGATAGGGGTTTATTCTCGGTGTTTTGACCGATTCGTGTTGATTATGATCTTGTGAGAGTTTCCTGTATTCTTCGTTCTAGTACAAATTATCATATTGATAATCTGTGTAGGTTGTGATAGGTGTTTGTTGTGAGTGTTTTGAATATTATACAAATCTCTGAATATTTAGGGTACAGACTTCTTTAGTTTGGGTTTTTACATAAGTTCTGTTGTGATACCTTGTTTTTGACAGATAATTTGTTAATTATCAAAATATGAGGGAGAGATCACGAGGTATGATTATTTTTCTAGTGTTTCTCGCATATTAGACCATGGGGTGTGGGTTCGGGGAAACTTATGTGGAAACCCATGCGGCACCGTCCCCCAAGGGGAACACAACCCCCCACAAATACATTTCAGGACAATTGGGGATGGATCTCCATTCTCCCCGAGCTTACTTTTTGAAATTTGAGGATGTTGATTGGTTGGAGGGCGAAGGGGTACACCACCCCCTTGATGGGGAAGATGATGAGGTGGAGGTAAGGTGATGATGTGGATGTTCGGGGAGGGTTACACCACACCCCATGGTCTTATATACTTGTTTGGTTTTTCATGGGTATTAAAGGTACCTACGAGTCGGTTCGAGTTAGGTGTCAGAAGCTTTTGTTTTTATATAGGTATCACATTTCACTATTTTAAATCAAATCGTACTTGGTACGAAACTGAAATAACTTAGTTATTCGTGATTCCATTTTGCGGGCAATATTCGTAGAGTTGGTTAATTTATATATTATGTATGGAATAATGAGATAAAAAAACACTAAAACTGCAAAATTGTGATTTGGGTAAACTGCTACTATTCCCACGTCAAGTATCATAAACATATAACATGTCTGAGTAAATTTACTATGTGGGATAACAACATAACAATTCCAACAATATCTATATATATGCATGTATAAACGCATTCAATAGCACATTCAGTGGTTCATATTTAGTAGAGCATATTCAGTGGTTCAAATTCAGTAGAGCATATTCAGTGGTCACCTTGCGGTGATATTAGTAGTTCAGTGATCACCTTGCGGTGATATCAGTAGTTCAGTGATTACCCTGCGGTGATGTCAACAGTTAATACTTGTATACAGGCAATACCAAGTAGTATACCAATCAATATCAAATTCGGAATTCTCGACTACGAAGTAGTGGAAAACCCAAATCCTTCATACAATGTTGTATATAGTTTATACCTTAAACGCGTAGATCCAAACTAAGCAAAAACTCCTGCTTTCTTGAACATCGACGTAACACAAAAGTATATTCTGTTTGATCAATTTTGGTAAGTTTCATTGTCGAATGACTCACTTTAATAGCAGAAGATGGAGCATAGAATTTATGTATTATTATGATCACTTATTTGTCGGCAAAACTGAAATAACTTAGTTATTCGTGATTCCATTTTGCGGGCAATATTCGTAGAGTTGGTTAATTTATATATTAGGTATGGAATAATGAGATAAAAAACACTAAAACTGCAAAATTGTGATTTGGGTTAGAAAACTGCTACTATTCCCACGTCAATTATCATAAACATATAACATGTCTGAGTAAATTTACTAAGTGGGATAACAACATAACAATTCCAACAATATCTATATATATGCATGTATAAACGCGTTCAATAGCACATTCAGTGGTTCATATTTAGTAGAGCATATTCAGTGGTTCAAATTCAGTAGAGCATATTCAGTGGTCACCTTGCGGTGATATTAGTAGTTCAGTGATCACCTTGCGGTGATATCAGTAGTTCAGTGATTACCCTGTGGTGATGTCAACAGTTAATACTTATATACAGACAATACCAAGTAGTATACCAATCAATATCAAATTCGGAATTCTCGACTACGAAGTAGTGGAAAACCCAAATCCTTCATACAATGTTGTATATAGTTTATACCTTAAACGCTTAGATCCAAGCTAAGCAAAAACTCTCGCTTTCTTGAACATCGACGTAACACAAAAGTATATTCTGTTTGATCAATTTTGGTGAGTTTCATTGTCGAATGACTCACTTTAATAGCAGAAGATGGAGCATAGAATTTCTGTATTATTATGATCACTTATTTGTCGGCAAAACTCATAGGTATCCTAACTCAATTTTGTTTTCAATTCTCATTTGGTGTAAAAATGAGTGAGGCAATGGTGGGCAGTGATAGGAGACCCAGGGATACCTGGGTTCGATCCTTGAGCCAAACGGGTTTTACTGGTAATCTACAGTCGTGCCTACGGGCGGGTGGGTTACTGGGTTTTCCCCAAAATTGGTGGTGGACGACTCGGGTTACTCTCGGAGTACTCCGTTTGTCCAGTGGGTGCCCCGAGAGTGCTCGGGATTGATTTGTTGGCCATTCAAAAAAAAAAAAATTAACAAACCATTTATCTATAAGATATCCTAACTCAATTTTGTTTAAAATAATAATAATAATAACAATAATAATAATAATAATAATAATAATAATAATAATAACAACAACAACAACAACAGTAACAGTAACAGTAACAGTAACAATAGTAATATTAGATGTCTAAATGCAAATCTGAAAAACCCAAAAACAAAAATCATGAGTACCGCTATTAATTTTATTTGTTATCAATAAAAACTTAATTGTTCTTAAATGGTTATTTTCTTAATATAAATTAGCAACACATTGTTGCGTTGTGTTGTTGTACCTCAAGCATAAGGTGTTTTTCAAAAACTTTTTATGATTTTCCAATTTTAACCCAAAAGTTTTCATCTTTTGTATTTTAGCCATCTTAATTTTTTTACTTTTAACCCAAAATTTTTTATCTTTTGTAATTTAACCCAAAACTTGTTTATTTACAACTTTGGTCCCCCATGCTTTTTATCTTTCGCAAGTTTTTCGTTTTTCGTTTTACGTTTCGTTTTAAAATTTGCGAGTTAATACGTCGCAACGTGCATGTGTGTTTCAACATTTTTGGTCTATTTTTTCACATTTGACAGGTATGTAGCAACGTGTCTATTTCCCCCTTTGGCAAGTTTGCCGCAACGGGCGGATCCTACATCGACTTAGTTATTGTTTTCTATGTTATTTAACGAGTTAACACTGCACAACGTGCGTGTGTGGTTCAACGTTTTTACGTCTATTTTTCCGTTTAACAAGTTTGTCGCAACGCGTGGGTCCTAAATCGACATAATTATTTTTTATATGTTATATGTTTCAGTCTTATTTCTTCGCATTAACACGCCGCAACTTCAGTGTTGGTGGTCGCTACCAGTGGTGTGGCGTTGATGTTATTTGACATAGTTTTAGGCCCTCGCCGCAACGCGTAGGTGCTTAATTCTAGTTATTTATAATTTTCATTATACACTTATTGTTTTGGTCAAAAATTACCGAAGCAATTAAGTGATCAAATTAGTCAAGTGAGGTAGTGTGCTAGGAATGTGTGTTGAAAATATGCTAATTTAGTTGTTTGTAAAAACAATTATCAGGATACGGCTCAGGAGGATATTGAGCTATATCTAGGATCAAACAATGAGCAAAAAAGTAAAGGGTGACACGGGATATACGAGGAAAGCCCTTGATCAATTTAGATCGCCGGCATAAAACCTCGGGAGCTGATAATCGCAACTGCCTTGTTCTTCTTTTTACTTTAAATGTCAGGATATAGTGCAGGATATGATGCAGATCAACTAAGTGTTACAAAGCGATTTGAATACAAGTATATTTGCGTAGTGATTGTTTGCAGCTAGAGAGAAAGAGAATTCGAGAGAATTGTGTGTCCTTATCTGATCTGATCACTCCTATTTATAGTAAAATGAAAACAACCAACTAGCCTATAAAACAGGATCCCTAGAATATTCCCTATGTGAACGTTGTAGTCCAAGTCTTCCGGCTTCAACGTCCATATTTCAACATATTTGCCCGAGTCTTGAGGAGAAGAAGTCCACTTGAACGTTGGAGACTTGCCTCGTTTACCTTCAAGCTCCAAACCCGCCGTTGCTTCCAAGCCTTCCACCGCCTCAAAGCCACGCAGCTCCAGTTCCCGTAAGAGGAAGGAGCCAGACTCCCCCGCTTCTTCAGACGTCTTTCCGTTCGAGAATCATGGATTCTCGGAGTCCAGCAAGTTTATGACCGGCTTCCTTAATCAGGTAGGTATGTCAGTCCTATATCCTGCACGCACATGCTGGTTATATATTTCGAATACACATATTGATACTTGTTCACCTGATTATAGGGTCTCGAGCGGTTGGTGTTTCTATACGAGGATTCATGCGGTTTGAACAAGATGTTGCAGGTTAGCTTGAGGAAGGCAGAGGCTACCGTCGTAGATCAAGTAGCAATCGTCGCCGCCAAATCACAGCACTACGAGGACAAATATAAGGCGATGATCCAGGAACATCAGGCTGCCATCAAGATGGCTACCCAATAAGCCTAGGCTAAATACGATGCAGCTCAGGTTCAACATGAATAGGACATGGTCTCTTATGGGAAAAGCCTTAAGGGCTCCGTTGTTATCTCTCTCCTCCAAGCCAGGTTGAAAATGGCCCATGAGGCCAAGGCCATGGGCCTTGAATTCCCCTCGTGGAATGTTGAAGCTTAGGAGGCAAAGCTGAGGGATCTCGGTGGCAATCCTGTGGAGTATCCTGCGAAGCCTATTGCTGATGAGCCTGCCAAGGTGGTCGAGAAGGTGGCTGATGCTGGTGGTGATGCTGCTAAGGATACTGGAGCTGATGCTGGTGAAGACGTTGTTGGTCAAGAAGGTGCTGCTCCTTGAAAGGAGTGAAGTGGGCAATGATGGATGTTTGTGCCTAGGCCAGAGCCCACTTTTTATTTTCTGATGTTTAGGGTTGTTGAACAATTTCCTTTTCCTGTCTTTAAACAATTTACATTTCCTGCATTAAGACAATATGATGGCCAAAGGTGGATGGGTCCTGGGTTTCAGGATGAAGCCCTTGGTCATCAATTAGTATGGTTTATTTTGAACAGTACAACGGGTGGAGGCGGATGGGTCTCGGTTTGAGATGAAACCTTCAACCGTTGTGTAAATATAATTAGAAACTAATCGTGCTTTTGGTGGATGGATCTCAGTTTGAGATGAAACCAAAATCACAACTTTTGCTATGTTAATAAATAACCTTCCTTTGAATTATCCATTGTTGTTTATCAATATGCATTGTTTAGTTTGAATTCCAATGTTCCAAACTTGGTATAATTATTTTTTGAAAATATCCTGATCAATATACTCACAAACATCCTGTAAAGGCTTTCGTTAAATAGGGTTTTTACAACTCAGACAATTTAGATAAAGTTAAAAAAGACAGTTTATTTTACAAAGTTTGTTATGATAATACTTGTTTGACTAGAATACAGTTTTAGTTTCTAACCCAAGTGTCATATCCCAAATATTTCAACCAAATATCCTGAAACATATTCTGAAAATACATTTCGAGACCATATTCTTGAAAATATATCCTAATCAGGATATTTATGCTTTTGTCAAACATAGTTTCTAAAATTCAAATGATCCAAATAGGGTTTATAAAGGAAAGATCATACCAGAAATAGAGTGTAACCCTATTCTCAAACTTGATTCCATTTGCAATTTTTCCAACAATGATATCCACAGCTTGAGACACTAAGTGTACTAGGTCCAAGCTTGAGCTTTTCACAATTGCCCCCGTAGGAATGTCCCCTGTCCATAATACCTTTGAATACTTAGAAATTTTTTAGACATCAGTACCAACTATCTGAACAATTCTTGTGTTACAGGGGATAAGCCCTAAAATATACCGGAGATTAATCCTTAGTGTTCTGGGAATAAACTCATAAGTATTCTGGGGAAAATCCCAAATTTTCATGCGCTACAGGCGGGAGTGTATAAACTCTAAGACTTGGAAAGGAGAAAATCTTTAAACCTTAGAGAGTATGAAAATACCTTTTCTTGAGAGAGGGTGATCAATCCTCTTATACCTTTAGGATCCAGGATATAGCCAACAATAATGAAATTGTCAGCCACTTTTACATGGACTGGTCCCGCTATCTTGAACTATCCCTGGATAACTTGCGCTCCAGGCGGGGTGTTTAAACCCAATTCGAGAGAAAGGTGAATACCTTTAAACATGTGAAGGGATCAGGATCCCTTAAACGTGAGAGAGGGGGCCAATCCTCTAATCTTTTGAAGTATCCTGAGTGTATATCCTGGAGCTATATCCCGAAACATATACTACTATGGTCACTAAACATGTTTGGTCGGATCATAATGATCGACCAAACGGGTCGTGTTCGAAAGTCTAAGCGAGTGTTTAGTCCGCTTGACATACGACTCTACACAAGCACTAATCTAAAAAAGTGACGAGCTAAACATGTCGAAACATGTTTAGTTAAGTTAGAAAACAGGTTTTGATATCAAAACAAACGGTTTTGATACCCTAGAGTAGTTTGGTTACAAAATGCGCGTAAATACGCATTTTGGCCGAAACTACGACTCGTCACTAAGCCTAGATAACTTGGTAATCAGTAGGTATAGTCACTAGGGACTATAACCATCGTGATTACGCTCACGTTATGAAGTTCAAACGAACTTCGCGTTGACCATAAACTGGTCAAAGCAGAAAGTCAAACGCAGTTTGACTTTAACGATAAAAACAAATGAAAGAACGAAAGAATACTTACAGAAGGTCCCCGCAAGCTCTTGATCCGAATTACTCTCAGGTATGAAGCATAAACTTCAACTTAGAGAGCTAAAATCAGATCAAGTGTGCTTTTGGGAGGAATTGAGGGTGGGTATTTATAGGAATTCAAGAACCGTTAAGATCGTTCATCGAAAACTGAGCTTTGATCTGGACCTTACATGTGTGCCCATGGTTTTCTAAAACCATGGGAGCCCCTAATATGAGTCATAATGGACTAGGTTCATTGAATACCAACCCATGGTTTTGCAAAACCATGGGTTAAAACCATCAACACTTCAAAATGGACTAGGTTCATTTAATCTGGTCAGAAATTTCAAAAATCGTCCCTGCACTTGTAAAACTTGATTTTTTTGCACTTTCAAGCCCCGTTAACCCCATTTCAAGGCTCTAAAATAAAGTTAAAGTATAGGGAACTCAAAACATGCTCAAAAATATCTCGGATGTCGGTTCGTTTGGTCGTACGGTTGCGTTATTCGCTTAATTACGACGGAAGTCGTAACGAACGCAAAAAGGATCCAAATTAAGCGACGAATGGAATTTTATCATGCCAAACACTAAAATAAAATATTTTAATGCTTGCATAAATTTTTGGATGTTTGGATATATTCAGAACGTAAGATATGCGCGAAAGTGCAAACTTGTGCACGTTTTGACGCTTTTAGTCCTTATTGATCAATAAAGTTTATTTTAGCATACTGAACCCCTGAAATCCTATTTTTAAGCTATGTAAAGGTTATTTAGGGTATTTTTAACTTATGATCAAGTTTCGGAATGTTCGTTACTATACAAATCGGTTTAATTTCGCAGTTTGACACAAATAGTCCCTTCAATCGAACAAACTTGATTTCAACACACCAAAGCATCCAAAACTTATTTCTAAGTTATGTGGAGGTTATTTAAGGTATGTTAAGCCTATTTCACTATTTCAGAGTGTTTGTTGCATTAAACTGGTTATATTTACGCATCAGATCGCGTATAACCTTCCAGAAAGCGATTTAAAGCTTGAAATCGGATTTGAGTCAAATTGAAAAATCACCAAACACAAATACACACATAATAACATCAAAACACATATAATAACACCAAAGAACATTGTTTTATTAATAATCATCATTGTTTTACATTGAATCACGACTATAGAACACAGTTGTCACAGTCTCCCCTATTTCAGGAAATTTCGTCCCGAAATTTTAACTAGAGGAAGCTTGTGAAAAAAAATACGGATATTTTGGCTTCATCTGGTCCTCATGTTCCCAAGTAAACTTTGGGCCACGTTTGGACTCCCAACGAACTTTTACCAATCGAATCCGTTTGATCTTTAACTGCTTGAAAGTAAGGTCCACGATCTCCATGGGTTTCTCGACAAAGTGCATCGTTTCGTTGATTCGGATCTCGTCGAGAGAAATGTGAAGATCAGCGTCAGCTAAACACTTTCGCAAATTGGACACGTGAAAAGTCGGGTGAATATTCCCAAGCTCTGGATGTAGCTCTAGTCGATAGGCAACCTTCCCAATCTTTTCCACAATCTTAAATGGTCCCACATATCGAGGTGTAAGTTTTCCTTTCTTTCCAAATCTCACCACTCCTTTCCAAGGTGAAACCTTGAGTAGGACACGATCTCCGACTTGAAATTCTAAGGGCTTGCGTCGCATATCCGCATAACTCTTTTGACGGCTTCGAGCTGTCACAAGATTATCGTGGATTTTCTTGATTTTGTCTGTTGTTTCCAGAATGAGCTCAGGTCCAGTAAGCTGAGCTTCACCGGTCTCGTTCCAACAGACAGGTGAACGACATTTTCGACCTTAGAGAGCTTCAAATGGTGCCATATTAATACTAGCATGATAGCTATTGTTGTCAGAGAACTCGATCAATGGAAGATGAGAATCCCAATTACCACCAAAGTCTATCACGCATGCTCTAAGCATATCCTCCAAAGTTTGAATCGTTCACTCAGATTGACCATCTGTTTGGGGATGATAAGCAGTGCTTAGATTCAGTTGGGTTCCCAAAGCAGATTGCATGGTCTTCCAGAAATGAGATGAAAATCGGGCATCACGATCAGAAATGATATCCAAAGGAACACCATGTCGTGATACAATCTCATCAACATAAATCTTTGCCAGTTTATCAGCAAATAGATCCTCGCGAACTTGAATAAAATGAGCTGATTTCGTTAATTAATCGATAATAACCCAAATAGCATCATGACCTTTAGAAGTACGCGGTAACTTAGTGATGAGATCCATAGCAATGTTCTCCCACATCCAAACTGGTATCTCTGGTTGCACGAGCAAACCAGAAGGTTGTTGATGTTCAGCCTTGACTTTGAGATAAGTTAGGCATTTTGATACATACAAGGCAACATCCTTCTTCATACCAGGCCACCAGTAGTGAGTACGAAGATCCTTGTATATTTTATCAGCACCAGGATGGATAGAATATCGAGACTTATGAGATTCGTCCATTACCAAGGTGCAAAGATCGTCTTGTTTCGGAATCCACAAACGATCCTTGAAGTAGAGCAAACCGTCGTCTTTCCTTTCGAGCTTAAGCACAAGTTGACGTGGCAATTCCTCACCTATCAAATTTTGTGAAACACAAAATTGCTGAGCTTGAAGAACACGAGCTTGAAGATCAGATAGCGTTTGAACAGAATGAAGCCGGACTCGCTCTTTGCGACTAAGCGCATCGGCTACGACATTCGCCTTACCAGGATGGTAACGAATCTCGCAATCGTAATCGCTCAAGAGTTCAACCCAACGTCGTTGCCTCATGTTCAGCTCTTTCTGATTAAGAATATGCTGGAGACTTTTGTGGTCGGTGAAAACCACACACTTCGCTTCCATAGAGGTAGTGTCTCCAGATTTTAAGCGTGAAAACCATCGCTCCTAACTCAAGATCATGAGTTGTGTAGTTCTTCTCATGAATTTTCAGCTGTCTTGATGCATATGCAATAACTTTACCTCGTTGCATGAGGACGCAACCAAGGCCTAAGTTGGACGCATCACAGTAGACAACGAAATCATCGCTTCCCTCGGGCAGAGATAGAACAGGAGCATTACAAAGCTTCTGCTTCAGCGTTTGGAACGCTTCTTCTTGCTTGGGTCCCCACTCAAAAGGCTTATTCTTCTGAGTCAAAGCAGTGAGTGGAACCGCACTCTTCGAGAAATTTGAAATGAATCGACGATAATAACCAGCAAGGCCAAGAAAAGATCAAATCTCTGTAGGCGTTGTTGGTGTATTCCAGTCTTTAATAGCAACAATCTTGGATGGATCCACATGAATACCCTGCTCATTGACTATATGAACCAAGAATTTAACTTCTTTAAGCCAGAATTCACACTTGGAGAATTTAGCAAAAGGTTGTTCCTTCTTAAGCAGTTCCAATGTTAAGCGAAGGTGTTGCTCGTGCTCAACTCGAGACTCCAAATAAACAAGAATATCGTCGATGAACACAATAATGAACTTGTCTAAATAAAGTTTACAGACCCTATTCATTAAGTCCATAAAGATAGCTGGAGCATTCGTCAAACCAAAAGGCATGACAGTGAACTCATAATGCCCATATCTTGTGCGGAAAGCAGTTTTGGGAATATCTTCTTCGAGAACACGAAGTTGATGATACCCAGAACGCAGATCGATCTTGGAAAAGCATGAAGCACCTTGCAACTGGTCGAAGAGATCATCAATTCGAGGTAGGGGATATCGATTCTTGATGGTGAGCTTATTAAGCTCACGATAATCGATACACATTCGAAAAGATCCATCTTTCTTTTTCATGAAGAGGACATGAGCTACCCAAGGTGAAAAGCTCGGTCGGATGAATCCTTTATCAGATAACTCTTGAAGCTGTTTCGATAACTCTTGCATCTCCGACGGTGCAAGACAATAAGGTGCTTTTGTAATTGGGTTGGCATTGGGTACAAGGTCAATATGAAACTGGACTTGACGAACTGGAGGCAAACCAGGCAGTTCATCAGGAAACATCTCTGGATAATCCCGAACAATCGGAATATCCTGAATACTCTTACTCTTGTCTTTCTCCTCGGTGACATGTGCTAGGAAAGCGACATATCCTTTTCTCAAATACCCTTGGGCTTCCGTACATGACATAAGCTTCAATCCACCTGAAGGTTTCTCACCACGAACTTCCAAAACATCACCAGAAGACAAAGGAATACGAACAATCTTATCAAAACAAACCACCTCAGCATGGTGTTTGGTTAACCAATCCATTCCAACGATAATGTCGAAGCTCCCAAGTTGCATCGGTGTGAGGTCAATAGAAAAAAGATGGTTATCAAGGTTCAACTGAAAATCACGAATAACAGAATCGAGAACAAGAGGTTTACCAGTAGCGACTTCAACAGATAAGGGTTTCCTCAGTTTAGTTCTAGGTATCGCAAGCAAAGGCTCAAAAGATAAAGAAACAAAACTTCTATCGGCTCCAGAATTAAAAAGAATAGATGCAGGTCGGTTGTTAACAAGAAACGTACCGTTAACTAGAAAGGTACCATTGACAACGAGGTGGTCAGCTCGAGCCTCGTTTGCATTCAGATTGAATGCTCCTCCAGGAGCGGGATCGACAATTGGAAAAACACAAGAGAGGCGATCATTCGTTCGTTACCTCGAACAAACAAACGACACGCAGAGACTAATTAAAGTAAATGGATCAAAAATAATGTATCGCCGAAGACATGCTCGCCTATAAGTGGACACTCACCCCAAGAATTCCCAGGTAAGAGTGACTGGTCCGATACTACGGATTTGTACGAACACTCTAGCCTTAGACAGAAGACCCAGGGTACAGGCACCCACTCTTCCAGTTTGCACGTGTTCACACTATTTAGACCCAAACTTTGACGAAACTTTGAAAACCCAGAAGGCACCATGCCAAGCATGAGTCAAACTGGAAGGGTTCAAAACCTTATAACAGAGGGTTCAAGACCTAGTAATCAATCATCTTAGAACAGATAATTAGTTTTCAAAGCGGATTCGAACTTAGCGTTCTCATTGTGGTTATCACCTAAGGATAGGTGACGGTATTGTTTTAAAAATCTAAACACAAGTAAACTTGCGTTAGGGTCCTAAAGTTATAGTCTAGGTCAAAGCATTACTAATAACCTAATTCCCTATAACCATTGGCTCTGATACCAACTTCTTCTGTCACACCCCGACCACGTAGGACAACAAACCGTGGCGGAAACGTCGGGGAGTGTTGTAACAGAAGCTATTGTTTCACAACCATGGATACAAAAAGTTTCGTTATTGAATAAAATTAAACATTTCATTGTCTTAACACATCACAAATAAACTACATATCGTCTATCAATTGTTATTATGTCACTAAGGCGTTGTCCAGATCCTACGTGACGCATGCATCCTAGAATCAATCAAGCAACATCACCTGAAACATATGTAAAAACAAAGTCAGCAAAGAAATGCTGGCGAGTACATAGGTTTTATAAGAGTATCGGAATCATGGCTTCGTTTACATGTTGCAGTACTTAATTAGACTACAAGAGTCAAAATACAAACCTTGTTTTGAAAAAAATGTATTGCAACATAATTAACCAACTCAAAACAAGATGGTTATAGTTTATAAAATCTCGTAGCCATGATTCTTAACCCCAAAAGCATTTGTTTTAGAAATCCAACTTGTAAATAGTAAATCAATTCGTAAAACATCTTGTAAAACTCGTTAAAAGCTCGTATGGTTTATATCCTTTAGAAAACATCATTTGTGTGACATCGTTTCAAAATCGTTTACCCAAGTGAACTAAATAACGCCACGGTATGTAATATGATGAAAACACTTATATATAAGAAGTACCAGCGGCGTATCCACCATGCTTTCATCACATTACACCCATCCCGTTATCTATACACTAACCAAAAATCAATCGTTTTTCCAATTCGTTTAACTTGTTCAAATCGTTTTCAAATCGTTTCCAAATCGTTAACTCGTTTAAATCGTTTAAAAATCATCCTCGTTTTAATTGTGAAAACTTATTTATGGTTGTCTCGCTAATAACATTCAAACCTTTGTGACTCAACCACCTCGCGTCTCGTTTCTCGCGTTAACAAACCACCAAAGGGTAAATTAACTAATATCAGATTCAGTCGTTACCCACAACCCCCACACATAACCATGGGTGATGTAAAATAACGGGATTTGTCAGATCCTATGGTACCATAACCTAATACTGGTCAGCTTGATCAATGCCAATGAATGTCATTTGTTATGTAACTACAACCAATAAGTTTGTTCACTTTATTGAAATCGTTATTAGTTTGTATAAACCATCTTAATTGTTTTTGAAAAACCATCGTTTAAACTTTGAAAACCATTTCGTACATATGAATCACCCCAACACAATTGAAAACAGTAAAATTGGGGAACTATGTACTCACATGAAGTGCAAAGTGTCCTCGATCAAATAGAACTCCAACAATCTCAAGCAAATCAAAGAAATCAAGTAGCACCTAGTAATCGAACCACTAGTCAAACAATAGACGCCTAAATCGGACGATCGGATAGAATGAAGTCTTGTAAACCAAATGAGTGTTGGAACTCATGTGATATGGTTTAATAAAGGCTACATCCTAAATTGAAACCTAACCTAAGTGCTTTTGACCCATCGCGACCTATGGTTTAACAAAGGCTACTTTAACGCGTCGTGCGTGCAATGCGCGTTTGAGACGTCTAACTAGTCCTATGACAAGTATTGTATGCCATACATGTTTAATTATGTTACATAATCAGTTACGTGACAAAAGTTTAGGTTACATATGCTTACTTACCAATTATGTATGAAAAGGGTATTTTGGTAATTTACCAAAGGCATATAAACTACTTATCATGCGACTAATCAAACCTAAATGACCATAAGGTATAACCTCGGAAGGTTATTCCCTACGCTACTGTTATGGGTCATTTTCTAAGCATACATATCCTGACCAATATCCTGCCTTTGATTGTTCGCTTGTGACCAGGATGCTGGAAGAGGATATTGCTGACATCTTGGGTAATATCCTGAGATTTATTAATTAACCACGTGCAGGTTGAAGGTTAAGACTTACTAACGGTCGAAAGGGAGACTCGGACAAATTTGTTGAAGAAGAGACGTTGAGCCCGAAAGACCAGGTCTACAACGTTCAATGAAGGAATATTCGGTGGATCCCGCAAGTTTAGGATAGTTTGTTGGTTTATCTTTACTATAAATAGATGTGGCGGATCAGTTTAAGGCACAGACTCTTTCACCAACACTTTCGTACACTCTTGCTCTCTAGTTCACAGCAATCACCACACTTGTATCCAAATCATATTGTAACACTTAGTTGATCCGCACCACATCCTGCACTGTATCCTGATATTTGAAGCAATAGAAGAACAAGGAGCTGCGATTGTCAGCTCCCGAGGTTTTATGCCGGCGATCTAGATTGATCAAGGGCTTTCCTCGTACATCTCGTGTCATTTACTTTACTTTCCGCTCATTGTTTGATCATCGATACAGCTTGATATCCTGAGCCGTATCCCGAATACTGATTTTATAAACAACTTAACAAGCACATTTTCAATAACACTTTCTAGCACACTACCTCACTTAACTAATTTGATCACTAAATTGCTTAGGTAATTTTTTACCAAAACAATTTGGCGCCCACCGTGGGGCAAGTGGTGCTCTCTTTACTAAAAATCTTTATCAAATCGCTAATCAGTTTTCTGTTTTCAAAACTTTTTGCCACATTGTCCATAATGGCCTCAAGATCAAACATGAGTTCCTCTACTGTGTCTGCTATGACTTCTGCTACTACTGGTCCAGTGCTTCCACCACCTCCTCCAAGGATGCAATCTTCCTCGCAACCTCAGGACATCATCCCTACTCGGAATGTTCAGGGATCTGCTCCGATTTTGGCTTCTAATAATGAAATTCTAACCTTATTTGGGAGTGTGCAGGAACAAATGAGGCAGCAACAGGAAACGAACCAGATGCTGTTGAGGGAAATACAACTCCTGAAGTCTGGCTCGAGCAGACCTGCTGAGGATATTGTCACTCCATTACAGCCCAGAGCTTTGAACTTTAGTTCAGCTGTGTATACTGAGGATAATAGGGGGAATATTGTGCCCAGTCTTCCTCAGAATCATACTCCTGAAATACCCTCCTCGGTTAGGATGTCAACCGTGAGGAGCTCAGGATATGCTTCGGGATATGGGCAGAACCCACCGACTGGTAACGTACCTAATAATAATAATGCTATTGCCACTAACAGTTTGCAGGATACAGTTGTAACGTCAGAATTATCCAGGGAGCTTCAGAAGCTAAAGGATATGATATCCAGTGTACCTGGGGTGGTGCAGCCAATTCCTGAAGTATCCCAGGATAGCCACAGGATATCTCGGTTCGTACGTCCTATATGTGATGCTGAAATCCCAAAAAGATTTCAGACTCCGAGCATGAAGCTTTACGATGGGACCACGGATCCTGAAGAGCATATTGCCCAATATAGGGAAAGGATGGAGATCAACCCTATCCCTCCGGATCTCAAGGAAGCTTGCCTGTGCAAGGGTTTCGGTTCTACTCTGACAGGATCAGCCTTAAAATGGCTGTTAAATGTTCCTCCGCATTCGATTACATCATTTGCCCACTTAGTGAATTTATTTAATAGTCAATTTTCTTGCAGTCAGGGTTTTGAAAAACTAACCAGTGATCTTTACAGGATAACTCAGGGACCTCAAGAATCCTTGAGGGATTATGTGAACAAATTCAGTCGAGAATCCTTGGACATCCCACATCTTGATGTTGCAACAGCTGTGCAAGCTTTTAAGATGGGGTTGCAAAAGGATTCTCAGTTTTATCAGGATGTTGTAATGAATCCCTGCAGGAATCTCGACGAGGCCCGTAATAGGGCTCTAAGATATATTCGATTGGAGGATGACAAGAAAATGCAAGAAAGGATGAATGCATCCTCAACATACGAATCGACTAACAGGAAGTCAGAATCCTCATATAAGCCATATCGCTCCAAGCCGTATGGCAGAAATGATAACAAGAGAGTGAATGCTGTTGAAGACGAGGATCCTGAAGAATATCCTGAATTATCCGAATATTGTTTTTCTGTTAATATACCCGAACTAATGTATGCTATGCAGGGTCTAGGAGATAAAGCCAGGTGGCCTCGGAAAAATCAACAAAAAGCTGATTGGAAGGATAAATCCAAATGGTGTGCCTTCCATGAAGATTTCGGACATGTTACGGAGGATTGCATTGCCTTGAGGAAGGAAATAAGCTATCTTTTGAGCAAAGGATATCTGAAGGACTTGCTAGGAAGGAAGAAAAATAAAGGGCATGATCCCGAGAAGGATCCTGAAAGGGCACCCTCACCTCCCGCGGATGCCAAGATAATCAACTTCATTTCGGGAGGACCCGATATTTCCGGGACTTCGTACTCGTCGGCAAAGAGACATGCAAAAGAAGCTAAGGCTGAGAGGGGGGACAAACCTGTCAAGATGACTACCCTCACAACTGACAAAATGAGCACGTTTGACGCTGATGACAGGGATACTGTCCAGGATCCTCACCATGATGCTCTGGTAATAACGTTATATGTGGCTAACCATTTTGTACGCAGGATACTGGTTGATAATGGCAGTTCCGTCAACATAATCCAACTGGAGACTCTGAAGAGAATGAATGTGTCTCCAATGGATATCACTTCGAAGTCTACTGTGCTCGTTGGTTTCAGTGGAGAAGCTAGGAACACAGTGGGAGAGATAAAGCTGCCCGTATATGTTGAAGGAGTCAACAAGATGCAACGTTTCTGTGTGATGGATTCTCTATCCTGCTATAACATCATCCTGGGAAGACCGTGGATTCATGATATGAAGGCCGTTCCATTAACATATCACCAATGCATCAAGATCCCTACCCCTTGGGGAGTTGTCAAAATCGATAGTGATCAGCAAGAAGCGAAAGAATGTTACTCATCCTCAATGAAATCCTCGGCCAAACCGAGTCCAGCATAGCAATTAAAGATGCGGGCCCAGGATATCGTGGAGAATTCGGAGCAGGATGTGAAAAAAGTTATCCTGGACCAAGATAATCCTGATATCTCGGTGCTCGTAGGGACCAATATCCCTCAGGATATTGAAGAACAATTAACTAACTTTCTGAAATGCAGGATGTCAACATTCGCATGGAAGCATGAGGATATGACAGGTATATCGAAAGACATTATTACTCACAAGCTTGGAATTGACAGGTCATGTAAGCCTATACAACAAAAGAGAAGGAAATTCGCCCCTGAACGGAATGCAATTATCCAAGAGGAAGTTGAAAGATTATTGAAGTCTAGAATGATTATAGAAGTCAAATTTCCTAGATGGCTAGCAAATGTGGTAGTGGTTCAAAAGAAGAATGGGAAGTGGAGAGTCTGTGTAGACTACACAGACCTGAACAAAGCTTGTCCAAAAGACCCATTCCCTCTGCCTCATATAGACTCGATGGTGGATGCCACTGCCGGCCATGAAATGTTAACCTTCATGGATGCATCCTCAGGATTCCAGCAGATTCAAATGGAACCTTTAGACCAGGAGGATACTGCTTTCATGACACCAACAGGTATTTACTGTTATACTGCTATGGCTTTTGGTTTAAAAAATGCTGGTGCAACGTACCAGAGATTGGTGAACATGATGTTCAAAGACAAACTGGGGGACACCATGGAAGTATATATCGATGAAATGGTGGTGAAATCTAAAAAGGCTGAGGATCACCTCCAGGATATCAAGGGAGCATTTGATATCCTGGATCAATACAACATGAAGCTGAATCCTGCTAAATGCCATTTCGGAGTGGGGGCAGGAAAGTTTCTTGGATACATGGTGACAAAAAGAGGGATAGAGGCGAGCCCGGAGCAGATTAAAGCTATCTTGAATATAAAGTCACCCTCGAATATGAAGGATGTTCAGCGGTTAACAGGACGAGTGGCAGCCTTGAATAGGTTTATTTCAAGATCCTCGGAAAAGTGTAAAGAATTCTATGATATCCTGAAAAAGAATAAGAAATTTGAATGGGGCGAGAAGCATGAAGCAGCCCTACAGGATTTGAAGCAGTATCTCTCAACCGCGCCTCTATTGATGAAGCCTGAAGATGGTGAACCATTATCCCTGTATCTTGCAGTGTCAGGGAATGCAGTAAGTGCAGTACTCGTAAAGGATCATGAAGGTCAGCAGTATCCTGTTTATTATGTTAGCAAAAGTTTGTTAAATGCTGAAACTAGATATTCTCACCTAGAAAAGCTAATATTGGCTCTAGTAATGGCATCAACAAAGCTTAGACATTATTTTGAAACACATAGGATTCATGTTAAAACTAATTACCCTGTTAAGAATGTGCTTAGGAAACCAGAGATGTCAGGTAGAATGGCTAAGTGGTCGCTAAATTAAGTGCCTATGATTTAATATATGAACCTAGAAATGCAATAAAGTCTCAGGCTCTAGCAGACTTTGTGGCTGATTTCAGTAGTGATATTCAAAATGAAGTAGACCTAGAAGTGCAACAACTAGGAGAAAACTTAGAATCCTGGACATTATATACTGATGGTGCATCTAATGTAAGGGGTGTAGGTTTAGGTATACTACTAAAATCGCCACAGGGGGACATAATACCCCAGGTTGTTAGATGTGAATTCCCTGCTACTAACAATGAGGCAGAATATGAAGCTTTAATTGCAGGATTAGAATTGGCCAAGAATATGAATATCAGGAATTTGCAAGTATATGTTGATTTCTTGTTAATTACTAATCATTTTAATGGATCCTATGCAGTCAAGGGTGAGAAACTAATTGAATACCTCGGTATTCTTAAAAAATTAGCAGGATATTTCGATATTTTTACACTTGAACAGGTACCAAGAGAGGATAACGCCGAAGCAGACGCATTGGCAAACTTGGGATCATCAATCAGGATACCAGAAGGGACCCCAATACCGATATTACATATCCTGTATCCTGCAACGGATCCTCAGCATAAAGAAGTAGCAGGTATTCAGAATCCTGGAGTGGTGTATCCTGAAGAGGATCCTAAATCCTGGACGACTCCAATTATGAGATATCTCAAGGAAGGACATATCCCCGAAGATGAAAATCCTAAGGCATTTAGGATGAAGGTATCACGATTCACTATTATAAATAATATTTTATATAAGAAATCTCTTGCAGGACCATACTTGAGATGCTTGGAGGATCCTGAAGCCAAAGAAGTACTTCGGGATATACATGAAGGGGATTGTGGTAACCATACTGGGGGCAGGTCATTATTTTCGAAAGTATTAAGGACAGGATATTATTGGCCAACAATGAGAAAAGATGCTGCAGAGTATGCTCGAAGATGTGATGCGTGTCAAAGACATAGTAACATATTGCATCAGCCCGCTGAACCGTTATATCCTATTGTTTCCCCTTGGCCATTTATGAAGTGGGGCATGGATATAGTAGGAAAATTGCCAAAAGCCCCGGGAGGAAAAGTCTTTATGCTGGCAATGACGGATTATTTCTCTAAGTGGGTTGAAGCTGAAGCGTTTGTCCAAGTTAGAGACCAAGAAGTGGTATCCTTCATAAAAAGGAATATCCTGACCAGGTTTGGGGTACCAGCTGAAATCATCTGTGATAATGGGTCCCAGTTTATAAGCAAAAGGACCACTGATTTCTGCAAGAGTTGGGGGATCAAAATGATAACATCTACTCCAGTACACCCTCAAGCGAATGGGCAGGCAGAATCCTCAAACAAGATAATTGTCAACAATTTGAAAAAGAGACTTGGGGCTAAGAAGGGAAGATGGGCAGAAGAATTACCATTTGTCCTATGGGCTGACAGGACAACTGTGAAGAATGCTACTGGGCAAACTCCATTTTCCTTAGTATTTGGAGCAGAGGCAGTAATCCCGACAGAAATGACAATACCCACTGTAAGATCTACCCTAAGTGATCCTGAGCAGAATCCTGAAGCCTTGTGTCAAGATTTAGACACTATAGATGAAAAACGAGATGCGGCAAGGCTAAGGATGGCAGCATATCAACAGAGAATATCCAGGGCATATAACAAGAACATTAGGACCAGAAGGTTTAAGGTTGGAGATTGGGTGCTAAGAAAGGCATTTCAGAATACTACTAATCCTGCCGATGGCAAGCTAGCCCCAAAATGGGAAGGACCATACGAGGTTGAATCAGAAGCAGGAAAAGGAGCATACAAACTCAAGAATATGGAGGGGGATATGCTACCGAGGTCCTGGAATGCTATACACCTCAAGCTCTATTTCAAGTGAGTTTAGAATTTAATTTCTAACTCAGGATGGTATGAATTCTACCTTTTTTAAATATGTTTGGTTTAATTTATTCTTTGTAACCCAATACTGACTTAAGCATCGGAGGGGTGTTAGCCAAGCTAACACCCACCTTAGTTTACAATTGTTTTGCAAGATATGTTTCAGGATGTAGCTCCAGGATATGTGCTCAGGATAACTCGAAAGATTAGAGGATTGGCCCCCTCTCTCACGTTTAAGGGGTACTGATCCCTTCACAGGTTTAAAGGTATTCACCTTTCTTCCGAATTGGGTTTAAACACCCCGCCTGGAGCGCAAGTTATTCAGGGATAGTTCAAGGTGGCGGGACCAGTCCATGTAAAAGTGGCTGACAATTTCGTTACTGTTGGCTATATCCTGAATCCTAAAGGTATATGAGGATTGATCACCATCTCTCACGAAAGGGTATTTTCATACTCTCTAAGGTTTAAAGGTTTTCACCTTTCTAAGTCTTGGAGTTTATACACTCCCGCCTGTAGCGCATGAAAATTTGGGATTTTCCCCAGGATACAAGGGATTTATCTCCAGTACATCCTTGGGTTTTGCCCTTGGGACATAAAAAAATTGCCTAAACGATGGAAACTGACATTCAGAAGATTTCTAAAGTATTTGAAGGCATTGTACACAGGGGACATTCCCATTAAGGTGGTGGTGCAAAAGCTAAAAAGATGGGATTTGGAACTAATGCACTAAATACCTTGCATAGGGGACATCTTTATGGGAAGAATTGCAAAGGGACTGAAGTTTGGTAATAGGTTTATACCCTATTTCTGGTATGATCTTTCCTTTGTAAACATCGTTTAAGTTTTTAGTGACATTATGTTTTATAAAAAGGACAAGTATCCTAATATATTCTCAAAGTCTTTTTCAGAATATTTGATTAGGGTGTTTGAAACTAGTGATAGTTTGGAACTTTGATCATTTAAATACTATTGAAAACTGGTTGTTTATCAAAAACTTTCTACAAAATGAAACGATGTTTGTAAGTTCTATCTAATAAAAAGTTTTACACTATATTGCTGAGGATACTGATCGGGATATCTTATAAGATAACAGTATGGAATTTTTTTGCAAAGCTAAGAGTTACACTAAGTAATGCAAGGTAACAAAAAATAAGTCAAAAGATAGTGATATTATTAACAAGTCAAAAGTTGTGCTTTTGGCTTCACCTCAAACCGAGGCCCATCCGCCAAAAGCACAATTAGTTTTTATCATATTTTGTGTAACGGTTGCAGGATATATTTCAAAATAGGACCTGTCCACCTACAACCGTTATCACATTCAAAACAAGTTGTACTAATTGATGACCAAGGGCTTCGTCCTAAAACCTAGGACCCATCCACCTTTGGTCATCACATTGTTCTAGTGCAGGAAATGTAAATTGTTCGAAGACAGGAAAAGTAAATTGTTTATACAACCACAACCACGAAATTAAAAAGTGGGCTCCGGCCTCGGCACATACATCCATCATCGCCCACGTTGCTGCGCTTAGGGGGCAGCTCCCTCTTCCATCATGTCATCTCCACCAGCACCCTTTATAGCACCAGCATCATCTATCTTCTCGGTCCCCTTAGCGGGTTCCTCAGCAGCAGGTTTTGAGGGGGGCTCCACAGGATTGCCACCAAGATCCTTCAGTTTCATCTCCCAGACTTTGATGTTCCAGGAAGGGCATTCAAAGCCCAAAGCCCTGGCCTCATATGCCATTTTTAGCCTGGCCTGGAGGAGGGAGATGACAACCGAATTCTTAAGGCTCTCCCGGTATGAAGCCATATCCTGCTCATGTTGAACCTGGGATGCGTCGTACTTAGCTTGAGCCTCCTGGGTGATCTTCTGGATGGTAGACTGATGGTCTTGAGTCATGGCCTTGTACTTGGCTTCATAATGTTCCGATTCGACGGTGGCGACTGCTGCTTGGTCAGCGATGGTAGCCTCAGCCTTCTTCAGTTTGCTCTCTAACATGATGTTCGAGCCACATGCGTCCTCGTAAAGGAATACCAAGCGTTCGAGGCCCTGTAAGGTAGGTAAACAGGTATCAGCCTAAACTAACATTTATAATTAGCATACGATGCAGGATATAAGCCGGAATACTAACCTGATTAAGGAAACCTGTCATGAATTTGCTGGAATCCACGAACCCGTGATCCTCATATGGGAATACATGGGGAGTAGAAGGATGATCTGCTTCCTTCCTCTTCCGGGAGCTGGAGGCCCGAGTCCTGGACGCTGGAGGAGCTTTGGGAGCGGTGGTAGTCTTTGAACTGCTGGGCTTTGGAGTGTTAGTTGGCTTTGGGTTAATTTCTTGTTTGATGGGTGCAAGGCTGGAATAACTGTCCAACTCATCAAGTTGGAAGCCTTCAAGGTTGATGACCGGCACTGTGTCAAGGGAGAAATGTTTAATTTATGTCATTTATATCTTATAGTCAATTTGCTCACCTATACTTACCGGACATTTCTGAACTAGATTTCTGACTTGAGCTTGTGAGAGACAGGGAGAAGGTTCTTTCGGCGGCAGGAAGACGGTAAATCTCTTTGATCCTGGGTTGTGATTCTGCACTTGGGGGTGCTAGGTCTCTGAAATTCGCTGCACGAAAATTAGGATATCAGTCAGAATACAGTTAAGAATATATTTGGGGGTGCTCCTAAAACCCTAGATCCTACCCTTGGTTAGCCATCTAACTGGGAGGTCAAGACCCCCGTCGATGGAGTCCCTCTTCACGAAAAAGAACTTTCGTTGCCACTGATCTTCGTTCCATGTGGCTTTAAGTATTAGGGGATTTTTGGAAGTGGAAAACAAGAGAAAACGGCTATTTCCATGAGATCTCAATCGATATGCTATGGGAAGGTCTTCAATACACAAGTCAGGGTAATGACGAGATTTGATTTGGTCAAGCACCATCAAAACCCGCCAGACCATTGGCATGGTTTGGGCATAACTAAGGCCGGTGAGCTCGAAGAAACGAGAAATGAAGGGTGGAAATGGATACCGGAGTCCTAAAGAAAAGGGGTAGGCAAAGAAGCAAACCCACTCATCTGATGACGCGTCTGATCGGACCTCCCGATCAAAAGGGCGAATGACAGTTCCGGTGGGAAAAGCGTCGGAATCCTTCAGGGCGGCGATATCGGCATTGTTAAAAGAGCAGATCTCTTTTTCTGGTTCTCGGATGAGATTTTGGCTCACGAGGGTTGGGATCGGATCGTTCGGGTAAGATCTTGTTCGTGATGCCATGAGAAATATCAAGCAAATAACAAGAAATTCAAAGAAAGTAGAAGGTGAGAGAGAGGACGGATACCTGAAAATTGCTTGGAGAAGAATGATAATAATGTGAGATATCTCAGCTAATTATAGGCTGGATATAGGGGGTGAAGAGTAAAAGAAGCGTGGGAAGTTGCACAAAGTCACCTCAAACGTCATTTCATTATAATTGCCTCGGTTTGCGAGATAAGATTTTCGAAATATATCCGTTGGATTGGTACACCAACAGATATATTTGGGGACAATTGTTATGGGTCATTTTCTAAGCATACATATCCTGACCAATATCCTGACTTTGTTTGTTCGCTTGTGACCAGGATGCTGGAAGAGGATATTGCTGACATCTTGGGTAATATCCTGAGATTTATTAATTAACCACGTGCAGGTTGAAGGTTAAGACTTACTAACGGTCGAAAGGACTTCTTCTCCTCAAGACTCGGACGAATTTGTTGAAGAAGAGACGTTGAGCCCGAAAGACCAGGTCTACAACGTTCAATGAAGGAATATTCGGTGGATCCCGCAAGTTTAGGATAGTTTGTTGGTTTATCTTTACTATAAATAGATGTGGTGGATCAGTTTAAGGCATAAACTCTTTCACCAACACTTTCGTACACTCTTGCTCTCTAGTTCACAGCAATCACCACACTTGTATCCAAATCATATTGTAACACTTAGTTGATCCGCACCACATCCTGCACTGTATCCTGATATTTGAAGCAATAGAAGAACAAGGCAGCTGCGATTGTCAGCTCCCGAGGTTTTATGCCGGCGATCTAGATTGATCAAGGGCTTTCCTCGTACATCTCGTGTCATTTACTTTACTTTCCGCTCATTGTTTGATCATCGATACAGCTCGATATCCTGAGCCGTATCCCGAATACTGATTTTATAAACAACTTAACAAGCACATTTTCAATAACACTTTCTAGCACACTACCTCACTTAACTAATTTGATCACTAAATTGGTTAGGTAATTTTTGACCAAAACAGCTACTATGGTCACTAAACATGTTTGGTCGGATCCTAATGATCGACCAAACGGGTCGTGTTCGAAAGTCTAAGCGGGTGTTTAGTCCGCTTGACTTACGACTCTACACAAGCACTAATCTAAAAAAGTGACGAGCTAAACATGTCAAAACATGTTTTGTTAAGTTAGAAAACAGGTTTTGATATCAAAACAAACGGTTTTGATACCCTATAGTAGTTTGGTTACAAAATACGCGTAAATACGCATTTTGGCCGAAACTACGACTCGTCACTGAGCCTAGATAACGTGGTAATCAGTAGGTATAGTCACTAGGGACTATAACCATCGTGATTACGCTCACGTTATGAAGTTTAAATGAACTTCGCGTTGACCATAAATTGGTCAAAGCAGAAAGTCAAACGCAGTTTGACTTTAACGATAAAAACGAATGAAAGAACGAAAGAATACTTACAGAAGGTCCCCACAAGCTCTTGATCCGATTTACTCTCAGGTATGAAGAATAAACTTCAACTTAGAGAGCCAAAATCAGATCAAGTGTGCTTTTGGGAGGAATTGAGGGTGGGTATTTATAGGAATTCAAGAACCGTTAAGATCGTTCATCGAAAACTGAGCTTTGATCTGGACCTTACATGTGTGCCCATGGTTTTCTAAAACCATGGGAGCCCCTAATATGAGTCATAATGGACTAGGTTCATTGAATACCAGCCCATGGTTTTGCAAAACCATGGGTTAAAACCATCGACACTTCAAAATGGACTAGGTTCATTGAATCTGGTCAGAAATTTCAAAAATGGTCCTTGCACTTGTAAAACTTGATTTTTTTGCACTTTTAAGCCCCGTTAACCCCATTTCAAGGCTCTAAAATAAAGTTAAAGTATAGGGAACTCAAAACATGCTCAAAAATATCTCGGATGTCGGTTCGTTTGGTCGTACGGTTGCGTTATTCGCTTAATTACGACGGAAGTCGTAACGAATGCAAAAACGATCCAAATTAAGCGACGAATGGAATTTTATCATGCCAAACATTAAAATAAAATATTTTAATGCTTACATAATTTTTGGATGTCTGGATATATTCAGAACGTAAGATATGCGCGAAAGTGCAAACTTGTGCACTTTTTGACGCTTTTAGTCCCTATTGATCAAGAAAGTTTATTTTAGCATACCGAACCCCTCAAAGCCTATTTCTAAGCTATGTAAAGGTTATTTAGGGTATGTTTAACTTATGATCAAGTTTCAGAATGTTCGTTACTATACAAATCGGTATAGTTTCGCAGTTTGACACAAATAGTCCTTGCAATCGAACAAACTTGATTTCAACACACCAAACCATCCAAAACTTATTTCTAAGTTATGTGGAGGTTATTTAAGGTATGTTAAGCCTATTTCACTATTCCTGAGTGTTTGTTGCATTAAGCTGGTTATATTTACGCATCAGATCGCGTATAACCTTCCAAAAAGCGATTTAAAGCTTGAAATCGGATTTGAGTCAAATTGAAAAATCACCAAACACAAATACACACATAATAACATCAAAACACATATAATAACACCAAAGCACATTTTTTATTAATAATCATCATTGCTTTACATTGAATCACGACTATAGAACACAGTTGTCACATCCGGTATCCCGACTGATGATCCTAGATTCGCCAACGCATCAGTTTCAGCATTATCCTCTCTTGGTACCTGTTCATGTGTAAAAACATCGAAATATCCTGCTAATTTCTTGAGAATTTCGAGATACTCGATTAACTTCTCACCTTTAACTGCATAGGTCCCATTAAAATGATTAGTAATTAACAAGGAATCAACAAATACTTGTAAACCCTTGATATTCATACTCTTAGCCAATTCTAATCCTGCAATTAAAGCTTCATATTCTGCTTCATTATTGGTGGCAGGAAATTCACATCTAATACCCTGGGGTAATATGTCCCCGTGTGACGATTTTAGTTGTATACCCAAACCTACACCTCTTACATTAGATGCACCATCAGTATATAGTGTCCAGGATTCTATATTTTCTCCTAGTTGTTGCACTTCTAGGTCTACTTCATTTTGAATATCACTACTGAAATCAGCCACAAAGTCAGCTAAGGCCTGAGACTTTATGGCATTTCTAGGTTCATATATTAAGTCATAGTCACTTAATTTTACTGACCATTTAGCCATCGTACCTGACATCTCGGGTTTTCTAAGCACATTTTTAACAGGATAGTTAGTTTTAACATGAATCCTATGTGTCTCAAAATAATGTCTAAGTTTTGTTGATGCCATAACTAGGGCTAATATCAATTTCTTTAAATGAGAATATCTAGTTTCAGCATCTAATAAACTTTTACTAACATAATAAACAGGATACTGCTGACCTTCATGATCCTTTACAAAGACAACACATACTGCATTCCCTGATACTGCGAGATACAAGGATAACGGTTCACCATCCTCAGGCTTCATCAATAGAGGTGCGGTTGAAAGATACTGCTTCAAATCCTGTAAGGCTGATTCATGCTTCTCTGCCCATTCGAATGTCTTATTCTTCTTCAGTATATCATAAAGTTCTTGCATTTTTCCGAGGATCTCGAGATAAATCTGTTTAATGCTTCTACTCGCCCTGTTAATCTTTGAACATCTTTCATATTTGAAGGTGACTTGATATCCAAGATAGCTTTTATCTGCTTCGGGCTTACTTCTATCCCCCTTTTCGTCACCATGTACCTGTTATGGGTCATTTTCTAAGCATATATATCCTGACTAATATCCTGCCTTTTTTTGTTCGCTTGTGACCAGGATGCTGGAAGAGGATATTGCTGACATCTTGGGTAATATCCTGAGATTTATTAATTAACCACGTGCAGGTTGAAGGTTAAGACTTACTAACGGTCGAAAGGACTTCTTCTCCTCAAGACTCGGACGAATTTGTTGAAGAAGAGACGTTGAGCCCGAAAGACCAGGTCTACAACGTTCAATGAAGGAATATTCGGTGGATCCCGCAAGTTTAGGATAGTTTGTTGGTTTATCTTTACTATAAATAGATGTGGCGGATCAGTTTAAGGCACAGACTCTTTCACCAACACTTTCGTACACTCTTGCTCTCTAGTTCACAGCAATCACCACACTTGTATCCAAATCATATTGTAACACTTAGTTGATCCGCACCACATCCTGCACTGTATCCTGATATTTGAAGCAATAGAAGAACAAGGCAGCTGCGATTGTCAGCTCCCGAGGTTTTATGCCGGCGATCTAGATTGATCAAGGGCTTTCCTCGTACATCTCGTGTCATTTACTTTACTTTCCGCTCATTGTTTGATCATCGATACAGCTCGATATCCTGAGTCGTATCCCGAATACTAATTTTATAAACAACTTAACAAGCACATTTTCAATAACACTTTCTAGCACACTACCTCACTTAACTAATTTGATCACTAAATTGCTTAGGTAATTTTTGACCAAAACAGCTACTATGGTCACTAAACATGTTTGGTCGGATCCTAATGATCGACCAAACGGGTCATGTTCGAAAGTCTAAGCGGGTGTTTAGTCCGCTTGACTTACGACTCTACACAAGCACTAATCTAAAAAGGTGACGAGCTAAACATGTCGAAACATGTTTAGTTAAGTTAGAAAACAGGTTTTGATATCAAAACAAACGGTTTTGATACCCTATAGTAGTTTGGTTACAAAATACGCGTAAATACGCATTTTGGCCGAAACTACGACTCGTCACTGAGCCTAGATAACGTGGTAATCAGTAGGTATAGTCACTAGGGACTATAACCATCGTGATTACGCTCACGTTATGAAGTTTAAATGAACTTCGCGTTGACCATAAACTGGTCAAAGCAGAAAGTCAAACGCAGTTTGACTTTAAACGATAAAAACGAATGAAAGAACGAAAGAATACTTACAGAAGGTCCCCACAAGCTCTTGATCCGATTTACTCTCAGGTATGAAGAATAAACTTCAACTAAGAGAGCCAAAATCAGATCAAGTGTGCTTTTGGGAGGAATTGAGGGTGGGTATTTATAGGAATTCAAGAACCGTTAAGATCGTTCATCGAAAACTGAGCTTTGATCTGGACCTTACATGTGTGCCCATGGTTTTCTAAAACCATGGGAGCCCCTAATATGAGTCATAATGGACTAGGTTCATTGAATACCAGCCCATGGTTTTGCAAAACCATGGGTTAAAACCATCAACACTTCAAAATGGAGTAGGTTCATTGAATCTGGTCAGAAATTTCAAAAATGGTCCTTGCACTTGTAAAACTTGATTTTTTTGCACTTTTAAGCCCCGTTAACCCCATTTCAAGGCTCTAAAATAAGGTTAAAGTATAGGGAACTCAAAACATGCTCAAAAATATCTCGGATGTCGGTTCGTTTGGTCGTACGGTTGCGTTATTCGCATAATTACGACGGAAGTCGTAACAAATGCAAAAACGTTCCAAATTAAGCGACGAATGGAATTTTATCATGCCAAACACTAAAATAAAATATTTTAATGCTTACATAATTTTTGGATGTCTGGATATATTCAGAACGTAAGATATGCGCGAAAGTGCAAACTTGTGCACTTTTTGACGCTTTTAGTCCCTATTGATCAAGAAAGTTTATTTTAGCATACCGAACCCCTCAAAGCCTATTTCTAAGCTATGTAAAGGTTATTTAGGGTATGTTTAACTTATGATCAAGTTCCGGAATGTTCGTTACTATACAAATCGGTATAGTTTCGCAGTTTGACACAAATAGTCCCTGCAATCGAACAAACTTGATTTCAACACACCAAACCATCCAAAACTTATTTCTAAGTTATGTGGAGGTTATTTAAGGTATGTTAAGCCTATTTCACTATTCCTGAGTGTTTGTTGCATTAAGCTGGTTATATTTACGCATCAGATCGCGTATAACCTTCCAAAAAGCGATTTAAAGCTTGAAATCGGATTTGAGTCAAACTGAAAAATCACCAAACACAAATACACACATAATAACATCAAAACACATATAATAACACCAAAGCACATTTTTTATTAATAATCATCATTGCTTTACATTGAATCACGACTATAGAACACAGTTGTCACATCCGGTATCCCGACTGATGATCCTAGATTCGCCAACGCATCAGTTTCAGCATTATCCTCTCTTGGTACCTGTTCATGTGTAAAAACATCGAAATATCCTGCTAATTTCTTGAGAATTTCGAGATACTAGATTAACTTCTCACCTTTAACTGCATAGGTCCCATTAAAATGATTAGTAATTAACAAGGAATCAACAAATACTTGTAAACCCTTGATATTCATAATCTTAGCCAATTCTAATCCTGCAATTAAAGCTTCATATTCTACTTCATTATTGGTGGCAGGAAATTCACATCTAATACCCTGGAGTAATATGTCCCCGTGTGACGATTTTAGTTGTATACCCAAACCTACACCTCTTACATTAGATGCACCATCAGTATATAGTGTCCAGGATTCTATATTTTCTCCTAGTTGTTGCACTTCTAGGTCTACTTCATTTTGAATATCACTACTGAAATCAGCCACAAAGTCAGCTAAGGCCTGAGACTTTATGGCATTTCTAGGTTCATATATTAAGTCATAGTCACTTAATTTTACTGACCATTTAGCCATCGTACCTGACATCTCGGGTTTTGTAAGCACATTTTTAACAGGATAGTTAGTTTTAACATGAATCCTATGTGTCTCAAAATAATGTCTAAGTTTTGTTGATGCCATAACTAGGGCTAATATCAATTTCTTTAAATGAGAATATCTAGTTTCAGCATCTAATAAACTTTTACTAACATAATAAACAGGATACTGCTGACCTTCATGACCCTTTACAAGGACAACACTTACTACATTCCCTGATACTGCGAGATACAGGGATAACGGTTCACCATCCTCAGGCTTCATCAATAGAGGTGCGGTTGAAAGATACTGCTTCAAATCCTGTAAGGCTGATTCATGCTTCTCTGCCCATTCGAATTTCTTATTCTTCTTCAGGATATCATAAAGTTCTTGCATTTTTCCGAGGATCTCGAGATAAATCTGTTTAATGCTTCTACTCGCCCTGTTAATCTTTGAACATCTTTCATATTTGAAGGTGACTTGATATCCAAGGTAGCTTTTATCTGCTCCGGGCTTGCTTCTATCCCCCTTTTCGTCACCATGTACCTGTTATGGGTCATTTTCTAAGCATACATATCCTGACCAATATCCTGCCTTTGTTTGTTCGCTTGTGACCAGGATGCTTGAAGAGGATATTGCTGACATCTTGGGTAATATCCTGAGATTTATTAATTAACCACGTGCAGGTTGAAGGTTAAGACTTACTAACGGTCGAAAGGACTTCTTCTCCTCAAGACTCGGACGAATTTGTTGAAGAAGAGACGTTGAGCCCGAAAGACCAGGTCTACAACGTTCAATGAAGGAATATTCGGTGGATCCCGCAAGTTTAGGATAGTTTGTTGGTTTATCTTTACTATAAATAGATGTGGCGGATCAATTTAAGGCTCAAACTCTTTCACCAACACTTTCGTACACTCTTGCTCTCTAGTTCACAACAATCACCACACTTGTATCCAAATCATATTGTAACACTTAGTTGATCCGCACCACATCCTGCACTGTATCCTGATATTTGAAGCAATAGAAGAACAAGGCAGCTGCGATTGTCAGCTCCCGAGGTTTTATGCCGGCGATCTAGATTGATCAAGGGCTTTCCTCGTACATCTCGTGTCATTTACTTTACTTTCCGCTCATTGTTTGATCTTCGATACAGCTCGATATCCTGAGCCGTATCCCGAATACTGATTTTATAAAAAAATTAACAAGCACATTTTCAATAACACTTTCTAGCACACTACCTCACTTAACTAATTTGATCACTAAATTGGGTAGGTAATTTTTGACCAAAACAGCTACTATGGTCACTAAACATGTTTGGTCGGATCCTAATGATCGACCAAACGAGTCGTGTTCGAAAGTCTAAGCGGGTGTTTAGTCCGCTTGACTTACGACTCTACACAAGCACTAATCTAAAAAAGTGACGAGCTAAACATGTCAAAACATGTTTAGTTAAGTTAGAAAACAGGTTTTGATATCAAAACAAACGGTTTTGATACCCTATAGTAGTTTGGTTACAAAATACGCGTAAATACGCATTTTGGCCGAAACTACGACTCGTCACTGAGCCTAGATAACGTGGTAATCAGTAGGTATAGTCACTAGGGACTATAACCATCGTGATTACGCTCACGTTATGAAGTTTAAATGAACTTCGTGTTGACCATAAATTGGTCAAAGCAGAAAGTCAAACGCAGTTTGACTTTAACGATAAAAACGAATGAAAGAACGAAAGAATACTTACAGAAGGTCCCCACAAGCTCTTGATCCGATTTACTCTCAGGTATGAAGAATAAACTTCAACTTAGATAGCCAAAATCAGATCAAGTGTGCTTTTGGGAGGAATTGAGGGTGGGTATTTATAGGAATTCAAGAACCGTTAAGATCGTTCATCGAAAACTGAGCTTTGATCTGGACCTTACATGTGTGCCCATGGTTTTCTAAAACCATGGGAGCCCCTAATATGAGTCATAATGGACTAGGTTCATTGAATACCAGCCCATGGTTTTGCAAAACCATGGGTTAAAACCATCGACACTTCAAAATGGACTAGGTTCATTGAATCTGGTCAGAAATTTCAAAAATGGTCCTTGCACTTGTAAAACTTGATTTTTTTGCACTTTTAAGCCCCGTTAACCCCATTTCAAGGCTCTAAAATAAAGTTAAAGTATAGGGAACTCAAAACATGCTCAAAAATATCTCGGATGTCGGTTCGTTTGGTCGTACGGTTGCGTTATTCGCTTAATTACGACGGAAGTCGTAACGAATGCAAAAACGATCCAAATTAAGCGACGAATGGAATTTTATCATGCCAAACATTAAAATAAAATATTTTAATGCTTACATAATTTTTGGATGTCTGAATATATTCAGAACGTAAGATATGCGCGAAAGTGCAAACTTGTGCACTTTTTGACGCTTTTAGTCCCTATTGATCAAGAAAGTTTATTTTAGCATACCGAACCCCTCAAAGCCTATTTCTAAGCTATGTATAGGTTATTTAGGGTATGTTTAACTTATGATCAAGTTTCAGAACGTTCGTTACTATACAAATCGGTATAGTTTCGCAGTTTGACACAAATAGTCCCTGCAATCGAACAAACTTGATTTCAACACACCAAACCATCCAAAACTTATTTCTAAGTTATGTGGAGGTTATTTAAGGTATGTTAAGCCTATTTCACTATTCCTGAGTGTTTGTTGCATTAAGCTGGTTATATTTACGCATCAGATCGCGTATAACCTTCCAAAAAGCGATTTAAAGCTTGAAATCGGATTTGAGTCAAATTGAAAAATCACCAAACACAAATACACACATAATAACATCAAAACACATATAATAACACCAAAGCACATTTTTTATTAATAATCATCATTGCTTTACATTGAATCACGACTATAGAACACAGTTGTCACATCCGGTATCCCGACTGATGATCCTAGATTCGCCAACGCATCAGTTTCAGCATTATCCTCTCTTGGTACCTGTTCATGTGTAAAAACATCGAAATATCCTGCTAATTTCTTGAGAATTTCGAGATACTCGATTAACTTCTCACCTTTAACTGCATAGGTCCCATTAAAATGATTAGTAATTAGCAAGGAATCAACAAATACTTGTAAACCCTTGATATTCATACTCTTAGCCAATTCTAATCCTGCAATTAAAGCTTCATATTCTGCTTCATTATTGGTGGCAGGAAATTCACATCTAATACCCTGGGGTAATATGTCCCCGTGTGACGATTTTAGTTGTATACCCAAACCTACACCTCTTACATTAGATGCACCATCAGTATATAGTGTCCAGGATTCTATATTTTCTCCTAGTTGTTGCACTTCTAGGTCTACTTCATTTTGAATATCACTACTGAAATCAGCCACAAAGTCAGCTAAGGCCTGAGACTTTATGGCATTTCTAGGTTCATATATTAAGTCATAGTCACTTAATTTTACTGACCATTTAGCCATCGTACCTGACATCTCGGGTTTTCTAAGCACATTTTTAACAGGATAGTTAGTTTTAACATGAATCCTATGTGTCTCAAAATAATGTCTAAGTTTTGTTGATGCCATAACTATGGCTAATATCAATTTCTTTAAATGAGAATATCTAGTTTCAGCATCTAATAAACTTTTACTAACATAATAAAAAGGATACTGCTGACCTTCATGATCCTTTACAAGGACAACACTTACTGCATTCCCTGATACTGCGAGATACAAGGATAACGGTTCACCATCCTCAGGCTTCATCAATAGAGGTGCGGTTGAAAGATACTGCTTCAAATCCTGTAAGGCTGATTCATGCTTCTCTGCCCATTCGAATGTCTTATTCTTCTTCAGTATATCATAAAGTTCTTGCATTTTTCCGAGGATCTCGAGATAAATCTGTTTAATGCTTCTACTCGCCCTGTTAATCTTTGAACATCTTTCATATTTGAAGGTGACTTGATATCCAAGATAGCTTTTATCTGCTCCGGGCTTGCTTCTATCCCCCTTTTCGTCACCATGTACCTGTTATGGGTCATTTTCTAAGCATACATATCCTGACTAATATCCTGCCTTTTTTTGTTCGCTTGTGACCAGGATGCTGGAAGAGGATATTGCTGACATCTTGGGTAGTATCCTGAGATTTATTAATTAACCACGTGCAGGTTGAAGGTTAAGACTTACTAACGGTCGAAAGGACTTCTTCTCCTCAAGACTCGGACGAATTTGTTGAAGAAGAGACGTTGAGCCCGAAAGACCAGGTCTACAACGTTCAATGAAGGAATATTCGGTGGATCCCGCAAGTTTAGGATAGTTTGTTGGTTTATCTTTACTATAAATAGATGTGGCGGATCAGTTTAAGGCACAGACTCTTTCACCAACACTTTCGTACACTCTTGCTCTCTAGTTCACAGCAATCACCACACTTGTATCCAAATCATATTGTAACACTTAGTTGATCCGCACCACATCCTGCACTGTATCCTGATATTTGAAGCAATAGAAGAACAAGGCAGCTGCGATTGTCAGCTCCCGAGGTTTTATGCCGGCGATCTAGATTGATCAAGGGCTTTCCTCGTACATCTCGTGTCATTTACTTTACTTTCCGCTCATTGTTTGATCATCGATACAGCTCGATATCCTGAGTCGTATCCCGAATACTAATTTTATAAACAACTTAACAAGCACATTTTCAATAACACTTTCTAGCACACTACCTCACTTAACTAATTTGATCACTAAATTGCTTAGGTAATTTTTGACCAAAACAGCTACTATGGTCACTAAACATGTTTGGTCGGATCCTAATGATCGACCAAACGGGTCGTGTTCGAAAGTCTAAGCGGGTGTTTAGTCCGCTTGACTTACGACTCTACACAAGCACTAATCTAAAAAGGTGACGAGCTAAACATGTCGAAACATGTTTAGTTAAGTTAGAAAACAGGTTTTGATATCAAAACAAACGGTTTTGATACCCTATAGTAGTTTGGTTACAAAATACGCGTAAATACGCATTTTGGCCGAAACTACGACTCGTCACCGAGCCTAGATAACGTGGTAATCAGTAGGTATAGTCACTAGGGACTATAACCATCGTGATTACGCTCACGTTATGAAGTTTAAATGAACTTCGCGTTGACCATAAACTGGTCAAAGCAGAAAGTCAAACGCAGTTTGACTTTAAACGATAAAAACGAATGAAAGAACGAAAGAATACTTACAGAAGGTCCCCACAAGCTCTTGATCCGATTTACTCTCAGGTATGAAGAATAAACTTCAACTAAGAGAGCCAAAATCAGATCAAGTGTGCTTTTGGGAGGAATTGAGGGTGGGTATTTATAGGAATTCAAGAACCGTTAAGATCGTTCATCGAAAACTGAGCTTTGATCTGGACCTTACATGTGTGCCCATGGTTTTCTAAAACCATGGGAGCCCCTAATATGAGTCATAATGGACTAGGTTCATTGAATACCAGCCCATGGTTTTGCAAAACCATGGGTTTAAACCATCAACACTTCAAAATGGAGTAGGTTCATTGAATCTGGTTAGAAATTTCAAAAATGGTCCTTGCACTTGTAAAACTTGATTTTTTTGCACTTTTAAGCCCCGTTAACCCCATTTCAAGGCTCTAAAATAAAGTTAATGTATAGGGAACTCAAAACATGCTCAAAAATATCTCGGATGTCGGTTCGTTTGGTCGTACGGTTGCGTTATTCGCTTAATTACGACGGAAGTCGTAACGAATGCAAAAACGATCCAAATTAAGCGACGAATGGAATTTTATCATGCCAAACACTAAAATAAAATATTTTAATGCTTACATAATTTTTGGATGTCTGGATATATTCAGAATGTAAGATATGCGCGAAAGTGCAAACTTGTGCACTTTTTGACGCTTTTAGTCCCTATTGATCAAGAAAGTTTATTTTAGCATACCGAACCCCTCAAAGCCTATTTCTAAGCTATGCAAAGGTTATTTAGGGTATGTTTAACTTATGATCAAGTTCCGGAATGTTCGTTACTATACAAATCGGTATAGTTTCGCAGTTTGACACAAATAGTCCCTGCAATCGAACAAACTTGATTTCAACACACCAAACCATCCAAAACTTATTTCTAAGTTATGTGGAGGTTATTTAAGGTATGTTAAGCCTATTTCACTATTCCTGAGTGTTTGTTGCATTAAGCTGGTTATATTTACGCATCAGATCGCGTATAACCTTCCAAAAAGCGATTTAAAGCTTGAAATCGGATTTGAGTCAAATTGAAAAATCACCAAACACAAATACACACATAATAACATCAAAACACATATAATAACACCAAAGCACATTTTTTATTAATAATCATCATTGCTTTACATTGAATCACGACTATAGAACACAGTTGTCACATCCGGTATCCCGACTGATGATCCTAGATTCGCCAACGCATCAGTTTCTGCATGATCCTCTCTTGGTACCTCTTCATGTGTAAAAACATCGAAATATCCTGCTAATTTCTTGAGAATTTCGAGATACTCGATTAACTTCTCACCTTTAACTGCATAGGTCCCATTAAAATGATTAGTAATTAACAAGGAATCAACAAATACTTGTAAACCCTTGATATTCATACTCTTAGCCAATTCTAATCCTGCAATTAAAGCTTCATATTCTACTTCATTATTGGTGGCAGGAAATTCACATCTAATACCCTGGGGTAATATGTCCCCGTGTGACGATTTTAGTTGTATACCCAAACCTACACCTCTTACATTAGATGCACCATCAGTATATAGTGTCCAGGATTCTATATTTTCTCCTAGTTGTTGCACTACTAGGTCTATTTCATTTTGAATATCACTACTGAAATCAGCCACAAAGACAGCTAAGGCCTGAGACTTTTTTGCATTTCTAGGTTCATATATTAAGTCATAGTCACTTAATTTTACTGACCATTTAGCCATCGTACCTGACATCTCGGGTTTTGTAAGCACATTTTTAACAGGATAGTTAGTTTTAACATGAATCCTATGTGTCTCAAAATAATGTCTAAGTTTTGTTGATGCCATAACTAGGGCTAATATCAATTTCTTTAAATGAGAATATCTAGTTTCAGCATCTAATAAACTTTTACTAACATAATAAACAGGATACTGCTGACCTTCATGATCCTTTACAAGGACAACACTTACTACATTCCCTGATACTGCGAGATACAGGGATAACGGTTCACCATCCTCAGGCTTCATCAATAGAGGTGCGGTTGAAAGATACTGCTTCAAATCCTGTAAGGCTGATTCATGCTTCTCTGCCCATTCGAATTTCTTATTCTTCTTCAGGATATCATAAAGTTCTTGCATTTTTCCGAGGATCTCGAGATAAATCTGTTTAATGCTTCTACTCGCCCTGTTAATCTTTGAACATCTTTCATATTTGAAGGTGACTTGATATCCAAGGTAGCTTTTATCTGCTCCGGGCTTGCTTCTATCCCCCTTTTCGTCACCATGTACCTGTTATGGGTCATTCTCTAAGCATACATATCCTGACCAATATCCTGCCTTTGTTTGTTCGCTTGTGACCAGGATGCTTGAAGAGGATATTGCTGACATCTTGGGTAATATCCCGAGATTTATTAATTAACCACGTGCAGGTTGAAGGTTAAGACTTACTAACGGTCGAAAGGACTTCTTCTCCTCAAGACTCGGACGAATTTGTTGAAGAAGAGACGTTGAGCCCGAAAGACCAGGTCTACAACGTTCAATGAAGGAATATTCGGTGGATCCCGCAAGTTTAGGATAGTTTGTTGGTTTATCTTTACTATAAATAGATGTGGCGGATCAATTTAAGGCACAGACTCTTTCACCAACACTTTCGTACACTCTTGCTCTCTAGTTCACAGCAATCACCACACTTGTATCCAAATCATATTGTAACACTTAGTTGATCCGCACCACATCCTGCACTGTATCCTGATATTTGAAGCAATAGAAGAACAAGGCAGCTGCGATTGTCAGCTCCCGAGGTTTTATGCCGGCGATCTAGATTGATCAAGGGCTTTCCTCGTACATCTCGTGTCATTTACTTTACTTTCCGCTCATTGTTTGATAATCGATACAGCTCGATATCCTGAGCCGTATCCCGAATACTGATTTTATAAACAACATAACAAGCACATTTTCAATAACACTTTCTAGCACACTACCTCACTTAACTAATTTGATCACTAAATTGCTTAGGTAATTTTTGACCAAAACAATTTGGCGCCCACCGTGGGGCAAGTGGTGCTCTCTTTACTAAAAATCTTTATCAAATCGCTAATCAGTTTTCTGTTTTCAAAACTTTTTGCCACATTGTCCATAATGGCCTCAAGATCAAACATGAGTTCCTCTACTGTGTCTGCTATGACTTCTGCTACTACTGGTCCAGTGCTTCCACCACCTCCTCCAAGGATGCAATCTTCCTCGCAACCTCAGGACATCATCCCTACTCGGAATGTTCAGGGATCTGCTCCGATTTTGGCTTCTAATAATGAAATTCTAACCTTATTTGGGAGTGTGCAGGAACAAATGAGGCAGCAACAGGAAACGAACCAGATGCTGTTGAGGGAAATACAACTCCTGAAGTGTGGCTCGAGCAGACCTGCTGAGGATATTGTCACTCCATTACAGCCCAGAGCTTTGAACTTTAGTTCAGCTGTGTATACTGAGGATAATAGGGGGAATATTGTGCCCAGTCTTCCTCAGAATCATACTCCTGAAATACCCTCCTCGGTTAGGATGTCAACTGTGAGGAGCTCAGGATATGCTTCGGGATACGGGCAGAACCCACCGACTGGTAACGTACCTAATAATAATAATGCTATTGCCACTAACAGTGTCGAATCTTTGCAGGATACAGTTGTAACGTCAGAATTATCCAGGGAGCTTCAGAAGCTAAAGGATATGATATCCAGTGTACCTGGGGTGGTGCAGCCAATTCCTGAAGTATCCCAGGATAGCCACAGGATATCTCGGTTCGTACGTCCTATATGTGATGCTGAAATCCCAAAAAGAATTCAGACTCCGAACATGAAGCTTTACGATGGGACCACGGATCCTGAAGAGCATATTGCCCAATATAGGGAAAGGATGGAGATCAACCCTATCCCTCCGGATCTCAAGGAAGCTTGCCTGTGCAAGGGTTTCGGTTCTACTCTGACAGGATCAGCCTTAAAATGGCTGTTAAATGTTCCTCCGCATTCGATTACATCATTTGCCCACTTAGTGAATTTATTTAATAGTCAATTTTCTTGCAGTCGGAGTTTTGAAAAACTAACCAGTGATCTTTACAGGATAACTCAGGGACCTCAGGAATCCTTGAGGGATTATGTGAACAAATTCAGTCGAGAATCCTTGGACATCCCACATCTTGATGTTGCAACAGCTGTGCAAGCTTTTAAGATGGGGTTGCAAAAGGATTCTCAGTTTTATCAGGATGTTGTAATGAATCCCTGCAGGAATCTCGACGAGGCCCGTAATAGGGCTCTAAGATATATTCGATTGGAGGATGACAAGAAAATGCAAGAAAGGATGAATGCATCCTCAACATACGAATCGACTAACAGGAAGTCAGAATCCTCATATAAGCCATATCGCTCCAAGCCGTATGGCAGAAATGATAACAAGAGAGTGAATGCTGTTGAAGACGAGGATCCTGAAGAATATCCTGAATTATCCGAATATTGTTTTTCTGTTAATATACCTGAACTAATGTATGCTATGCAGGGTCTAGGAGATAAAGCCAGGTGGCCTCGAAAAAATCAACAAAAAGCTGATTGGAAGGATAAATCCAAATGGTGTGCCTTCCATGAAGATTTCGGACATGTTACGGAGGATTGCATTGCCTTGAGGAAGGAAATAAACTATCTTCTGAGCAAAGGATATCTGAAGGACTTGCTAGGAAGGAAGAAAAATAAAGGGCATGATCCCGAGAAGGATCCTGAAAGGGCACCCTCACCTCCCGCGGATGCCAAGATAATCAACATCATTTCGGGAGGATCCGATATTTGCGGGACTTCGTACTCGTCGGCAAAGAGACATGCAAAAGAAGCTAAGGCTGAGAGGGGGGACAAACCTGTCAAGATGACTACCCTCACAACTGACAAAATGATCACGTTTGACGCTGATGACAGGGATACTGTCCAGGATCCTCACCATGATGCTCTGGTAATAACGTTATATGTGGCTAACCATTTTGTACGCAGGATACTGGTTGATAATAGCAGTTCCGTCAACATAATCCAACTGGAGACTCTGAAGAGAATGAATGTGTCTCCAATGGATATCACTTCGAAGTCTACTGTGCTCGTTGGTTTCAGTGGAGAAGCTAGGAACACAGTGGGAGAGATAAAGCTGCCCGTATATGTTGAAGGAGTCAACAAGATGCAACGTTTCTGTGTGATGGATTCTCTATCCTGCTATAACATCATCCTGGGAAGACCGTGGATTCATGATATGAAGGCCGTTCCATCAACATATCACCAATGCATCAAGATCCCTACCCCTTGGGGAGTTGTCAAAATCGATAGTGATCAGCAAGAAGCGAAAGAATGTTACTCATCCTCAATGAAATCCTCGGCCAAACCGAGTCCAGCATAGCAATTAAAGATGCGGGCCCAGGATATCGTGGAGAATTCGGAGCAGGATGTGAAAAAAGTTATCGTGGACCAGGATAATCCTGATATCTCGGTGCTCGTAGGGACCAATATCCCTCAGGATATTGAAGAACAATTAACTAACTTTCTGAAATGCAGGATGTCAACATTCGCATGGAAGCATGAGGATATGACAGGTATATCGAAAGACATTATTACTCACAAGCTTGGAATTGACAGGTCATGTAAGCCTATACAACAAAAGAGAAGGAAATTCGCCCCTGAACGGAATGCAATTATCCAAGAGGAAGTTGAAAGATTATTGAAGTTTAGAATGATTAGAGAAGTCAAATTTCCTAGATGGCTAGCAAATGTGGTAGTGGTTCAAAAGAAGAATGGGAAGTGGAGAGTCTGTGTAGACTACACAGACCTGAACAAAGCTTGTCCAAAAGACCCATTCCATCTGCCTCATATAGACTCGATGGTGGATGCCACTGCCGGCCATGAAATGTTAACCTTCATGGATGCATCCTTAGGATTCCAGCAGATTCAAATGGAACCTTCAGACCAGGAGGATACTGCTTTCATGACACCAACAGGTATTTACTGTTATACTGCTATGCCTTTTGGTTTAAAAAAATGCAGGTGCAACGTACCAGAGATTGGTGAACATGATGTTCAAAGACAAACTGGGGGACACCATGGAAGTATATATCGATGATATGGTGGTGAAATCTAAAAAGGCTGAGGATCACCTCTAGGATATCAAGGGAGCATTTGATATCCTGGATCAATACAACATGAAGCTGAATCCTGCTAAATGCCATTTCGGAGTGGGGGCAGGAAAGTTTCTTGGATACATGGTGACAAAAAGAGGGATAGAGGCGAGCCCGGAGCAGATTAAAGCTATCTTGAATATAAAGTCACCCTCAAATATGAAGGATGTTCAGCGGTTAACAGGACGAGTGGCAGCCTTGAATAGGTTTATTTTAAGATCCTCGGAAAAGTTTAAAGAATTCTATGATATCCTGAAAAAGAATAAGAAATTTGAATGGGGCGAGAAACATGAAGCAGCCCTACAGGATTTGAAGCAGTATCTCTCAACCGCGCCTCTATTGATGAAGCCTGAAGATGGTGAACCATTATCCCTGTATCTTGCAGTATCAGGGAATGCAGTAAGTGCAGTACTCGTAAAGGATCATGAAGGTCAGCAGTATCCTGTTTATTATGTTAGCAAAAGTTTGTTAAATGCTGAAACTAGATATTCTCACCTAGAAAAGCTAATATTGGCTCTAGTAATGGCATCAACAAAGCTTAGACATTATTTTGAAACACATAGGATTCATGTTAAAACTAATTACCCTGTTAAGAATGTGCTTAGGAAACCAGAGATGTCAGGTAGAATGGCTAAGTGGTCGCTAAATTAAGTGCCTATGATTTAATATATGAACCTAGAAATGCAATAAAGTCTCAGGCTCTAGCAGACTTTGTGGCTGATTTCAGTAGTGATATTCAAAATGAAGTAGACCTAGAAGTGCAACAACTAGGAGAAAACTTAGAATCCTGGACATTATATACTGATGGTGCATCTAATGTAAGGGGTGTAGGTTTAGGTATACTACTAAAATCGCCACAGGGGGACATAATACCCCAGGTTGTTAGATGTGAATTCCCTGCTACTAACAATGAGGCAGAATATGAAGCTTTAATTGCAGGATTAGAATTGGCCAAGAATATGAATATCAGGAATTTGCAAGTATATGTTGATTCCTTGTTAATTACTAATCATTTTAATGGATCCTATGCAGTCAAGGGTGAGAAACTAATTGAATACCTCGGTATTCTTAAAAAATTAGCAGGATATTTCGATATTTTTACACTTGAACAGGTACCAAGAGAGGATAACGCCGAAGCAGACGCATTGGCAAACTTGGGATCATCAATCAGGATACCAGAAGGGACCCCAATACCGATATTACATATCCGGTATCCTGCAACGGATCCTCAGCATAAAGAAGTAGCAGGTATTCAGAATCCTGGAGTGGTGTATCCTGAAGAGGATCCTAAATCCTGGACGACTCCAATTATGAGATATCTCAAGGAAGGACATATCCCCGAAGATGAAAATCCTAAGGCATTTAGGATGAAGGTATCACGATTCACTATTATAAATAATATTTTATATAAGAAATCTCTTGCAGGACCATACTTGAGATGCTTGGAGGATCCTGAAGCCAAAGAAGTACTTCGGGATATACATGAAGGGGATTGTGGTAACCATACTAGGGGCAGGTCATTATTTTCGAAAGTATTAAGGACAGGATATTATTGGCCAACAATGAGAAAAGATGCTGCAGAGTATGCTCGAAGATGTGATGCGTGTCAAAGACATAGTAACATATTGCATCAGCCCGCTGAACCGTTATATCCTATTGTTTCCCCTTGGCCATTTATGAAGTGGGGCATGGATATAGTAGGAAAATTGCCAAAAGCCCCGGGAGGAAAAGTCTTTATGCTGGCAATGACGGATTATTTCTCTAAGTGGGTTGAAGCTGAAGCGTTTGTCCAAGTTAGAGACCAAGAAGTGGCATCCTTCATAAAAAGGAATATCCTGACCAGGTTTGGGGTACCAGCTGAAATCATCTGTGATAATGGGTCCCAGTTTATAAGCAAAAGGACCACTGATTTCTGCAAGAGTTGGGGGATCAAAATGATAACATCTACTCCAGTACACCCTCAAGCGAATGGGCAGGCAGAATCCTCAAACAAGATAATTGTCAACAATTTGAAAAAGAGACTTGGGGCTAAGAAGGGAAGATGGGCAGAAGAATTACCATTTGTCCTATGGGCTGACAGGACAACTGTGAAGAATGCTACTGGGCAAACTCCATTTTCCTTAGTATTTGGAGCAGAGGCAGTAATCCCGACAGAAATGACAATACCCACTGTAAGATCTACCCTAAGTGATCCTGAGCAGAATCCTGAAGCCTTGTGTCAAGATTTAGACACTATAGATGAAAAACGAGATGCGGCAAGGCTAAGGATGGCAGCATATCAACAGAGAATATCCAGGGCATATAACAAGAACATTAGGACCAGAAGGTTTAAGGTTGGAGATTGAGTGTTAAGAAAGGCATTTCAGAATACTACTAATCCTGCTGATGGCAAGCTAGCCCCAAAATGGGAAGGACCATACGAGGTTGAATCAGAAGCAGGAAAAGGAGCATACAAACTCAAGAATATGGAGGGGGATATGCTACCGAGGTCCTGGAATGCTATACACCTCAAGCTCTATTTCAAGTGAGTTTAGAATTTAATTTCTAACTCAGGATGGTATGAATTCTACCTTTTTTAAATATGTTTGGTTTAATTTATTCTTTGTAACCCAATACTGACTTAAGCATCGGAGGGGTGTTAGCCAAGCTAACACCCACCTTAGTTTACAATTGTTTTGCAAGATATGTTTCAGGATGTAGCTCCAGGATATGTGCTCAGGATAACTCGAAAGATTAGAGGATTGGCCCCCTCTCTCACGTTTAAGGGGTACTGATCCCTTCACAGGTTTAAAGGTATTCACCTTTCTTCCGAATTGGGTTTAAACACCCCGCCTGGAGCGCAAGTTATTCAGGGATAGTTCAAGGTGGCGGGACCAGTCCATGTAAAAGTGGCTGACAATTTCGTTACTGTTGGCTATATCCTGAATCCTAAAGGTATATGAGGATTGATCACCATCTCTCACGAAATGGTATTTTATACTCTCTAAGGTTTAAAGGTTTTCACCTTTCTAAGTCTTGGAGTTTATACACTCCCGCCTGTAGCGCATGAAAATTTGGGATTTTCCCCAGGATACAAGGGATTTATCTCCAGTACATCCTTGGGTTTTGCCCTTGGGACATAAAAAATTGCCTAAACGATGGAAACTGACATTCAGAAGATTTCTAAAGTATTTGAAGGCATTGTACACAGGGGACATTCCCATTAAGGTGGTGGTGCAAAAGCTAAAAAGATGGGATTTGGAACTAATGCGCTAAATACCTTGCACAGGGGACATCTTTATGGGAAGAATTGCAAAGGGACTGAAGTTTGGTAATAGGTTTATACCCTATTTCTGGTATGATCTTTCCTTTGTAAACATCGTTTAAGTTTTTAGTGACATTATGTTTTATAAAAAGGACAAGTATCCTAATATATTCTCAAAGTCTTTTTCAGAATATTTGATTAGGGTGTTTGAAACTAGTGATAGTTTGGAACTTTGATCATTTAATACTATTGAAAACTGGTTGTTTATCAAAAACTTTCTACAAAATGAAGCGATGTTTGTAAGTTCTATCTGATAAAGAGTTTTACAATATATCGCTGAGCATACTGATCAGGATATTTTATAAGATAACAGTATGGAATTTTTGCAAAGCTAAAATTTATACTTAGAAATATAAAGAGATGAAATTATTCTTTGATAACCGAAGGTTTCATCCTGAAACCCAGGACCCATCCACCTTCGGCTATCGAATTGTTTAGATACGGAAATGTAAATTGTTCTTAGAAACATAAAATTGTTCGAATAATTCAAAGGAAATAAGTTCTAGGGGGTAGCGCCTTCTTGGTCCATAGTGGTTTCAGCGGCATCCGTCTTGGAATCCACCTTAGCATCCTTCTCAGCATCGGTTGCTTTTTCGGCCGCTTTGGAAGATTCATCGACATTTGATTTGGAAAAGGTGCCGCCGAGGTTCTTTAGCTTGGTCTCCCAAGCACCAACATCCCAGGAAGGACAGTCGAAGCCTAATGTTTTGGCTTCGTCAGCCATCTTCAACCTGGCTTGGAGGAGAGAAATGACAACGGAACTTTTGAGGCTCTCCCGGTAGCTGACCATATCCCGTTCGTACTGCACATGGGCGGCTTCTAGATCGGACTAGGCTTGAAGAGTGGCTTGGTTGAGAGCAGCTTGGTGTTCTTGGGTCATAGCTTTGTATTTCTCCTCGTAATGACGAGATTTGGCGGCCACAATCATACCTTGGTCGGAGATCGTGACTTCTGCTTCCTTTAATTTAGATTCGAGTGTCTTGTTGAGCTTGCAGGATTCTTGATATAAGTTAACCAAACGCTCGAGACCCTACAAAAGTAAAAAGATAGGTATTAATATTGATAAACCTTTGATAGTAGTGTAAATCGCAGGATATGGTATGAGAATACTGACTTGGTTAAGAAAAGAAGTCATAAACCCGCTAGCTTCAATGAACCCGTGCTTCTCGTAAGGAAATGTGTCAGAAATGACAGGGGAATCAGGTTCTTTCCTTTTGCGGGAGCTTGAACTCCGGGGTTTGGTGGCTGGTGAAGGTTTAGGTATGACGATGGCTTTGGAGCTGCTGGGTTTGGATGTAGCTGTGGTTTTGGGGTTAGGCTCTTTCTTAACCTGGATCTGATCAGAATAGCTGTCCAATTCGTCAAGATCAAAGACTTCAGGGATCTTAGCTGGTGCTGCATAAAAGGGAAAAGTTTTAATCTTTATTTTTATCATTATACTATTGTGACTAATTATTCTGAAAGAAATTCTTACCAGACATCTCGGATGATGAGTATTGGCTGGAACTCGGGACGTGTGTGGTGAAAGTTCTATCTATTGCAGGTAACCGGTAAATGGTATTGATTCTCTCTTCTGAATCAGCGCTAGGGGGAGCAACTTCCTTAAAGTTCACTGCATAAAGATCAAAAAGAAGAGTATTAATAGAAGATAACAATTAAATGGTCTATGAGGATATTTATGATCCTACCGGTGGTTAACCACTCCACCGGAAGGTTGGCACCCTCGGCAATGGAATCTCGTTTGACAAAGAAAAATTTGCGTTGCCATCCGTCTTCGTTTTTGGTGGCTTTGAGAATCAAGGGTTTGCTGGATGTCGAGAAAAGCAAGAATCGGCTAGAGCCGTGGGATCGGAGACGATAAGCGATAGGCAAATCCTCGATGCGAAGGTCGGAACAGTGGAGATTTTTGATTTGATTAAGTACAATCAGTACTCTCCAAACCATGGGCATGGTTTGAGCAAAAGAGATGCCGGTGGTTCGAAAGAATTGCATCATGAATTCAGGAAAAAGGTACCGAAGACCTAGTGAAAAGGGATATGCCGGAAAACAAATCCATTCGGTAGAAGAAACATCCGATCGGATTGACCGATCGAATGATCTGAAGACTGTGCTGTCGGGGAAAGCGCCGGAAGCTCTTAAAGCTGCGATGTCCGCGTTGTCAAAAGCGCAGATCTCCTTTTCGGGATTTTTTAAGGAGATTCTGCTGAATGAAGGTCTCGGTATCCATTGCAAGTGAAATGAAGTAAATTGACAGGGAAAAAATTTGAAATGAAAGAAATTACCTGAAGGTTCTGTTGGAGATATCTGCTTTTCAAACAAGAAGAGAGAAGATATAGGGGCATCGTAAATCTCCATTGAGTAAAAAACGCGTTGGAAGTTACGATGTGATCTTGACCGTTGCTTCATTTTAAATGCCATGAGTTATGGGATAAGATTTTCGAAATATATCCGTTGGATTGGTACACCAACAGATATATTTGGGGACAATTGTTATGGGTCATTTTCTAAGCATACATATCCTGACCAATATCCTGCCTTTGTTTGTTCGCTTGTGACCAGGATGCTAGAAGAGGATATTGCTGACATCTTGGGTAATATCCTGAGATTTATTAATTAACCACGTGCAGGTTGAAGGTTAAGACTTACTAACGGTCGAAAGGACTTCTTCTCCTCAAGACTCGGACGAATTCGTTGAAGAAGAGACGTTGAGCCCGAAAGACCAGGTCTACAACGTTCAATGAAGGAATATTCGGTGGATCCCGCAAGTTTAGGATAGTTTGTTGGTTTATCTTTACTATAAATAGATGTGGCGGATCAGTTTAAGGCACAGACTCTTTCCCCAACACTTTCGTACACTCTTGCTCTCTAGTTCACAGCAATCACCACACTTGTATCCAAATCATATTGTAACACTTAGTTGATCCGCACCACATCCTGCACTGTATCCTGATATTTGAAGCAATAGAAGAACAAGGCAGCTGCGATTGTCAGCTCCCGAGGTTTTATGCCGGCGATCTAGATTGATCAAGGGCTTTCCTCGTACATCTCGTGTCATTTACTTTACTTTCCGCTCATTGTTTGATCATCGATACAGCTCGATATCCTGAACCGTATCCCGAATACTGATTTTATAAACAACTTAACAAGCACATTTTCAATAACACTTTCTAGCACACTACCTCACTTAACTAATTTGATCACTAAATTGCTTAGGTAATTTTTGACCAAAACAGTACCCTAGAAACTTTCCTGCTCCCACTCCAAAATGGCATTTGGCAGGATTTAGTTTCATGTTGTATCGGTCCAGGATATCGAATGCTCCCTTGATATCCTGGAGGTGATCCTCAGCCTTTTTAGATTTTATTACCATGTCATCGATGTACACCTCCATGGTGTCCCCCAGCTTGTCTTTAAATATCATGTTCACCAATCTTTGGTATGTTGCACCTGCATTTTTTAAACTAAAAGGCATAGCAGTATAACAATAAATACCTGTTGGTGTCATGAAAGCAGTATCCTCCTGATCCGAGGGTTCCATTTGGATCTACTGGAATCCTGAGGAGGCATCCATGAAGGTTAACATCTCGTGGCCAACAGTAGCATCTACCATTGAATCAATATGAGGCAGAGGAAATGGGTCTTTGGGGCAAGCTTTGTTCAAGTCTGTGTAATCTACACAGATTCTCCATTTCCCGTTTTTCTTTTGCACCACAACTACATTTGCCAGCCATTTGGGAAATTTCACTTCCCTAATCATCTTGCTTTTTAGTAATCTCTCAACTTCTTCCTGAATTATTGTGTTGGACAGGCTTGAAAGACCTATCAATTCCGAGCTTATGAGTTATAATATCCTTGGAGATACCTGTCATATCCTCGTGTTTCCATGCGAATGTTGACATCCTGCATTTCAAAAAGTTAGTCAATTGGTTTTCAATATCCTGAGGGATATTGCTCCCTACGAGCACCGAAATATCCGGATTATCCTGATCCAGGATAATTTTCTTCACATCCTGTTCTTAGGCCTCCATGATATCTTGGCCTCACATCTTTAATTGCTATGCTGACTAGGCTTCGTTGAGGATTTCATCGAAGAAGAATAACACTCCTTTGCTTCCTGCTGATCACTTTCCACCTTGACTACTCCCTAAGGAGTAGGGATCTTGATGCATTGATGAAAGGTTGACAACACAACTTTCATATCATGGATCCAAGGCCTACCTAATATAATATTATAGCAGGATAAAGAGTCCATGACACAAAAGCGCTGCATTGAGTTGACCCCTTCAACATACACGGGCAACTTTATCTCCCCTACGGTATTCCTAGCCTCTCCACTGAAACCATCAGGCACAGTAGATTTCGAAGTAATATCCATCGGGGATACATTCATCCTCTTCAGTGTTTCCAACTGAATTATGTTGACGGAGCTGCCATTATCCACCAGTATCCTACGCGCAAAATGGTTAGCAACATATAACGTTATTACCAAAGCATCATGGTGAGCATCCTGAACAGTATCCCTGTCATCGCTATCGAATGTGATCACTTTATCAGTTGTGAGGGTTGACATCCTGGTTGGCTTATCTCCCCTCTCTGCCTTGGCTTCCTTCGCGTGCCTTTTTGCCGCAGAATGTGACGTCCCGCATATGTCAGTTCCTCCTGACATGAAGTTAATTATCTTGGCATCCGCAGGAGGCGATCCTACTCGTTCAGGATCTTTCTCAGTATCCTACCCCTTGTTCTTTTTTCTTCCCATGAGGTCCTTTAGATATCCCTTGCTCAATAGATAGCTTATTTCTTTCCTCAAAACAATGCAATCCTCAGTAACGTGCCTGAAATCCTCATGGAAGGCACACCATTTGGACTTATCCTTCCAATCAGCTTTTTGTTGATTCTTCTGGGGCCATCTTGCTTTGTCTCCTAAACCTTGCATAGCATACATCAATTCTGGTATATTAACAGAAAAACAATATTCAGACAACTCAGGATACTCCTCAGGATCCTCGTCTTCAACAAGATTCACCTTTTTGTTGTCATTTCTGCCATATGGCTTAGAGCGATATGGCTTATACGAGGATTCTGATTTCCTGTTGGTTGATTCATAGGTTGTGGACGAGTTCAAGCTCTCTTGCATTTGTCATCCTCCAGCCGAATATATCTTAAAGCCTTGTTACGAGCTTCATCCAGATTCCTGTAGGGATTCATTACAAGATCCTAGTAAAATTGAGAATATTTTTGCAACCCCATCTTGAAAGCCTGCACAGCTGTTGCAACATCAAGATGCGGGATATCTAAGGATTCTCGACTAAATTTGTTCATATAATCCTTCAAGGATTCCTGAGGCCCTTGAGTTATCCTGTAAAGATCACTAGTTAGTTTCTCAAAACTTCAACTACAAGAAAATTGACTATTAAATAAATTAACTAAATGAGCAAATGAAGTAATTGAGTGAGGAGGAACGTTTAAGAGCCATTTTAAGGCTGATCCTGTTAAGGTAGAACCAAAACCCTTGCATAGGCAAGCTTCCTTGAAATCCGGAGGGATAGGGTTGATTTCCATACTTTCCCTATATTGGGCAATATGTTCTTCAATATCCGTAGTTCCGTCATAGAGCTTCATGTTGGGGGTCTGAAATCTCTTTGTGATTTCAGCATCACTAATAGGATATGCAAACCGGGATATCCTGTGGCTGTCTTGGGATACTTCCGGAATTGGTTGGACCAACCCAGGTACACTGGATATCATGTCCTTCAATTTCTAAAGCTCCCTAGAAAATGCTGATGTTACACCTGCATCCTACAAAGATCCAACACCATTAGTAGCAAGAGTATTATTATTATCGGATACGTTACCAGTCTGAGGATTCTGGCCATATCCTGAAGCATATCCTGAGCTTCTCATAGTTGACACCCTGACTGAAGAGGGTATCTCAGGAGTGTGATTCTGGGTATGGCTAGGCATAATATTCCCCCTGTTATCCTCAATATATACTGCAGAACTGAAGTTCAAAGCTCTGGGTTGCAAGGGAGTGACAGTATCCTCAGCGGGCCTGTTTAAACTGGATTTTAAGAGTCGTATCTCTCTCATCAGCATCTGATTGGTTTCCTGCTGCTGCCTCATCTGTTCCTGTACACTACCAAATAAATTTAGAATTTCTTCATTAGAGGCCAAAACAGGACCAGATCCCTGAAATATTGCAAGCGGGGATAACATCCCGAGCCACATGAATTTCAGTTCCTTGTGAAGAGGCTTGCGTTCTCGGAGGAGGTGGTGGAAGCACCGAACCAATTGTTGCAGAGGTTGTAGCAGACACGGAGGAAGAGCTCATGTTTGATCTCGAGGCCATTGAAAATAGTGTAGCAAAAAGTTTTGAAAATAGAAAACCAAGTAATGATTTTGCAAAAGCTTTTAGTAGAAATAGCACCACGTGCCCCATGGTGGGCGCCAAATTGTTTTGGTCAAAAATTACCGAAGCAATTAAGTGATCAAATTAGTCAAGTGAGGTAGTGTGCTAGGAATGTGTGTTGAAAATATGCTAATTTAGTTGTTTGTAAAAACAGTTATCAGGATACGACTCAGGATATTGAGCTATATCTAGGATCAAACAATGAGCAAAAAAGTAAAGGGTGACACGGGATATACGAGGAAAGCCCTTAATCAATCTAGATCGCCGGCATAAAACCTCGGGAGCTGACAATCGCAGCTGCCTTGTTCTTCTTATTACTTTAAATGTCAAGATACAGTGCAGGATATGATGCGGATCAACTAAGTGTTACAAAGCGATTTGAATACAAGTGTATGTGCGTAGTGATTGTTTGCAGCTAGAGAGAAAGAGAATTCGAGAGAATTGTGTGTCCTTATCTGATCCGATCACTCCTATTTATAGTAAAATAAAAACAACCAACTAGCCTATAAAACCGGGATCATGCGAGTATTCCCTATGTGAACGTTGTAGTCCAAGTCTTCCGGCTTCAACGTCCATATTTCAACAGATTTGCCCGAGTCTTGAGGAGAAGAAGTCCACTTGAACATTGGAGACTTGCCTCGTTTACCTGCACGTGGTTTAATTAGCTATTACCAGGATATTGTATCAGTATGTTACCAATATCCTGATCCGGTATCCTGATCACAACAAGAGAAACATAGTCAGAATATTAGTATTAGTCAGGATATATGCATAGAAAACCACCCATAACACTTATATACACATGTAAAAACGTTTTTCCTAAAATTGCCCCATGGTTGTATGAGAGAGAGACAGAGGAAAAGAATAGGGAGAAAGAGAGTGAGTAAAGATGGGGCGGTGATAGTTGTCAATCAGAGAAAGCGAGAGAGAGTAAAGAGACATAAGTTAACACTAATTTTATGAGAGGGAAAATGTATAAATTAAATAAAGAGAATATTACACAACTGAAAATGAGCATCTAGGAATTTACAAACTATATAACCTACAAAAAGTTCAAAGAGGATCATCGCGATATCTAGGCACAAGGATGGTGCGATGGTTGTATGTCATATTTCATTAAAAATTTAGCAATATGACACTATCATTATTTTAGAGGAAAATCACGAAAAAAGATATATTGACTCACTTTTTTTATAAAAGAGACACATTGACTTTTAAACATTTTAAAGACAGACATTCAAAACTAACTAATCAAACAATGGCCAAATAAGCACCGTCGGCTAAGACGGCTAAGCCTTCGCTGATAAAATAAATAATGAAAAGTACCAAGGGTCCACAAAAAGGCAATCAAACCATAAAAGGTTGGCAAAATTATAGTCACCGGCTGAGTCTTAGCTCTCGCTTTTATCTGCCGGCTAAGGCATAGAACCTGTTTTTACATGTGTTACAATTTTATTGGTTTGTTTGTAATCCTCAATGCACTTTACGAAAGTTGTCGTGCCAGGGTAATTTTCTAGCCGTCTTAGCCGGTGATGCTTTTTTGCCGGCTCAATTTTCCTGTCTCTTTTTGTTAATTTTCAAAGTCTACATGTCTAGTTTGGTGATTTTCCCTTATTTTAACTCAATTTTAAGATACTTATATGGTTTTCAAATTAAATTCAAAGAAGAAAAACAATCTATAAGCTATGCTTACAAAGGGGAACAAAAATTTTATAATGAATTCGAAATCGTAATTTGGATGATAAATTAAATGGGTAACACTGACACTAGAAAAATAGTAACACTGACACTTAAATAATAAAAAAACAAAACCAATGTAACTAATGAAATGATCCACAAACCTAAGTAAAATTAAATCATTCCCCCCAAAAATTGACGTCTCAGTAAACAAGTTTCGGTAGATATGAAATAAATTTAAAATAACAATAAGAACATGCATCAAGGCTTGTCCTCCCGGGATTGTTCGCTTTCGTTTTTAAAACATCTCTTCCAAAGCCAATGCTTCTTCCACACCTTCTCGTTCATTTCATCGATGGAGACGCCTTTGGTCTCGGGTAGAAGTGCGTAGGCGTATAGCCCCATGATCACAATCCACCCGGAAAAGAAGAAGAAGATCATTGCGCGCATATGGCAAAGCATTGTGAGAAAAGCTTGAGCTATGATGAAGGTGAATATCATATTCATGCTCACTGCACAGAAGAAACCCGCGGTTCGAGTCTCAAGTGGGAATATTTCACTAGGAATTAGCCACCCTAATGGACCCCAAGACCATGCGAAACCTGATACGAAAACGCATATCAAGAGTAGCACTAGATACGCGTATTGCTTAGGTAACGTGTTCGTAGATTTCAAAAATGCAGCAAGTATTCCTCCTGTTACAACCTACATACAAAAAAAATTAAATAAATAAACAACATATGAAAACCTCATATGAAAAAAAGGCTTAAGTGAAATAATTCTTAAGTTTTCACACTATTGACCTAAATCTAGCATTTTTTAATGATAAGGAGCCCAAAATTCAACATTTATAACTAAAAAAGATCAACATTCCCTAAATGACTAAATCTATACACTTTTGCGTGTAAAGCAATTTATGTTTCAGATATAAAGTCTTTTAATTTGTCATCAATATTGGATGGAATATTAGTGCTCTGAATTAATTCTGTTGGCCGTTAAAAAAAATAGGTGTAAAAAAACAATTTTTTTACCTGAGCAATGAACATTTGGATGGCAGCTTCAATAAGCAAAAACCTCCTTCCAAGTTTATCAACACAAAAAACCGCAACCAATGTAGCCATGGTGTTAATGGTACCCGTCACAACAGCCGATAGTAGAGACGCGTCACTATGAAACCCCATTGTCTGAAACAAAACGGGTGCATAAAACATGATCACATTGATGCCGGTAAACTGCTGGAAAATTTGAAGGACACCCGAGGTGATGAGCTGAGGCCAGCTCGATCGCTTCATTAGGTTCTTGAATGGGTGCTTGATTTGTTTAGCTAACTCGGTGGTGTTAACTATTTCATCAAATTCTTTTTGCACATCTTCAACCCCTCGGATCTTTCGTAGAGTTGCTAATCCGCGTTCTGGATGTCCTCGCTCTATTAGGCTTGTGGGAGTCTCCACAATTAGTAGGGACCCGAATGCGAGGAAAAGAGCTGGGACGGATGCACCGCCTAAGGAAATCCTCCAGCCATATGGGTGGCTCGCGGTGAAGTAGTTAACTATGTTGGCCGCAAGGATCCCAACCGTGACTAACAACTGGAAGCAAACATTTAGACCCCCTCTATACTTGTTTGGAGCGATCTCGGATATGAATAGTGGCACAGCCTACGCGTTGTAAATTGTACAATTTAGGGTTTAGCTTATACACCGAAATACAATTAATGAAATGGTTGTGCTAAACATACCCGCCCCTCATAATTACCTTAAGATGTAATTAATGAAAGGGCCTCCCCACCCCATCCCTACCCCCACTCTTATTATTTCTACCTTTTTTTTTAATTAATCATCATCATCATACTCACTAAATCCCACCAATAGCAAAGCTAAGGTAGGGTCTGAAAAGGGTAAAGAGTACATTTAGCCAACCACTTAATGCAATTAGGGTTTACTATACCTGGTTACCGAAACCGATACCAGCACCAAGCATAAGCCTTCCAGTGATGAGCATCGCGATGTTCAATGCTGCCGCATTGAGAACCACACCTACCAAAAAGAAAAACGACGCCAGTTGTATGGTGATTTTCCGGCCATAATTATTGCAACATTTTGATGCCCCAAAACTAGAAGCAACCGCGGCGAGGTAAAGAGAAGATGTGAAGAGCTGAAGTATCTGATCATCGAATTTGCAGTAGTTATCTTCTTTAACATGGTGTTTTTTAACATAAACATCCGGAAAAAACTTCTTCAAGAACTCATCCATTGATGTCACTCCTCCTACACAACAATAACCACAATATATAAATAATTTTCATAACCAAAGAAAACTTCAAATATCCTTAACCTAATTCGCAAATTTGTCCAAATAATTCACCAAATAACCGATCTATCTCAATCTTAACGAATTTAAACAAATCACAATCACGTACGTCAATATGCATGGATCTAGGTTTTAGGGTTTGTAATAAAAATAAACGTAGAGGAATTATAATTACCTGATATGCCAATGTCGTAACCAAACATGAGGCCGCCGAAGGCGGCGATGATGGAGCAGACAAGCACTTGTCCGGTGAGCTTTGCGGGGAGGTCGGCACCGCCGTTGGCGGCAATTACTTGGTGAGCCATGGGTATGGTTTATGGTGTATACGTACGTGTATGTGAAATGGGTGTAGGTGTGTTTGGTTAATTTAATTTGTTTTAGATCGAAAAGAAAAGCCTTATTTATAGATCATAGTTGAAAGTTTCAGATGATGTTATCCGAAATTGTCAATCTCTAATCCCTTATATTTCTCGGTGTTCTGTTGTTGATTTAATCCAGTGAGGATGCTTCGGTATATTAAGTCGCTATTTTCATAGATCTTAAATCAAAATACAAAAAACAATTTCATCATTACCCGCAGTATAAGTTCGTTTTATATATCAAGTATAAGTTCGTTTTATTACATTACTATATACGTACGGACAATGGTATCTTTAGTTTAAACTGGAGTTAAATGCTTGATTGGTCCCTATGGTTTTCAAAAATTGCAGACTTGGTCCCAGTGGTTTACTAATTAAACGCGTGATCCCTGTGGTTTTCAAAAATGCACTCGGTTGGTCCCCAGCCCTAACATCAGTTAAATTTCTCAGTTAACTATGTGTGAAATGACTATATTACCCCTGAATAATTAAAAGAAATTAAAAAAAATATATAAAAAACGCATCTTCTTCAACCTCTTTCTCATCTCTTCTTTTCCCTATCAACCACCACTCCACCAGTCACCATCTAGTGACACCACCACCACCTAACCACCGCCACCACCGGTTCACCACCATCAGCCGACTAGCACAACACAGCCCACAACCTCTCCCCAGTTTCAAAACCCATATCAAAAACCCCTAATTTCAATCCTAATTAAAACCCACCTCAATTATCATTTGTACGGAATCGAAATCCGATGCTCCAGACTTCAACTTGATTTAGGTAATTGATAACGAAACAAACTGTTTACAAAACTACAATTAACTCAAAACTCATAATCACTTCTCCTAATACTTAAACCATACGCTAACTAATTGGATCATATTCTAATCAAAACAAACAAAAACTTATCTACACAACCAATTTCATCAAATCAGAAACCGTAGAAAACAGTAACACGAGTTGTAAAACATTACATATAGCGAGCAGAGGACAAGGTCCATTATCATTCTGCAGTATAATCGGAGTATCTCTTCCAAAAAACTGAATTAGTTTCGTTTTATGCATCAGTTCTTTAACCGTCGGTAAATCTTCACGATTCGTCTGTTGTTGTTCCGACAACGAAGCCATTTGTGATTGATAGTTTTAGCGACGCTTTGGGAGAAGTGGAGACAGCGTGTTGTATGTGTAGGTGTGTGTGTGTTTTGGAAGGTCAAAGAGAGCGGATTGGTGGAGAAGAAGATGCCAGAGAGAGAGAGAATCTGGTGACCCAGTGGTGGCGGTGGTTAGGTGGTGGTGGTGTCACTAGATGGTGGCTGGTAGAGTGGTGGTTGATAGGGAAAGGAAGAGATGAGAAAGAGGTTGAAGAAGATGAGTTCTTTATATATATATTTTTATTTCTTTTAATTATTCAGGGGTAATATAGTCATTTCACACATAGTTAACTGAGAAATTTAACTGATGTTAGGGCTGGGGACCAACCGAGTGCATTTTTGAAAACCACAAGAACCACGCGCGTAATTAATAAACCACTGGGACCAAGTCTGTAATTTTTGAAAACTACAGGGACCAACCAAGCATTTAACTCTTTAAACTGTTGTTGAAAAAGTAACTTTGATATTGTGTAGCCGTGTAGGTGGTACTGATATGCTTTGTCCTTTAGCTTTGTTTATGTTATTAACTACTTTTTGCCCCGCTCGCGTCACAGGGCACAGAGCCGAATATTTATGTTTCATAATATGTAAGTTTATGTTTCGTTACTTGCGTATACTACTCATACTGCACGATCTAAAAAAAATTCAACCGAGTCAAACAATTAAAACAAAACGCTCCAATACTTTTGCTAAAAAAAACTAAAACGATGGAAAAAGTATAATTTTAAACTTTGTGCAAAATTGTAACTTTTGGCAAAATTGTAACTTTTCAAGATAAATGAGCGTGTGCCAGGCAAATAAAAGTTATCCTGAATCAACCAATTAAAACAAAACACTACCATAGTTTTGTAAAAGAAAAGCTAAAACGACCGCATGACTGTAATTTTACACCGGGGTAAAGTCGTAATTTAACAGGAAAAAAAACAAAAACGATGACAAAACGAAAAGTTTGAACTGAGGGTAAAATCATAACTTCTGGGAGGAAAAAAAAAACAATAGCAAAACAATAAATTTGAACCAGACAAAATTGTAATTTGGTTGGACCAATAAAAAAGTTCGAGATAGCTGCCTGACACTATCCCTCTATGGTGAATGTAATATATAGAATTAATTGAACACTCATAAATACTATTATTTATAAAAGTACAATAAGTATAATTACTGTTAATTACTAATATATAATATAATTACAATTAGGTAAGATGTGATGTTAACTAGGGGTGATTAAAAAATTTCAGATCCGAATTCGAAAATCTGTATTCGAAATATCTGATATCTGAAAACGAGATAATCTGAATTTTCGGATTCGGATATGAATTTCTAAAAACTTAGGATGACTGGATTATCCGATATCCACTAAAAAGAAATAATATAGGGGAGAGTTATCTTGAGAACGTTAAATATTGCGAGAACCGTGAGAACGAATGTAAAACCAATAAAGACCAATTTTTATAATACAAACCTTGTTGTAATTAAAATAAAAGAGTTAATTATATAGTTAGTCCCTATGGTTTGCACAAAGTAACATACTTAGGTACTAATAGTATAAATCACATTCTAGAGTATTAACTTTTCATTTTGTAACGTTTGGAGGTATTAACGTTATTTGTAGGTTTAAAATTACATTCTATTAGTACCTAAGCATGTTATTTTGTGCAAACCACATGGACTAACTATGTTAAAACCCTAGAAGTTAATACCTCCAAACGTTACAAAATGAAAAGTTAATACCCTAGAAGTTGATTTTAAACTATTAATACCTAAGTATGTTATGTTGTGCAAACCACAGGGACTAAGTAATCAAGTAGTTCATTCTTCCTCTCAAAATCACTCTTATTAGAACTTTTACATATGTGTAAATATAACAAATTCACACATGTGTAGACGGCAAACTTACACATGTGTATATTTTCTTTATTTACGAAGTCACGTAAATTTGAAAGTATAAATTTAATTTCAAATATTGTATTTAATAAAAATGATAATTGTAATTTTTTTTTATTTTGAATTGTTTTTCTACAAAGTTCTCGTGATTTCTTTATTCGTTCTCATGGTTCGCACAATATTTAGCATTCTCATTTAACCCTTCCATATATATATATATATAGGAGAAGAATCCGTTAGAAACCACCCTTTATTGCGAGAACCGCGAGAACCATTGTGAACACAAACAGTAACACCTAAAAAAATCTAAAAAACACCCAATTTTTTTTTTTTTTTTTTTTTTTTGGAAAAATCGCTATATTTCGTTTATAAAAAAAATTTCAAAAAAATTTTTTTTTTTTTCGAGTCACAGATATCCATGCACATGTGCATTTGTATCATTTCTTTGACAAATTCCGTAATTCATTACAAATATTAGACAATTGCACTTTTATTTACAGTACCACATGTAATACACTACTTTTTACGTTAACAAAATAAGAAATGCACATGTGCATCTATATGTATCAACGTGAAATAAGGTGTGTTGGTACGCTACTTTCTCTTTCATCTATCATTCCATCCATAATACACAAACATGCACGTGTGCATTTTTGTCATTTCTTTGACAAATTCCGTAATTCATTACAAATATTAGACAATTGCACTTTCATTTACACTACCATGTGTAATACAATACTTTTTACATTACCAATATTAGAAATGCACATGTGCATCTATATGTATCAACATGAAATAAGGTGTTTTGGTACACTACTTTGAATACACTTTCCCTTTCATCTATCATACCATCCATAATACACTACCGTTACCTCCTACCATCCATAATACAATAACATTACCTCATACCATCCATAATACAATACTATTACCAATATTTTCACTTTATTACATGTATGTAAACACCATTTATACCATCCAATCAACATATTACATCATAAATTGACAACTATAACCAAACCATCAACCACTAGATATAACTAACCAAAAAACATGTATATGGGCCTACTTCTCCATTCAAAATTACAAACTTTTTGTACCAAAACACGTTATATCATGGTTATACCTAATGATGCACATGTGCATTTTGAATATTGGTAATTTAAAAAGTAGTGTATTACAGATGATATTGTAAATTAAAGTGTAATTGTCTGTTCCTGATAACGTATTACTGAATTTGTCGAAGTAATGATACATATGCACATGTGCATTGATAACTGTTACTCGAAAAGAAAAGTTTTTTTTTTTGTTAACAAAATATGGCGATTTTTTTTAAAAATATTAAAGAAAAAAATTTTGAGTGCTTTTCTCATTTTTTTTAGATTTTATTTTGTGTTCACATTGGTTCTCGCATGAACCTTACCCTAATATATATATATATATATATATATATATATATATATATATATATATATATATATATATATATATATATATATATATATATATATATATATATATATATATATATATATAGGAGAAGGATCCATTATGAACCACCCTTTATTGCGAGAACCAATGTGAAAACAACCAAAAATACCTAAAAATTGCTAAAAAAACACACAAATTTTTTTTAATATTTTTTATAAAAAAATTTATTTTTTTGGCTACTAAAAGTAGCGATTTTAATGTAAAAAATATTAAAAAAAAATTTTGTGTGTTTTTTTATTTTTTTTAGATTTTTTAGGTTTTTTGGGGGTTTAGTTTTTAGCATTTTAGCTTGGGGGATGTGGGTTTAGGGTTTTTTGGGGGTGGGGGGGGTTAGGTTTTTTTTTTGGGAGGGCGGGGGTGGGGTTTAGGTTTTTTTAGCTATTTTAGGTTGTGTTCACATTGGTTCTCGCGCTTCTCGCAATAAAGGTGGTTCTCGCATGAACCTTACCCTATATGTATATATATATATATATATATACAAAGTCATAAAACACAACAATTTCAACCATAAAACACACTCAAAACCCACATATAACATAGTGAATATCACTAAAACACTATCCAAACCCTAACAGTCCATAAAAACTTTAAACACACCATCGTAGAACTATGAATATAAAACACAATATGATAATCAACGTAAAACACACTAATGTTAGTCATTCGATAATCAAAACCTTATCATCTTAAACACAACACAAAACCCACAAATATGGCGTTTTGGTAATCTTCACTTTGTTATTTGTGAGTTTTGAGTACGTTTTATGGTTGACATAATGGTGTTTTATGACTTTTTACACTTTGTAGGAAAAATGAACTTTGTAGCCAACTCCCACCCTATATATATATATATATATCCCACCCTATATATATATATAGGGTGGGAGTTGGCTATATATATATATATAGGGGACCGCTAGAATGAGAACCACCTCGAGTTGTAAGAACCGCGAGAACCACACCGTACGGGGCGAGGTGGACCAAATTTTTTTTTCAAAAACGTAGATGCATGTATTATAAACACATTCGTAAAAAAAAATTAAAAAAAAAATGCCGTGCGTGTAGTTTTTTACACCACAAGTTTGTGGTTTACGAGTTCCGTAATTTACGGAACTCGTAAACCACAAACTTGTGGTGTAAAAAACTACACGCACGACATTTTTTTTTTTTTAAATTTTTTTTTTTACGAATGTGTTTATAATATATGTATCTACGTTTTTGAAAAAAAAATTGGTCCACCTCGCCCCGGATAAAGTAGTTCTCGAGGTTCTTACAACTCGAGGTGGTTCTCATTCTAGCAGCCCCTATATATATATACATGTACGGTGGGAGTTGGCTACAAAGTCCATTTTTCCTACAAAGTGTAAAAAGTCATAAAACACGATAATGTCAACCATAAAACACACTCAAAACCCACAAATAACATAGTGGAGATTACCAAAACACCATATTTGTGGATTTTGTGTTGTGTTTTGGATGATAAGGCTTTGATTATCGAATGACTGATAGTAGTGTGTTTTATGTTGATTATCATGTTGTGTTTTATATTCATAGTTGTATGATGGTGTGTTTGAAGTTTTTAAGGATTGTTAGAGTTTGGATATTGTGTTTTAATGATCTTCACCATGTTATTTGTGGGTTTTGAGTGTGCTTTATGGTTGAAATTGTAGTGTTTTATGACTTTGTACACTTTGTAGGAAAAATGGACTTTGTAGCCGAACCCCACCCTATATATATATATATATATATATATATATATATATATATATATATATATATATGATTAGGTTCAAATGTGAACACATTCTCCAAAGTGAACTGTGTGAACTGATCTGGGCCTTTGATTTTTATGATCTTGATTATTAAATTGAATAGCATGATGGTAATTATTTGATTAATTGTTACTATTTAATTAAATGAATAAGAATATATGTGTAATTTCCATTTTAAATTGATTGCATTAATCTCATTCTCTCTCACAAATCAACATATTCAAACTTTATTCAGCATCCAACTTTCTTTCTCAAAACAAACCCTCATCTCAGATCTCGCCGGCATCAAAACAACCACTCGTCTCAGATCTCGTCGGCATCGAAGACAAAAACAGGGCCAACTTTCTCTCTCTCTCTCAAAACAAACCCTCGTCTCAGATCTCGCTGACATAAAAACAAACACTCGTCTCAGATCTCGCCGGCATCGAAGACAAAAACAGCGGGATCTGATGTTTATTGCCGGCGATAAAGAAGAAGAGATGCTAGTCCCGCATTCTGAGTTTGCAACCGCTGAAGGACCTCAACCAATGGATGGTATTAATCTTTTAATGGCACTGTTCTTGGATATCGTTTTTGCTGCCTTTTTTTTTTCTTTCTGAATCTGTATGTAAGTAAACCAATGGATGGTATTAAAATTTGTAGCTAATTAGTAAACTAACGTCCACCATCAGCAAAGTTCACACGGACTATAGAAAATTTCTCAAGATTGACAGGCATAAGTTATGTTTTCTTCGTTGGAGGATTTAAATGGTATTTTTTAATTTTTAGTCTGCAATAATTTCACAGATCTTCGCCGGATTGTTGCTGAGTTTTTCAGATCTTCGCCGCCGATGATGAAGTTGGAATCGATAGGGGTTGTTCGTCGTTTTATCGCAAGAATCGATAGGGGTTGCTGAGTTTTTTGGTCTCTCCAGCATTGATCCGACTAAATTAGTTGCTCAGTTTTTTTGTTCAATTTTTGATGTTGCTCTGTTTTTTAATGCGATGTACACTTGTGTATTCTGATTTTGCTCTGTTTAAATGCGATGAACACATGTGTATTCTGATTTTGTCCTGTTTTTAATGCGATATACACAAGTATATATCGTCTGTTTTTGTGATATCTCAGAATTTTTTTGTATTGAATGTTGATGTACACTTGTGAATTACCGTACACATACGTACCATGCTGAGTACACATGCGTACTGTTCTATTTATATCCAAGTACACATGTATATACCGTTGAAATATGAAGGTTACGTGGATCTTAAAAATCAAACTTTGAATTCTGGTGATGAAATCTGAAAAATAAAATTGAAATAAAAGATATTGTGGATAATGAATTTAAAATAGGAAAGATATTATGGATAATGAATTTAAAATAGGAAAGATGTAACTTAATTCAATTATTAAAATAATGATTTAAATCTATTTTTTTATATAATTACAATCCTACCCTTAACAACTAAAAAGGAAATCAAGGGTCCAGTTCAGTTCACACAGTTCACTCTTGGGAGGTTGTTCACTCTAGAACCCTAGCCTATATATATATATATATATATATAGGGTAAGGATCATTTTAGAACCCTAAATATTTACGGAACTCATAATAAACAATCTTTTTATTTATATATTTTTATGTTTAGGATATCTTTATCATTTATTATATGTATTTTTATCATTACATACATCTTAAGAGTAATTTTATCATTTTTTATATGTTGTTTTATGATTACATATATCTAAACTAGTATTTTTACATATATGTAATAAGTTATTACACAAAAAATATAATTAGACTATTACACATATGTAAGCTACTCTTAACATATATGTAACCATAATAATACATATAATAAATGATAAAAATGCCCTAAATATAAAAATATATTTATAAAATGATTGTTTATTAGGAGTTCTGAAAGTTGTGCAATTATTTAGAGTTCTGAAATGAACCCAACACTATATATCCGGGGTGAAGATAACTACTTAAAAAGCTTAAAAACATATAATTTTTTTTTAATTTTACTTTAAAAATCATAACAGTTTATTTATATTTTTTTTTGAATTTTTTAATCGGAATAACAATTATTGATGCACATGTGTATATTTCATATTTCTTGACAACTATACAATTTCCCTTTCATCTACACTACCATTCGTAATACATTTCCAATATTATACAATTTCCCTTCCATCTACACTACCATCCGTAATACACCACTTTTTATTAATATATTTTTATTCTTTCTAATCCGAATAACAAGTACTGATGCACATGTGTATTTGTCATATTTCTTAATAACACCTATACAATTTCTCTACCATCTACACTACTATCCGTAATACATTACCAATATATATAATATTTCAAACTATGCACATGTGCATCACCAACCTTCATACCATACTTAACAACATATTACATTATAAATATAACCAAACCATCAACAAGATAAAATTAACTAAAATATTCATATGTGCATACATCATCATTCAAATCACAAACTTCTTGTACCAAACACGTTGTATCATGTTCATACATAATGTTGCACATGTGTAGTTTTAACTGTGTACCAACACTTCTTTGTAATATAAACCATCAATGTTGTTGTCCACCATCTCGTTTTTATTATCAACCCTCACCATTAATGTTGATTCTGCCCCTACTTGTTCTTTTCCACACACATTTCATTAGCATCCTTGTTCAATGTTCCATTATGTTTCTGCTTACTTGTCCTCCTTTGTATGTATTTTTTTCTACATCTATAGCTGCATATGGTATAGTATATATGTTAAACAAATGACAACATCATTTAACATGAAAATAAAAAAGTAATGCACATGTGCATCTCCATCATTAAATAGTAAACAACATTTTTTAACTCTTTGTTTAACTACGTCCTCATCCTCCATAGCATCTGGCATTCTTTTTGACCTTTTCCCTTGATTTTAGAACACAAGTGATCTTCTTCCCCTTTTTTCCATTAATGATCTACAACAATAAACAAACCATAAGATTACCAAACATACAAACTTAATGCATATGTGCATTAACATTAATTTTCTCCTTACCGTATGAATTCTCTCATTACCGATAACAGTAGTAATAAACATCTAGCAAATTTGAATCCAACTACCAAGTTATCTTACAAATCAAGACACTGATAACGGTATTAACAAACGTCGAGCAAAATCAAATCCAACTACCATGATATCTTACAAATCAATAAACACTGAATATTTTTTCCTAACAGTAAAGTTCGAGATATGACTTAGCATTATCTACCTAACAAGTAATCATGCAGTTCACAAGTACCTGATGAAAATCTAATTATCTATAAATGCATAATGTTTTCACAGTCATCAATCACTATAGAAGATCCACACCACCATAACCTATAATTCAAACTATGCTCATCATCAAAAAGTACAATTCAATAAAAAGCCCTAGACCATAACCCTAAAACCAAATCAAATTGATTAATCACATCAATCAATTGATAAGAAAATATCACATACAACTTAGATCTAAACTTCGTCGAACCTTGTAATGAAGATTTGCACTCAAATTCGCATCTCAAATTAGTATATGGTAGTCGGATGAACGAATTATGAATGGGGAGATTCGAGATGATGAATGGGGAGAGTCGCAAATTTGTGGTGATTTTATATCGTTGATGATTAGATTATGTCGTGATTTTTGATTTGGTGATGAATAGATGATGAATTTTTGATTTGATGATGAACATATGATGAGGTCGTCATGATTTTTGATCTATGATGTGTTGGTTTTTTGGTTTCATTATGTATTTACAATAATGCCCCCTATTCAAGTTGGTTCTCATGGTTCTCCTGAAAATAGGTGGTTCCCGCATGAATCCTACCATATATATACTATATGAGTTGTGACAACCCACAACTTCAGGTTACTACTTTAACCTAACCACATTAATTTAATCATACATTCATAGCACTGCATTTAACTAGAGTTAGTTAAATGAGCCTACATTAGAAATTCGGGGAATTACCGGAACACATACATGATAACTCTTAAACATTGGTGACTAACGCGAATAATAATTATAAACGGATGGTTTATACGAAACTGATGTGCTGTATGACAAATACATGAACTATATGCTTTAATTGTAAATTACATGTTATTATGTGGTTCTTGTGTAAAAGTTATATTATTAGGGGGTGTTTAGAGTTATTTGTGAAACTCTAACAAGCTACTCAAAACCCTAATGTCCTACAAACTTCACTACGACAATTGTTTTCTCCAAATCATTTCTCTGATCCTTTGGCCATACAAGTTTCACACAAATCATCAATCTTTGATCTTTCCAATTCTCCTAGAACCATCACTATATCAATCTAAGGTAAGTGTTCATGTTTTGTGTTGTTAATCTTGTTCTTTTGATTTCAATGCAAAACCTTAGACATCCAAACAATCTGTGTTTTTGATTCATGATTAATGAATGTATGATAATTGTTGTAGACTAAATGAATGTGTAATGATTGTTTGATGATTAATGATATTGGGGACATGATAGAACTCTTAGAATGATTGATTTGATTCCTGACATTGTAGATTTCTGTGCATCTGGGGGGTTTTTATTCGTGAAAACCTTGAAGAATGGGATTTCTGAATTATCAGACTTTGTGAAGTCACAAAGTTTTCCGCGCTTAGGTTAAGTTTAATCTGTCCACATTTGTTAAACACTTATAAACCAAGTGTTCGCATTTGTGACTATTTAAAACTGTCCGCACTTGTTAAAACCCTATAGTGTCCGCACTTGATAATGAATTTGCAATGTCCGCACTTAGTTTATTAAATGATATCCGCACTTGTTGAGTTCTTGAGTCTGCACTTGTAGTCCTTTTGAGGAGGTCCGCACTTAATGGATGTTTATTTAGGTCCGAACTTAGATGAATATTATTAATGAAGTCCAAATTTGTTTAATAGTTATAATGTCCGAACTTATATGAATTTAACATGTCCGCACTTAGATAGTTTGAGGTTGCCACACTTAAAATGCACAACATACTATCAAAAGGTCCGAACTTAGATAGTTTGAGGTGTCCACACTTAAAATGTACAACATACTATCGGTATATATTGTATCAAAAGGTCCGAACTTATATTTAAAACATAAGGGGGATCCAAACTTAAGTTAAAGGGGTCCGCACATCCTAAATCAAACATATTTCCGCACTTGTGTTTCTAAGATATATCCGCACATATGGTATAAAATATGGTCCGCACTTAATTGTTGAATGCCAGAACTTGCAAGAATTAATTTGGTAAGAGGTTTGCTAACAAAAGAAGGGTTCATCTTTTATATTTGTCCACACATGTTAAAGAAAGAAAATATATATACAATGGTCCGTATTTACGTAATATGTTTAAGAAAAATTCTGTGTGTGGTTATTCACAGTGGGCCGATGTGGACAGTTCGTCACTTCCATTTATTCTTGAATTATTCTTGAATTGTGTCTATGTACACAAAGTATGTCATACATTTATATATAAGGAATTATAATGACCGTTTATACAAAGTATACTAAATATATACAAATGTGTTACCATATATGTTCCGAATTTACGAATGTGTATATGATTGGTTGTGTGAGTGTATGTGAAAACTGTATTCTCAAGTCATCAATTGGTGACATTAAACGTTGAATAGTTTGGACACTTAGGGTATTGCAAACCCCACTCGTATATTCACTTATATGACATTCTACCTTAAGTCGCGTGTAACGGACCTAACACTTAATTAACGCTATATGTACGCTATCATACCGAGCAAACTAAGGTGAGTTCACTACTCTTTCATAAGCATGCGTCCCGGGAGGACAAACAAACTAATATTCCTGGGAGGAATACTTTTAAACGCTTCGGTTTAATTTCGATGTTGGTTAATAAACTCGAACTCTATCACGAAAGTCCCTACTTACATACCGAGCTAGTTGCCTGGGAGGCAACGTGGTATTAGTTGATAGCGCTTGATGTGTACAAAATGCAACATATAAATTACATCAATAGAGGCATAAAACCAACCCTTTTTAGTACTAATGTTGGAAAAAGCGCGTTTCTTTCTTCCTTTTGAATTACAGTACCAAATGAGCTTAAAAGAACAAAAGGAACAAATAAGCATCCAAAAACCAACATAATTACAAGAAGAAGGAATAATGTGACATGCCCGACCCCTCGGCAGCATCTTCCAAGACAAAAACAAGAAAACAGAAGTTGACCACAGGGCCGTGCCCAGCCAGGCATGGGCCGTGGTCAGACCTCACACAAAATGACAAGATCTGCAGAAGCTTCTACGCCCACCATGGGGTTGTGCCGAGCTCACCATGGGACGTGGTCAACTCTTAGATTTGCAGAATTTTGACAGTACAGTGAAGAGTTGACACGAGGCCGTGTCCAAAAGCCACGGGGTCGTGTGGGGCCCCCTGCTAACAGCTGCAATTAATGAAGGAAGAGAAGGAGCAGACCACGGGCCGTGCCCAATGGACACGGGGCCATGGCCAGGGTACTGTTCTGACTATAAATAGCGGTGCTTGGTTCACTTCAAAGGTATCCCTTGGCAAACCACTTCTCACTCACTTTGCCACCACTCCACCACCACTACAACACCAACACCCACCATCATCATCCATCTTTCATCTTTAGAGTGTGTAGTAGTCTCGGGATCCAAGATTGATAGTAAGAGTTCTTGTCAATTAAAGGCCATGATTGGCTAATTTCTTACATCACTTGGTGAAGAAAAGTCTTTAATGTATTACTTTTGATTTTTAATCTTTCGACATTTTTTAATTGGGTATGTATTAATGACTTTAATAACTAGTTTCTTATGTTGAAAGTGAATTTTCTTTACCATTTCTTCATGATGTCATTGATTTGCTCCTTCGTGTCTTTACGATCTATATAAAGTGTGTTAACTACTTGGAAGGGGGTTAGAAGGGTGGTTTGGTAAAGTTCTTGTCTTGTTTAGTGTATAGATCCTGCGAGGACTTGGTTCAAGCTTACTAGGACCTCCTTCAATGCCCCAAAGGAATTGGATGGCAGGGGTGTGAATAGCTTGAACCCCTCATATGTAAACTACCATTAAAACATTAAACCAGCTTCTTGGGATTGTATCCTTGACTCAATCCACTTAGCCGAGGGTAACGTCACCTTCAAAAGATGGGCCTACCACTTTTCGCATTAATAACTTATTTAATTATCTTTCAATATTCCGACCCTTTGGGATTTGTATCCCTGCTGACTCAAACCACTGGGTTGAGGGTAAGGTCACCATTAAAAGAGGGGCCTACTACTATAACTAAGATAATCTCTTAAAAAGTCCGAAAGTGCGAAAATCATCAAAGGGTACATTAAAGGTGAGTTGGATCCAAGTGATTCTATCTTATCTATTTATTTTTCATTTGATTTATCTTTTAATTTTTAGATTTACTTTCTTGTTTAAAAACTTTTATAAAAAATTTAGAGCGATTAGACGTTAACAATAAACCGGCATTAAAAGCTCTTGTGTCCTTGGACGACCTCGATATCTTACCAACACTATACTACGCTCGCGATGGGTGCACTTGCCCTAGTGTGTGTTTTGTGTTAGTATAATATCGTGTTTTATAAATTTAAAACTTGACTAATGCGTAAAACGAACTTAAAATATCAATAAAATCATATTACGCTTCACGCACACCAAGTTTTTGGCGCTGTTTCCAGGGACACAAGGATTTTAAGAAAGTTTAAAATCGACGGCCTAGTCATTTTTCAAAATATTTTCGAAACTGCGCGCTTGTTTTTTTCTTAATTTTTTGGAATTTCTAGCATAACAGCAAGCTGAACATGGGGCCGTGCCCATTGGACACGCCCCCGTGCTGCAAGTAACCAGTAATAGTTTTCAAACACCTAGATACATAATTTGACCACGGGCCGTGTCTGCTCAGCACGGGGCCGTGGTGAGCTTTAGTTTCAGCTTTTTAATTTTATTTTCTGGTCCTGAGACTCTGTAATCTACTGAGTGTTTTCTCATGGATCAATACTCAGGAGATTACACTCACTACTACATAGAGGATGATTACAAGGAAGAATATTGTACCATTTGCGGTAATTCTCACTCGGTACAATATTGTGACCTTTTTCAACCATCCACCTCATATGCTTGCTATGAGGAACCGAGGTTTGAACTTCCAAAATCAAGCTTTGATTAGGACACTTATCCCTCTAGCCTTCACGAAGCACGACCAACTATCTGTTGGGTTTTTTCACATGTTTATCAAAGTTATTTTATCCTTAAAAGATAAAAATGCAATGGAAAAGTTATTTAAAACACGTTACTTACAAGATATAAAACTCATTTTATATGTAAAACCCAATACCCGGATCCATATACGAACATGCATGCTATTAAACATAACCATAGGGTGTTTTGGAATATAACCTTCCAAGAGTAAAAGACATGAAGAGGATGATGCTTCTTGAATGGTAATCTTCATGAGTAGAAGACCTCAAGCTTGTATACCCCAAGCCTTCCAACAAACACCTTAAGTTTAGCTAGGATTTCTACATTTAAAAGTCACTTGAAAAATCTTTGGTACCACCTTGACTTGGCCGATTTTTAGAGAGAGTTTTTCAAGTCTTCCACTTGATTTTTTGTCATACAAAATTGTTATAAAAGTTTGAGAGAATTTGCCACCACCAACACCCAATCATGAGTCCTCTAACTTTGAAGATTGCGTGCAATATGATTGGACCAAAATGGTCTTGGGAAGACTCCAATGGGGGGGGGGGGGCACTTGTGGGTTTTTAAAAAAAAATCAAAATTTCTTTTTTTTAAACAATTTAAGTCTTATTTAATTTTATAACTTTTATAAAATTATAACATCACATGTTATAAGACTTATGCAATCTTTTAAAATGTTATTTAACCCATTAAATAACAAAATTAAATATTCTCTCAAAATAATTATCCATATAATTTATTTGTTTCTCAAGTGAAATTATTTAGAAAACCAATTTCTAAATACTCTAAGTGTTAATATTTATTTGTTTGATCATATCATAAATAAATATTATAAGTGTTTGTCTAGCTTGTTATTGGGTATGACCCGACTTGGATCATAACGTACTAGCCACATCAATTTAATATGTGTCTTGGGCATACAGAGTCCAACAATCTCCCACTTGCACAAGATACATAGAAGATTGATGTAAGCAGTAAATGCCACCTAACTACAGTTTACTACCCCTAATACGTTTGACTAAGTGACATTCAATAACATCATCCCCTTCAAGTCCCTTACTTGAACATGATTTAGGTGAATCTATCATTTATCCTTTCGTTACAGATGTCATGTTAAATCCAGAGACACAGTGTGATCATTCTCTATTGATTTAACTTTAGCAGGCCTTAGACATGTTACTCTCAACGAATAAGAGGAACAAATCCCTTCTTGACTACATACGTCTCTCACAATCACCTTGTACCACACCTAAGCTTAGCCTTATGTACAACCTTATTATAGACAGCCAAGAACTAGGTCAAAGTATAATATTTGGTGAATATCAAGACCTAATATGTATCTCAGGTCAGAGGATACTATGATATTCGCCTTTACTAAATTTACTTATGATCAATCTCAAAAGATTCCATGCAGTAACATTTGAGAGCAGGTTAGTCCAATATTTGTATCCCACAAATATCTATGAACCTTGATGGCAACACTTTTCTCTATATTCATGCCTAATGAATATCCACCAATCCAAGTTCATAATAATCTTACATTCATATTTGTTCCCACAAGTATGATCAACTACGGACATTTAGAATAAGTAACTTATTCATGGATTTAAACATGCTAAAATGGAACATAACTCAACACACCATGTGAGAGAGTTAAAATAATAATTGTTCCAATATCCAAATACAAATAGATCAAATCCAATCACTAGAATATCAAAGTCCTAAGGCACAAGTATGACCCTTCATGCTTTGCCCGTTCATGGAGCTTCGTGAGTGGATCCGCAATATTTGATTGTTGTGACCTTTGCGAATACATATCTTTCCTTTTTCAACTTCATCCCTTATGTAGTTGAAACCCCTCAATGTGCCTAGTCTTTTTATGTGCACGAGGTTCCTTGATTTGAGCAATCGCACCATCGTTATCACAAAAGATCTCTAGGGGGTCTTGAATGGTAGGGACTACCCCTAGATCGGCAATAATTCAAGTGGTAGATCCATATGAATCATTTTGATCAATGAAGCGGCGATGTATTCTGATTTTGTAGTGGACAATGCTACCCCGATTGTGATTGGGAATCATCTCGATCAGTTTGGAAACTCGTATATGTGTAACCCTTTACAACGAGTTCCGAAACTCACATCCTTGTAACCCTTTATAACGAGTTCCTCTTCACCAGATTCATATATTAGAAATATATCCTTAATCCTTTTAAGGTATTTCAATATGCTTTTAACAGTCATCCAATGACCGTTACTTGGATTTCGCTTGTATCTTCTCGTCATGCTTAAAGTGCATGACATGTCGTGCATATCATTGCATACATAATGGATCCTATAGCAGACGCATATGGGATTCCTTTCATTCTTTCTTGTTCATACTTTGAGCTTCGACATTGAGACGCACTCAATATTGTCCCCTCTTGAATAGGTACCAAACCTTTCTTAGAGTTCTCCATCTTGAACCTTTTCAAGACTTTGTCAATGTATGCACTTTGGTTTAAACCTATCAAACGCCTTGATCTATCCCTATATAGGCGGCTTCTCGAAGATCTTTAATGGAAAAACAACTTCCAAGCCAGGTATTATACCTTCCATGGTTGGAATGTCATTTCCGAATAATAGAATGTCATCGACATACATTACTAAGAAAGTGATGATGCTCCCACTAGATTTTCTTATACACACAAGCTTCATCGCCGTTCTTGATGGATCCAAAATTCCTAATTTCTTCATCAAAACGATGATTCCAACTTCTCGATGCTTGTTTATCCACAGATTGATTTCTTTAACTTGCATACTTTGTCAGGATGTTTTGGACCGACAAGACCTTCAGGCTGAACCATATAGACATCTTCCTCAAGATATCCATTAAGGAAAGCTGTTTTGACATTCATTTGCCAAATTTCATAATCATATCATGCAAGTATGGCAAATAATATCCTAATTGAATTTAGCATCACCACAGGCGAGAAGGTCTCATCATAATCAACCCCTTGAGTTTGATTGAAACCTTTTGCTGCAAGTCTCGCTTTACAAGTATCCAAGTTACCATGCATATCGGTTTTCTACCTAAAAACCCACCTACTTCCAACCATTTTGGAATTATGAGGTGGCACAACTAATTCCCATACTTGGTTGTCGTACATGGATCACATCTTTACGTTCATGGCTTCAAGTCATTTGTCACAATCGGATGTTGACATTGTATCATGGTATGTGGTTGGTTCACCCGAATCTACCACATAGCATCCATCCATGAAAAATCCATATCTTCCAGTTGGACTACTAATTCTACCAGATCTGCGAACGTTTTGTGTGTATTGATAAACCATTTGATCATTTTTCAACAACCTCTTGTTGAGTGCTAGTATCAACCAAACGTGTATCGGCTTGTGGTTCTTGATCCTCATCAAGTTCCACTGTTCTACTAATTCCTTCCACAAGGAACTTAGCTTCCAAGAACTCATCCTATCGAGCAACAATACCTTTTGCTCTGTTGGATCGCAGAAATAATATCCTATATCATCTTTAGGATATCCTACAAAGATACACTTAGTGGATCGTACTTCCAATTTATTTGGGTGTATTGCATCACATCCCCAAACCTTCAAATATGATAATGATGGAGCCCTTCCATTCCATATTTCAAAAGGTGTCTTATCCACTTTCTTGGTTGGGGCCACATTTAATATACGGGTCGCGGAGAGCAAAGCGTAACCCTAAAATGATAGAGGTAATGTACTCCTAGCCACCATAGATCGAACCATATCCAATAGAGCTCGATTCCTCCTCTATCAGAACGAAGAACTTTGATTGAGTTGATTTTCTACTTCACTTTTGAAGATTTGGAACGTTTCAAAACTTCATCTTTGTGTCTTAACAAGTACACATAAACATAGCGACTATAATCGTCGGTAAAAGTATTGAAGTATCTATCACCATTCCTAGTCATTGGCTTAAAAGGATCACATACATCCAAATGTATGATTCCTAATAAATCCTTTGCCCTTTCCACTAAAGGGTTCATTAGTCATTTTACCTTGTAAACAAGATTCACATGTTTCAAATGAACCAACTTCATTTGTTTCCAAAAGACCATTCTTTTGAAGTGTTTGCATGCGATTTCTGTTTATATGACCAAGACGATAATGCCAAAGATAGGTCTCATTCAAATCCATTTTGAGTTTCTTGGTGATTGCTTGGTACATTGAACTATCAAATGATGTATTATCATGAACCAATTCATAAATACCATTTGAAGGCATAACTTTAAAGTAAAACATGTCATTCATCAAAATATAAATGTCATTGTTTACAAACTTTAAATCAAAACAATATTGTCTCAAAAGGGAAACTGAAATAATGTTCCTAGTCAAACTAGGAGCATACAAAACATTTTTAAAACAATTTCCAAACCACTTGGAAGTTTCAAAACATAGTCTCCTCAGGCTTCAACTTGAACTTTCGTTCCATTGCCCATGAAGAGACTAATGTCTCCCTTCTTTGTAATGCTTATTTCTTTGGAACCCTTTGCAACAAATTGCAAATATGAGTTCCACATCCGGTATCTAATACCTATGTGTTAGAAGAAATAACATCAAGGTCAATATGTATCATAAAGATTGTACCTGAGGTTTGCCCCGCATCCCTCTAGTTTTTCAACTCCTTTAGATAGGTTGGACAATTCCTTTTCCAATGCCCTATCTCACCACACTCAAAGTATGGATCGTTCATGGCAACCTTTGCCTTCTTTTCTTTTGGTTTCGGTGGTTCCGCTTTGAGTCCATTTACAAACTGCCTGACATCGAAAGAAGCTTTCTCCCGAACCAAGCAACTTCAAGCCAACACTCCAGCTCCAACATGTCTGGTAAGGGTTTCTGATCTCAACATTCCTGTATACATTTTGTTAGTCAAGATATTGTATGATTAGATTTAAGATTACGACCCTTTTGTGTAGAATCTGCCAAGATGCCCATTTTCTTCGATCTCGAGGAATTGGACAGCTACTCGAGCCGGTCCAAGTGAAGAAAGAAACACCGGCCACCACCAGTTCCAAGCCATCTGCTCCTCTCAGACCTACTCCACAGCCTAGGAAAAGAAAAGGCTCTGACACTGCCGCTGCTGCTCCTGAAAGCATCTCCTATGAGGATCTGGGCTTCGTTGACTCCTTTGAGCCTATGATCTCTTTCCTCAACAAGGTAAATATCCTGACCTTGTATCCTGTATATACATACTGAGTCCGTATCCTGGTTAGTCTATATTTAATGATACCTGTTTCTGCTTTGTAGGGTCTATAACATCTGCTGGCCCTGTACACCGCGGCTTGCGAGACAGTGAAGGTCTTGGAGGCCATGCTGAAGAAGGCCGAGATCACAATCTCGGACCAAGGTAAGATCACCGAGGCCAAGACCCAGCATTATGAAGATAAGTTGAAGAAGGTTGCCTAGGATGCCGAAGTCAAGCTGGCCGCTACCCAGGTCAAGCACGAGCAGGCAATGACTTCCTTCCGGGATGATCTTAATAATTCAGTCGTTGTCTCCCTTCTTAAGGCCAGGATAAATATGGCATACGAGACTAAAGATGCAGGCTTCGAGTGCCTGACCTGGCCGGTTGATTCTTGGGTGGCTAAGCTAAAAGACCTGGGAGGAAGCCTCGTGCCACACCCTGCAAAGTCCGGGACTGGTGAGCCTTTGAAGGTGGCAGAGGCCGCGGTTGAAGCGGGTGAGAAGACGGAGGCTGGAGCAGATGTTGGAGACGGTGGAGCCAAGGATGCTGGTGAGGATGCGGCTGCATGAGGGCAGCGAAGTGGGCGATGATGGATAATGATGCCTAGGCCGGAGCCCACTTTTTAAATTGAATGGTCTATACTTGTTGAACAATTTACATTTCCTGTTGTTTTACTTTTCCTGCACTTAGAACAATTTTATTTTCCTGCAAGTAGACTAGTATAACAGTTGAAGGTGGAGGGATCCTGTTGTTTCAGGACGAAGCCTTCAACTGTCTATGTTAATATGTTTTTTGAACAACTTACATTCTTGGTGGATGGGTCTCGGTTTGAGATGAAGCCAAGAATGTAAACTTTTGAATCGTTAATAGTAGACTGATCTTTTAACCTTATCTCCTTGTTACATGTTGCTTTGAAAAATTTATACTAAGTATCCGGATCAGGATATTAGCATGATTTTGATTGTTTTACCATTCTTGTTTCAAAATGTTTTATAAAAACTTAGTAAAACAAAACTTTTCATAAAAAATCCCTCTTATTTAGATAAGGCCTTCAAACTTAGGAGAAATAAGAATCCATACCAGAAACACTTAGGTAGTAACCTTCATTATTAACCTAGGACCATTTGCAATGTCCCCAGCATAGATGTCCCCTGTCTGTGTAGGATGTTGCATCAGCATATAACCTGCTTATGTTTTTCTTGACTTAGTGATTGAACTTTGCAACCTTCCATTAACAAAGAAATGTGTATGAACATAATCGTGATTTAACACAACTTTGGGACTTATCCAAAATCCTGTGTTTCACTAGGGATAAACCCATAATTTACTAGGGATAAACCCATGTTTTTGTGCGCTACAGGCGGGAGTGTATAAACTCCAAGACTTAAAAAGGTGAAAACCTTTAAACCTTAGAGAGTATGAAAATACCCTTTCGTGAGAGAGGGTGATCAATCCTCATATACCGTAAGGATCTAGGATATAGCCAATAATAACGAAATTGTCAGCCACTGTTACATGAACTGGTCCCGCCATCTTGAACTATACCCAGATAACTTGTGCTCCGGGCGGAGTGTTTATATCCAATTTGAGAGAAAGGTGAATACCTTTAAACCTTTGAAGGGATATAAATCCCTTAAACGTGAGAGAGGGGGCCAATCCTCTAGTCTTTCGATTTATGTTGAACAAATATCCTGGAGTGTCATCCTGAAATGTGTCCCTATAAAACACCTTCAAACTAAGGTGAGAGTGGGTGTTAGCTTGGCTAACACCCCTCCGATGCTTAAGTCAGTACAAGGTTTCAAAGGATAATAATCAAAACAAATTAAACATATTTAAATAAGGTAGAGTTCATACCATCCTAAGTTAGAATTTAAATTCTAAACTCACTTGTAATAGGCCTTGAGGTGTATGGCATTCCGGGATCTTGGCAGCATATCCCCCTCCATGGTCTTGAGCCTGTATTCTCCCATTCTGGATTCTGATTCTATCTCATATGGTCCTTCCCATTTTGGAGTTAGTTTCCCATCAGCAGGATTGGTTATATTTTGAAACACTTTTCTCAACACCTGTTAGGATCCGAGGCTCTCATGATTGTGCTTGTTTGTATGAATTGAACATTCAGTGTATATGAAATAAAGTAAAGTGCAGCGGAATTGTATACAAACTTTGTAAACACAAACATAGAAGAGAATAGTATGTTTAAGCACTTGTTTCACCTTGAGTCAAATGATTACAATGAAAAGCAAAAGGTTACAAATGCAAGCTTATAGACTAAACTCCCCCTCAGCCTGATACTCCAGAGTTGGTTGCACAAGATGAAAGGATTGAATTGAGGAGAAGAACTCACTCAAAACGAATCAAATGTAACAGTACAGAGTACTGTTATATTTATAGGCAAACCAAACTACTGATGCACTTCAGCTGACGTCACCATGATAGTGACTTCTAACAGCCTAACAACCTGTAGACACTGATCTATACAAAACTACTGATGTCTAACAACTGATAGATAATACAATACAAAACAAGTCTAACACTGTTCACGTTCCACTGTTGTAGCCTAAACACTGATTACTTGACCATCAGTGCTTTCTTCAAAAGGTGATCAGTCTTTGAATGAGCAGTGCTTGGATCTTCAGCAGTATTTAAGAGACAGCAGTAGATAGAGCTCAGTGTTTGTCTTCAGCAGTCTTTAGAGCATTATCAGTGTTTGGTTCACCGGTTGTTCTTCTGAGCAATGTTTAGAGTGTATCAGCAGATAGGTAACCACTGTCAAGGGGAGAGCTTAGTGTAAACATCTGCTTATTCTGAATCCACTGTTGTGACCAGGTTTTGGCTTTACATTATCTATTCCTCTGGTAGGGTTCAATCCCAACAATCTCCCCCTGGAACAGATAATGCCAAAACTTGTTATTATTCTGGATTTTTATTCCTCGTCAAGAGTTCCTTAGCTTGTTTCTTAAATTCAGCTTCAAATTCCTTGGAACTCTGGTCATCCTCATCCCTACACAGTGAGAGCTCAAGAAGATCTTGTAGATCTTCAACACTTAGGCCTAGTGCTTGAATCCTTGATATATGCCTCACTTCTCCATCGGTTCTGACCAGAGTCAATACGTGGGTCTTTTGATCAGAGAGTCACTTTAGTATTTTAAAACCAAATAGGTTTCTTGGGAGAGGTTTATTGACTGATGAGCTTAAAGTGTTTGGCCTAGAGAAGAAGTGTAGAGCAGTATCATGAGCTTCAGACACTCGTGTGAATGCTTTTTCAATAATCTCATTAGGTGCAGCTATATCTGCTTCAACTTCTTTGTCATACAGCTCACTGTTTGTGACATCTGCTGATGACTTTTGACTTACTACTTTGACCCTTTTGGCAAGGTTTTGTAGTTTTGCTAATCTTTCTTTGTCTGAAGCTATTTTCTTGATAGCTTCTTCAATCTGATCAGCTTCTTTGTTTTCTTCTTCTCCAGCAGACAGCATTTTCTTCCTTTCTTTTCTTAACTTTGTGACAAAGGCTTCTGCTGTGCTGATCTGTGTTTCAAAAGTCTTGACTTGCTCCTGTAGCTTTTTGTAGTTAGACTTTTTAGGAGTGTCAGAGACTTTCAACCTCTGCTTCTCAAGCCTTTCATAAGCTTCATCCGTTTGCTGCTTTGACCATTTTGCTATGGCATCCGCAGTATCCACCTTTCCATCCACCAACTCCTGCTGCTTTCTTTTATGCTCGGAAATAAGATCAGCTATGAACTTGTTGTATTTGTTCCAATTTGGAGCTGTCTTTTTCTTCCGTGGATCAAGTTTAATCTTTTCAATTCTGTTAGCCTCATGCTTTAGTGCAACGATTGGCCAGTCTTGGAATTCTGTTTCTTTAGCGGGATAGAACTTTTCTTTCATTATGTATGCAAGATATTCTTTTCTTAATTCATTTCGTTGTTCTGCTTCAGGGAATAAACTTGACATTTCTTTGTTTAGATCACTTGCATATTCTTCCATTTGTTTGACTTTGTTGAGCAGGAATTCCCTTCTTTCCAAATGGCTTCATCACCTTGATCCTTGCATTCAACTTTGGCTCTTATCCTTGCTTGTCTTGCTTTCATTTCAAGATACTCACCCAAGTTTTTTGGAATTATGAAACCTATGAGAGAAGGAAATTTCCTTTTTGTAGGATCATCTTCAGTGTAGAACTGTTTCATCTCATTTTTCACAGCTTCTAATTCCAATGGATGTTTAGCAGCAACAGGATCATACTTTTCATCAGTAGCCTGTGTTGTTTCTCTTTTTCTTTTGTGAGACTTTAGAGGTTGTGGTGTCGGAATGATGAGATCAGTGGTGGATGTTTGACTAACAGTGGTTGAAACAACTGGTGTTTCAACCGTTGTTGTCATTACAACTGCTGATATGTCAGCAGATGTCTTCTGCTTTTGAGCAGGGGATGGAAGATGTGAGATAATACTTGATGGTGGTGATGGTGGTGGTGACTCATCATCAGGAATGAAAACCCTTCTCCTTTTTAATGTAGGGGAGGCTGATGATGTTTTGGGTGGATCAGTGGTTTGAGATTGGATAACAGTGTCTTGTGATTGTGATTGACTGACAGTGGTTGAAACAACTGGTGTTTCAATCACTGTTGTCATTACAGCAGATGTTGTAGCATCTGCTGTCTTCTGCTTTATGGCAGGAGGCAGTGGTGGTGATATGATTGTAGATGATGATGGTGGTGGAACAGTGGTTGTGATGGTGTGTGATGGAGTGGTGTGTGTTGGAGGTGTGTGTGTTGATGACGTGGCAGCTGTTTGGCTATTGACAGCAGTTTTTGTAACTACTGATGTATCAGCTGTTTGATTTGAAGTTTTTGCATCAGCTGTTTTTGTAACTACTAATGTATCTTCTGGTTCAATATACAGCCCATCTTCAATTCCTTTCTTTCTCAACTTGATTTTCTCCCCCTTTTTGGCATTATCTGCAAGGGGTGTATCCATGAAGAGGATGGTAGATGGAACTTTTTCACCATGGGCAGTCTTTTGTATGCTGGCCTTTATAGCCTTGATATCTGCTTGAGTGTGTTTAAACCTTGATTCGACCATGTTGGTCAGCATTTGTACTTGAATAGCATGCTTTTGATCAGCCATATGATGCTGTTTTTCAAGCATGGGTTGGAAAATATTCCAAAGCTCATTTGCAGCAAATGCATGTTGTGCAGGTGCTTGAGCAGGAACAGCAGTAGCTTGTGCTTTCTGAGCTTTTAAAATCTCTTGCAGCATATCTTTAATTTCAGCAACTGAATCTTCAAGTTTTTCAACTCTTTTCGTCAATTCCTGATATTTTGAATCATCACCTACATTTGTAGGATCATCTGAATCCCCACCAGTGGTGGTTGTACCAATGTGTGACTTAGGAACTAAGTCCCAAAAATCATCCATTGATGCCCCTTGTTCTTGGTACTGGGGACTTCTTTCTTCAGCACTCGATAAACCTTTGATGGTACCGGTGGTTAGAATCAACTCACTGGTGGTTACCGATGTTGCCATGGAAGAAATTGCCTTCAAGGGAGTCTTATTGATAAAACAACTGTCCAACTGAAGATCTGTTGATCCATCAGTTGTAGTTGCTGCTCCACTTGAACTACCACCGAGAGTTACTTGTAACTCAGGGGGTGTAACCTCCTCAGCTGTTGCTTGGATAGCAGAGGTACAAGCATCAGACCCAGTCACTTGTTGAGGTATACTCTCAGTAATGGGTGATAGAGAGGAACTGGTTTGTGTCTGTGCAATATCAACTGCATGCAACAGGGGTATTATTGATTGTGGCATTATGATTGGTGAGGGTATGGGTGTTGAAAGAGACATGTCCTTGAGATCAGGACTGTGGAAGATAGATCCGAGTGGATCCAGAGCTTCATAATTTGGTGTCCCTGTGGTTACAACCTGATCCTTTTGTGAGGATGCAGGAGGAGTTTGAGGCTGGGGTTGAGATCTTTCTTCCACCTGCTGTGAGGAAGTAGCAGCAGTGGTTATTGGTGACTTTTGTGCTGTCACTGGCATTGTCTCTGGGATCTCATCTTCTAGAGATGCCTTTGTTTTGGGTTTGGTGGGTTTTCTGGATGTTTTTCTTTTGGTCTTTTTGGTAATGTCAGGTGTGGGTTTGAGAGCAGTGGTTGTGCTGCCCTGACCACCTGGAGCAGTGGGCTCATCAGAAGTTGCCTGAGGATCAGTGGCAGTTTCTAAAATCTGCTCAGGCTCTTTTGCTTTCAATTTTATTGGTGCCATCATTCTTGAAAATGTTTCAATTGTTAAACCTTTTATTTGAAAATGGACACCTTGTTTGGGCAAATTTTCATCCTCTTTTTCAAATTTTTGTTTAAAGTAATAGCTCAGAAATCTTGGAAAAAGAAGAAATGATTTGCTGTCAACATTCTTTACCATGTCATTGAAGATCTCCAGGGAATAGTTGTAATCTTTATTGTTTAGAATAACATATCCCAGGCACTGAATCTTCAATGGTATTTCATTAAACGCTGTTGTTTTATTAGAAAAACAACTTAAAAGTGTATGGAATAAAAATCTGGGTGCAGATGGAAAATAACCTTTTTGTAAGGTATCTACCTTTGATTGTTCTGCATACCCTCTTTTCAGAAAATCAGCTTTTAACTCGGTTTTATCAAAAGAAGTTTTACCTTTCAGATCATCGAGTTTGAAGACCTCTGAGATTTATTTTGGGGTGATTTGACTTGCTTTACCCTGTATCGATGAGTTAATGGCTACTACCTTTCCGTCTTGTTTTTCAAGATTTGCATTTTTCCAAAACTCATTCTGGGTTTGCAAGTAAATGGGAGCATCTACTGTCACCAAAGTTTTATACTTTGATGCAGATAGTGTATCAATGATGGAGTCGAAAGTGTATCGGTAGGTTTTGTGAGGAGCCCTACGTAGTTATGAGGTGACTTGTATGTGTCACACCCCCAAAATCCCACCTGCGGAGTACTACCGCTTGGAGGCGTGACTGACCAGGATCCAGCCACCAATCATACTGAACAAGCATATAAATAATTATAAAAGTTTAACCATCATGATTGGTGTTTCAAAACAACAAGTTTAAGTTGCAAGCGGAAGCATAAGTTTTAAAGTTATAACATAAGTTCCAAAAGTTTCAAGTTTAACATAGCATGTAGCAATCCCTGTCCCACAACGATCCTCCTCCATGCAAGCTCCAGTTGAGTACCTATGGTCCTGCAAAGCATATAGTAACGAGTCAACAACTAGTTGAGTGAGTTCACGGGTGGGCGTTCGTTTTAGTTGTTTCGAAAACAGTTTACTTTATCAGGCATCCTGCCGTGGGGGTTACCCCATAGTTTAAAAAGACGTGACCAGTTCATTCCCAGTTACTCCGGCACTCCGGCCGTGGGGGCTACCCCATGTAGTTATCAGGCATTTCGGCCGTGGGGGCTACCCCATGTACATCATCTGGCTCTCCAGCCGTGGGGGCTACCCCATGTGTATACTAGACTCGTTACCGTATCGATTGCTGACTGTAGTCATGTTTATGTGCCCTGAAAACATCAATGTCTATCATCATTGACGTGCCCCAGATCCATTAGTTCACGCCCGTCCTCTGCGGCACGGTGTGAGGCTTGTCAGACCTAAATAGCGCTATCTAACTAATGACCCGCTCGCCATTGGCCCGGCGATTAGTCGATACAAAAAGGAGGGACTTCGTGATAGAGTTTTAGTCTAGTACGTTTATCCGTCCATCCGGACGAGGAATCACATTCCTGAACCACTGACGTCCTACCCAAGGTAGACGAGGAACCACGTTCCTTAACCCCGTTCCCAACCCAGGGAATCCCATGCTTTGTAAAGGGTGTGAACTCACCTTGGTTTGCTCGGCAGTCAAACACAGAAAGTCAATCAAGTCGCAAGTAGTCAATAACGTCCTATCACGGTTATCACGTATAATCAGAGTCGAACCAAGTAGTGCACAAATGTTCAGTACGTTTGGCAATCACGTATAATCAGTAACAGTTAACAGTCAATAGAAGCACATACGGTTCACAAGTTCAGCCCAACTACTTAGGCCCAAACACGTAAAAGCAGTTAACACAGAAGCCCATCAGTCTGGCCCATTAACTAAGGCCCAAAAGTGTGGTCTCGAGTCGCAACCGGACTCGCAAGCATGGTCTCGAGTCATGCTGTGTGTTGATCATGGATGGTTGCGAGTCGCAACTGGTGTCGCAACCATGGTTTCGATTCATCATGCTGAGGTCTCGAGTCGCAACGGGACTCGTAACCTGTGGTTTCGGCTTGTCCTGTTATGGTTGCGAGTCGCAACCGCGTGGTCTCGAGTCATCACGCTGTGGTTGCGAGTCGCAACGGGTGATTGCGAGTCGGTAAGCTGTCGTTGTCAAGTTCACGTGTTGATGCAGATGTAATCAGCCAACTAGTACAATATAATCAGGCCCAAATCCGGAAATGACCAATAGAATTTCACTAACATATTTCCTAATCAGGTTACTAGTCAAAGATGGATCAAAATCACAAGGGTTTTCACATTCTTAACTATCATTCAAAGTGTTCTTCACATATTCAAACACATATTCAACAAGTTCATAACATATTAACCACTTATTCACCCAAAATCATGAACAACTATCAAGATACAATTTTACTAGCATGCATCCTACTTGACAAACATATTCATTAGCCGATTTTCATAGTATAAACACCCAAACTTTTCGGATCTAATCCAAGTGCAACCAATATCATCATAAACATCAAGAACATCATGTAATCTCTAACTATAGACATCATCTCATGCATACATCCATTCAAGCACAAACACAACAAAAATTAACCATAAAAATACTAACCGGTTGGTGATGTGTGTGTGTGTGCCGATCCAAAGTCCAAATCCGAGAGTTTCTTGTGTCAACCGAGTGGATCCGAGAGTCTTGGAGATGTGTTTGTGTGCTAGAGTTCTAGTGGGAGAGAAGATAGAAGTGTGTGTGTGTTCTAATGTTCAACAAATGGCAAAAACTAACTAAGGTATGGTATATATAGTCAAGTTCCAAGAGTGTGCACCCTTAGTGGGTTTCGAGTGGGGTTCACGGCCCAAAGGCCCAACCGGCCAAAGGTTCTCGGCCCAAGGCCCAAAACCGATTACTATTCACTCGAGACCTCATGGTCTCGAGTCGGGTTCCTTGTTGTTTCGTGTCGGGTTCTCGGTTCACATATAACACGTACACATATATATACAATACACACGTAACAAAGCACTTATCACATAAAAAGATTCACGTTATCATTTTAACTAGTCACATAACGTACAAGTAAGTTACAACGAAAGGTTCTAAATTTCGAGTTGTCACATCATCCCCAAGTTGAAAGAAATTTCGTCCCGAAATTTGATGGCACTCACTGAGGAAGCTAGTTAAGTTGTAAGGTTTTCCCGGTTTTCCTGGGGTGTCACATCCACCCCCCGTTGATCTGGAATTTCGTCCCGAAATTCCGTAGCTTCAGCCTCAGTAGCGTTTGTACTGTTCTCAAACAGTTGGGGATACTTTTGTTTCATCCGATCTTCGCGCTCCCAGGTAAACTCTGGGCCGCGACGTGAGTTCCAACGAACTCGAACAAGAGGTATTCTAGAGCTCTTGAGGACCTTAACATCCCGGTCCGTGATTTCGACAGGTTCTTCGACGAATTTCAACTGTTCGTCGATCGTGAGTTCCTTCAGAGGAACTACGTGCGTCTCATCTGACAGACACTTCTTCAGATTTGACACATGGAAAACGTTGTGAACTGCCCCGAGTTCTGCTGGTAATTTCAGTCTGTAGGCCACCTTGCCTATTTTCTCAAGAATTTCGAAAGGTCCAACGTACCGTGGGTTGAGTTTCCCTCGTTTACCAAAACGAACCACACCCTTCCAGGGTGAAACTTTGAGTAATACCCGCTCCCCAACCTGGAGCTCAAGTGGTTTCCTGCCCTTATCGGCGTATGCCTTCTGACGGTCACGAGCGGCCGCCATGCGTTGTCGTATTTGAGCGATCCGCTCAGTAGTGTCTACCACATGTTCTGGACCAGTGATTTGACTATCCCCCACCTCTGCCCAACAGAGGGGTGACCGGCATTTACGTCCGTACAATGCCTCAAACGGAGCAGCTTTAATGCTGGTGTGGTAGCTGTTATTATACGAGAATTCCACGAGTGGCAGATGCCTTTCCCAGCTGTTGCCAAAGTCGATTACACATGCACGAAGCATGTCTTCTAAGGTCTGAATAGTTCGCTCGGACTGCCCGTCCGTCTGTGGGTGATACGCTGTGCTCATATCTAGACGTGAGCCAAAAGACTTGTGCATTGCCTGCCACAGTTCCGAAGTAAAACGTGCATCTCGATCAGAGATAATAGAAGTGGGCACCCCGTGCCTTGAAACAACTTCCTTGAGGTATATCTCCGCTAGAGTGGAGAACTTATCCGTCTCCTTGATTGCCAAGAAATGTGCGGATTTCGTGAGTCGATCCACGATCACCCAAATAGTATCGTTTCCGCGCTGGGATCTAGGTAGGCCAGTAACGAAATCCATGGAAATTTGCTCCCATTTCCATTGTGGTATCTCTGGTTGCTGAAGTAGGCCTGAAGGTTTCTGATATTCCGTCTTGACTCGCGCACAAGTCAAACACTTGCTGACGTAAGTTGCTATGTGGGCCTTCATGCTAGGCCACCAATACGTAGTTTTAATATCGTGGTACATCTTGTCCGAACCAGGGTGTACCGAGTAGCGAGATTTGTGCGCTTCATCCATCACAAGTTCTCGTAAATCGCCATAGTGCGGGACCCAGATGCGCCCTGTTACATAATAAGCACCATCTTCCTTCTGTTCTAAACGTTGCCTTGACCCGCGTAGTGCTTCAGCTCTAATGTTTTCTGGCTTCAGTGCTTCTATCTGAGCAGCTCGTATTTGCGAAGGTAGACTAGAATGTATCGTGAGTTGTAAAGCTCTTACACGCTTAGGCGTAGTGTCCTTTCGACTCAGGGCGTCCGCCACTACATTGGCCTTGCCCGGGTGATACCTGATAGAGCACTCGTAATCATTCAGCAGCTCGACCCATCGTCGCTGCCGCATATTCAGTTCCTTCTGTTTGAATATGTGTTCTAAACTTCTGTGGTCGGTGTAGATGGCGCACTTGGTTCCGTAAAGGTAATGCCGCCATAACTTAAGTGCGAAAACAACCGCTCCCAGCTCTAAATCATGTGTCGTGTAGTTCTTCTCGTGAACTTTAAGTTGTCGTGAGGCGTAAGCTATGACTTTATCTCGTTGCATCAATACACAACCAGGACCTTGAATTGATGCATCACAGTAAACCACAAAATCGTCTGTGCCTTCTGGCAGTGAAAGGATAGGTGCACTGCAAAGTCTATCCTTTAGATGCTGAAAAGCTAACTCTTGTGCATTTCCCCAATGATAAACAACGCCTTTCTGCGTTAGTAAGGTGAGAGGCTGCGCGATCTTAGAAAAATCCTTAATGAATCTCCTGTAATATCCTGCCAATCCCAAAAATTGGCGAATTTCCTTTGGTGTGCGAGGCGCAGGCCAGTTCTTAATAGATTCCACTTTGGATGGATCAACGTGAATCCCATCCTTGTTCACCACATGCCCTAGGAAATGGACTTCACGAAGCCAGAAGTCGCATTTCGAGAACTTTGCGTAAAGCTGTTCCTTCCGAAGGAGTTCCAAAATAAGTCGTAGATGCTGTTCGTGCTCTTCTTTACTCTTAGAATAGATCAGGATGTCGTCGATAAAGACTATAACAAACTTATCCAGGTACGGTTTGCACACTCGATTCATCAAATCCATAAAAACTGCCGGTGCGTTCGTCAGCCCAAACGGCATGACCAGAAACTCATAGTGCCCATATCGAGTTCTAAAGGCCGTCTTGGAAACATCCTCTTCTCGAACTCTCAGCTGGTGATATCCCGATCTCAGATCGATCTTTGAGTAGTAACTCGACCCCTGCAACTGGTCGAACAAGTCGTCAATACGCGGTAGAGGATAACGATTCTTCACGGTTACTTTGTTGAGTTCACGATAGTCGATACACATTCTGAAGGTACCATCCTTCTTCTTCACAAATAACACTGGAGCTCCCCAAGGCGATGAGCTAGGACGAATAAAACCCTTATCCAAGAGTTCTTGTAGTTGCGTGGAGAGTTCTTCCAACTCTGATGGCGCTAAACGATAAGGTGCACGGGCTACAGGCGCGGCTCCAGGAGCTAGATCAATCTGAAACTCGACTTGGCGATGGGGCGGAAGACCAGGTAATTCCTCAGGGAATACCTCAGGATAATCGCGTACAACCGGAAAATCTTCTAACTTCTTCTCCTTCTCTGTGGTATCAGTAACTAGAGCCAAAATCGCAGTGTGGCCCTTTCGTAAGCGTTTCTGGGCTTTAAGAAGAGAGATAATGTTCTCAACAGCGCTTTTCTTGTCGCCACGAATCATGAGAGGTTCACCACCTAAACCAGGAATACGAACGATCTTCTCGTTGCAAAGAATCTCTGCTCGGTGTTGGGATAACCAATCCATCCCAATGACAACGTCGAAACTACCCAAGACAATAGGAATAAGGTCGATAGAGAAGGTCTGGTTAGCGAGAATAAGCTGACAACCCTTGACTACGTGTGAGGCTTCCAAGCTCTTACCATTAGCTAGCTCTACGGTGTGCTTGTCGCTCAGGGGTGTAGGAATACGCTTAAGCATCTTACTAACTTCTAGTGACACATAGCTAGTATCGGCACCCGAATCAAATAAGACTGTAACATAAAAGTCGTCGAGAAGGAACTTACCCGTCACCACGTTGGGATCATTCCTCGCTTCACCTTGACCAATCACGAACACACGTCCCCTAGCACCATTGTTGTTCCCATTGTTACCATTCCCCTGATTGTTGTTGTTGTTCTGGTTCAGTTGGGGACAATCCTTCTTGAAATGGCCTTCAGCTCCACACTGAAAGCACCCTTTGTTGTTACCCTGCTGCTGTCGCTGGTTCTGCTGAGGTTGCTGACGATTCTGGTTGACGGGATATGCGCTCCTGCAATCCTTCGCAACATGACCAGGCTTGTTGCACCGATGACAGTTGCCCCTGGTGCATGGCCCACTGTGGTGTAGGCTACAACGATTGCACTTGGGGTGATTCCCCTTGTATCCACCATGACTTTGACCACCAGACGACTGCTGACTGGGGCTCTTGTGATCGTCCGTCTTTCTCTGCTGAGACTGAGTTTGCACTGAAGTTGAACCCCTGCTTGAAGTTCCATCCCATTTCCGTTTATCTCCACTAGAAGTACCAGAAGTAGTTGCAGCACCTATACGCTTCGGTAACTTGTTCTGCTCCACCGCTTGGTCAGTGAGACGGTGAGCCAACTGTACAACCTGCTGGATAGTAGTCAACCTCGCTGAAGTCACATGACTTTGGATCTCTGGCACCAAGCCCTTGAGATAGAGTTCAATTCGCTTGTAGGGAGGATCCACCATAGTAGGACACAACAAAGCAAGCTCATGCGATCTCTTAGTGTATGCCTCAATTTCTGACCCCGACATCTTAAGATTGTAGAACTCATCTTCCAGTTTGTGAATGTCGTCACGACTGCAGTATTCCTCCCTGATCATTTCCTTGAAAGTTTCCCATGGGGTGGCGTTGGCAGCAACCAACCCTAACATCTGCACCTGAGCATTCCACCACGTGAGAGCCAAACCCTCGAGAGTACCAGTAGCATACTTCACCCTGCGCGCTTCAGGGCATTCACACATTTCGAACACAGACTCCAGTTTCTCAAACCAGTGTAGGAGACCTACTGCTCCTTCAGTGCCGCTAAAAGTCGTGGGTCGACAGTCCATAAAGGTCTTAAAAGTGCACACCGGTGCCTGACCTAAGGTAGGTGAAAGAAAAGACAGAGTTTAACACAAAGGTTGGTTCACGAGAGTAGGATCCAAACGATCCTAGAACAATCTGTCACACCCCCAAAATCCCACCTGCGGAGTACTACCGCTTGGAGGCGTGACTGACCAGGATCCAGCCACCAATCATACTGAACAAGCATATAAATAATTATAAAAGTTTAACCATCATGATTGGTGTTTCAAAACAACAAGTTTAAGTTGCAAGCGGAAGCATAAGTTTTAAAGTTATAACATAAGTTCCAAAAGTTTCAAGTTTAACATAGCATGTAGCAATCCCTGTCCCACAACGATCCTCCTCCATGCAAGCTCCAGTTGAGTACCTATGGTCCTGCAAAGCATATAGTAACGAGTCAACAACTAGTTGAGTGAGTTCACGGGTGGGCGTTCGTTTTAGTTGTTTCGAAAACAGTTTACTTTATCAGGCATCCTGCCGTGGGGGTTACCCCATAGTTTAAAAAGACGTGACCAGTTCATTCCCAGTTACTCCGGCACTCCGGCCGTGGGGGCTACCCCATGTAGTTATCAGGCATTTCGGCCGTGGGGGCTACCCCATGTACATCATCTGGCTCTCCAGCCGTGGGGGCTACCCCATGTGTATACTAGACTCGTTACCGTATCGATTGCTGACTGTAGTCATGTTTATGTGCCCTGAAAACATCAATGTCTATCATCATTGACGTGCCCCAGATCCATTAGTTCACGCCCGTCCTCTGCGGCACGGTGTGAGGCTTGTCAGACCTAAATAGCGCTATCTAACTAATGACCCGCTCGCCATTGGCCCGGCGATTAGTCGATACAAAAAGGAGGGACTTCGTGATAGAGTTTTAGTCTAGTACGTTTATCCGTCCATCCGGACGAGGAATCACATTCCTGAACCACTGACGTCCTACCCAAGGTAGACGAGGAACCACGTTCCTTAACCCCGTTCCCAACCCAGGGAATCCCATGCTTTGTAAAGGGTGTGAACTCACCTTGGTTTGCTCGGCAGTCAAACACAGAAAGTCAATCAAGTCGCAAGTAGTCAATAACGTCCTATCACGGTTATCACGTATAATCAGAGTCGAACCAAGTAGTGCACAAATGTTCAGTACGTTTGGCAATCACGTATAATCAGTAACAGTTAACAGTCAATAGAAGCACATACGGTTCACAAGTTCAGCCCAACTACTTAGGCCCAAACACGTAAAAGCAGTTAACACAGAAGCCCATCAGTCTGGCCCATTAACTAAGGCCCAAAAGTGTGGTCTCGAGTCGCAACCGGACTCGCAAGCATGGTCTCGAGTCATGCTGTGTGTTGATCATGGATGGTTGCGAGTCGCAACTGGTGTCGCAACCATGGTTTCGATTCATCATGCTGAGGTCTCGAGTCGCAACGGGACTCGTAACCTGTGGTTTCGGCTTGTCCTGTTATGGTTGCGAGTCGCAACCGCGTGGTCTCGAGTCATCACGCTGTGGTTGCGAGTCGCAACGGGTGATTGCGAGTCGGTAAGCTGTCGTTGTCAAGTTCACGTGTTGATGCAGATGTAATCAGCCAACTAGTACAATATAATCAGGCCCAAATCCGGAAATGACCAATAGAATTTCACTAACATATTTCCTAATCAGGTTACTAGTCAAAGATGGATCAAAATCACAAGGGTTTTCACATTCTTAACTATCATTCAAAGTGTTCTTCACATATTCAAACACATATTCAACAAGTTCATAACATATTAACCACTTATTCACCCAAAATCATGAACAACTATCAAGATACAATTTTACTAGCATGCATCCTACTTGACAAACATATTCATTAGCCGATTTTCATAGTATAAACACCCAAACTTTTCGGATCTAATCCAAGTGCAACCAATATCATCATAAACATCAAGAACATCATGTAATCTCTAACTATAGACATCATCTCATGCATACATCCATTCAAGCACAAACACAACAAAAATTAACCATAAAAATACTAACCGGTTGGTGATGTGTGTGTGTGTGCCGATCCAAAGTCCAAATCCGAGAGTTTCTTGTGTCAACCGAGTGGATCCGAGAGTCTTGGAGATGTGTTTGTGTGCTAGAGTTCTAGTGGGAGAGAAGATAGAAGTGTGTGTGTGTTCTAATGTTCAACAAATGGCAAAAACTAACTAAGGTATGGTATATATAGTCAAGTTCCAAGAGTGTGCACCCTTAGTGGGTTTCGAGTGGGGTTCACGGCCCAAAGGCCCAACCGGCCAAAGGTTCTCGGCCCAAGGCCCAAAACCGATTACTATTCACTCGAGACCTCATGGTCTCGAGTCGGGTTCCTTGTTGTTTCGTGTCGGGTTCTCGGTTCACATATAACACGTACACATATATATACAATACACACGTAACAAAGCACTTATCACATAAAAAGATTCACGTTATCATTTTAACTAGTCACATAACGTACAAGTAAGTTACAACGAAAGGTTCTAAATTTCGAGTTGTCACAGTATGGGATTTCAATGGTTTCTTTGGTCGTTTGAGCGACTTCTTTTGAAGATGATGGTGATTTTGGTTTATATTTTGATTTTGATTTTGACTTCGTCATTTTGATGAAGAAGAATCAGAGAATGTTTTGAGAAGAAGGGTTGGAAACTGCTTTGAGAAGAGAACTTTGGAATTCAATTCGACAGTGTAAAACCCTGTTTGGGGGTTTAGGGCAGGGTTTTATTTAGGGAAAAAGTGATCGCTGATGTGGCAGCGGTTATTTTGATCTGAAGGCTAAAAACTTACCACGTGTCAAACACTGATGAAATGGATGAAGGGTGGAGAACAGTTGTTTTAAGAGCCACTGATGAATCAAGCATCAGTGGTTACAACGGTAATAAAGTGAAGACAGTGGAAGGTTTTTACTATCAGTGGATAGTATATCATTGGATAAGACATTGATTTTGAGTATCAGTGCTTGTCTTACAAAATGAGGAATCAGTGGTTGACTTTCAGCAGTGGACAGTATTTAGTGATCAGATGTTTGAACAAAACAGTGATTAGAGTAAATGATACAGATTTGAAGAACAAATATTTCAGCAACTGTTTTGAAAATTTTTCATTCAAGGTTTTGCCACATGTCAATTTTGAAGAACAGTGGTTAAGTGCCCCAGATGATGAAAACTTTTTACTAAGGCATCTCATTATCGTTTAATATTCAAATTAAAACATTAATACCTCAGTAGTTTAAGCACTGTTTAGCAATCAACCTTTGATGTTTAAAACGACCCTGAAAATGACATGACCTTGACATATGTACCCTTTCCTCTAGACCCATTTATGAGGACAATAATACCAACAAAAATAAGGTATTATTTCCTGACAGGTAACAGAAACTATTGCCAACAAAAACGAGCAAATGTTCAAAAACCATTATTTGAGAAAATACTTTGAAGAAAAATGATTAAAGGATTTTCTGAGAACGGTATCAAAGAGGATCTGGTATATTTTCAATATGGTACGTAATCATATCATTCTTAAGTTTAACAAAATGGTCAGTTGATTGCAAACATGAGGACACATGGATGGAAAATTTGTCTAGTCCTCTTTGGAGTTCATTCCCCGGGATCAAAACCTTTTCCAGAGCAAATGGATACACACAGTTGCTTAATGATCATTATTACTCTAAACTATGACTCATAGGTGTTTTATGTTTAAACTTCTTTTCTAATGACTTGAAAAGTTTTGAGATAAACACACTTCTGAGTTTCTGTGAATTTTCTTCTTCCCTTTTTACCCTTCCCAATCATAAGTATTGAAATACTTACTGAGGGGTATTTATTGAAGGAATACTTGTTCCAGAATCATTTTGCAGTAATGTTTTGAGAAATTTGGTCATTTCTGCATATGCTTATGCCAACCTCCTCATTACCTATGATCTGGACATTTTTGACTCCTAATTTTCTTAATGTATTTTAACATAGTTGATTTTGTCCTTTTGAGGAACTCAACCTGTTTTCAACACATAAGATCTGAATGACTAAAGTTTTAATTTCCCTCTTTTATGTTAACAAAAGCACTACTGTTTTAAGAACATAGGCTTTTGTTAATTTGAGATTCATACTTTAGCATTTTAGTGAGAACATCACAAATATCAAAACAACAATTGAAATTAATTTTGAAAATATCAAACGATCCCATAATTTAACAGATATTTTTCAGATCTGAAAACTATGAGTGACTTATGCATAATATCACTTGTTGCGTGAAATTTGTGTGTCATATGACATCTTGGTTGTTTTACAGAGTTTCTGAATAAACATTTTGATCATGATTCACTTGTTACTCTGTTTCTCAACTGAATACAACCAATCTCAGTATCAATGAATTGTGAGCTGAACTGTTATGTCAAATTGATTGTTAGATCGAATTTGACTGTCCCTGCTCTGATACCAATTGTTAGGATCCGAGGCTCTCATGATTATGCTTATTTGTATGAATTGAACATTCAGTGTATATGAAATAAAGTAAAGTGCAGCGGAATTGTATACAAACTTTGTAAACACAAACATAGAAGAGAATAGTATGTTTAAACACTTGTTTCACCTTGAGTCAAATGATTACAATGAAAAGCAAAAGGTTACAAATGCAAGCTTACAGACTAAACTCCCCCTCAGCCTGATACTCCAGAGTTGGTTGCACAAGATGAAAGGATTGAATTGAGGAGAAGAACTCACTCAAAACGAATCAAATGTAACAGTACAGAGTACTGTTATATTTATAGGCAAACCAAACTACTGATGCACTTCAGCTGACGTCACCATGATAGTGACTTCTAACAGCCTAACAACCTGTAGACACTGATCTATACAAAACTACTGATGTCTAACAACTGATAGATAATACAATACAAAACAAGTCTAACACTGATCATGTCCCACTGTTGTTGCCTAAACACTGATTACTTGACCATCAGTGCTTTCTTCAAAAGGTGATCAGTCTTTAAATGAGCAGTGCTTGGATCTTCAGCAGTATTTAAGAGACAGCAGTAGATAGAGCTCAGTGTTTGTCTTCAGCAGTCTTTAGAGCATTATCAGTGTTTAGTTCACCAGTTGTTCTTCTGAGTAGTGTGTAGAGTGTATCAGCAGATAGGTAACCACTGTCAAGGGGAGAGCTTAGTGTAAACATCTGCTTATTGTGAATCCACTGTTGTGACCAGGTTTTGGCTTTACATTATCTGTTCCTCTGGTAGAGTTCAATCCCAACAACACCCAATCCCCATTTGGAATCTTCTCGTCCTTATATTTCTGTCGTATGACTTAGCTATCCTCTACTGGTATACTGCCATCCTTATCTTTGTTGAATCCCTCATTTCATCAACAGTATCCAATTCTTGACATAAGGCTTCAGGATTTGCTTCAGGATTCCGTAGGCTTGATCTAGCTGTTAGTATCACCATTTCAGTTGGGATTACTGCTTCTGCCCCAAATACCAACGAGAATGGGGTCTGCCCAATAGCATCCCTCACAGTTGTTCTATCTGTCCATAGGACAAATGGTAGCTCCTCAGCCCATTTTCATTTTTTGGCACCTAATCTCTTTTTCAAATTGTTGACGATTATCTTGTTTGAGGATTCTGCCTGCCCATTAGCTTGAGGATGCACTGGTGTCGATGTTATCATTTTGATGCCCCAATTCTTACAAAAATGTGTAGTCCTTTTGCTGATGAATTGGGAGCCATTGTCATAAATTATCTTGGCTGGTATCCCGAATCTTATTAGGATAGTCCTCTTTATGAAGGATACCACTTCTTGATCCCTGAATTGGACAAAAGCTTCCTCTTCAACCCACTTGGAGAAGTAATCTGTCATTGCTAACATGAAAACCTTTCCTCCTAGAGCCTTTGGAAGCTTTCCCACTGTTTTGGTCAAAAATCACACAAGGATAATACAACCAAATCCGATTTTGTGAGGAGTGATGCTTGAATTAATGGACAAATGTATGAACAGTGTATGAATGAAATGAATGTGTAACACAAGGATTTATACGAGGAAAAAGCCCTTGATCAAGATATGATCTCCGGCACAAAAAACCTTGGGTGATGGAAACTACCGATCACCAACTATATTGAACAAGTAAAGGTTACAAATCGGGATGATAACAAGCTTGTTACAAGGATCACTAGTATGAAAAATGTGTGTAATCACCGGTAAGTTGTAGAGAGTTCTCGAGAGTGTGTGTGTTGCTAATTGTTCTAACTATCAAGCTTGTTATCCCCTTATAAAAATGGAAATAATCTAACTAACTAACATTCCGCAAATCATGATAGCTTCCCACGACTTCTATAACGGTCATACAAGCCATGCACGTGCAGAATAATGGAGCATATTCCCCTAGAATCTCGGCAAGACCAAGTCCCATTCGAATACTCTTGTAAAACAAGTTCAAATATAGTGGAAACAACCATTAGTGTAAGGATAATAATGAGGATCCTGGATCCTTAAATCTGCAACGTCTTCTGAGGATCCTTAATTCAAAGTGAACAAAGGATCCGTGATCCTCGCTGCTCTTGAGGATCCGTGATCCATATATTGGAAAATCCATCCCTAACAATTGCCCCCAAAATATGAGGAATTAATTGCAACTATATGAGTCATATTTTCTGCCTTATCTCCAACGAACAAATTATCAAAAATATAGCCGTTATATCCGAACTAGCCATTACGAATATGACGTCAGTGATAAGACTACCTGCAGAATCATATTTATATATAGGTTAGAGATAAGGATCAAATTGCATTTAAATTCGAGCGTTACTCTCCTTTAAATCATGATCCAGAGATTGAACAAGTATCTCTCTTCTTCCTTCTCTCTACATTTTCTTATTCTGATCCTCTGTTCTCGAGCATCCATGGCGTAAATGGTTCTCCAATCCTCACCTGCTAAGGATCCTAAAAAGGTCAGTCCTTTGAAGAGCCAAGGCGTCACCAAAAATCCTTCGTTGGAACTCTGCCACTTCACTGATCCAGAAATTGACCGGATTCGCCATTGTTTTCCGGCAGAAACTGTTTTCCGCTCCTTTGACTCTTCGATGAAGAGTGATTGTATTTCTGATATTTGGGTCTCTTTTCCAGCCACCCCTTTTCTGATAGGGTTCTCTTATCCTTTCCCTGCCTTCACACAATCTTTCTTCGCACTCACAGGCATGTGCTATATACAGGCCATACCAATGATGTGGAGAGTTCTTTATACCATAGAGAACATCATCGAGTAGGAGGGTATAGAAGTAGGGATGTCCGAGTTGAGTCAACTATACAACTTAGTTAGCCATGGTTCACACCGCTTTTTGTTCAAACATAAACCTGGTGATCCTCATCCAATCCTCAAAACCACTAAGAATGACACCCACTTGAAGAGCCATTTCTTCTTTGTGAGGAGGGACTCAATCCTAGATGGGAAAAACCTTCCTAAAAAGTGGATCACCCATGGTAGGATATGGGATCCTTAGACAAGGATCACAATAGGACTCTTTTTCTTTTAAGGATAACTGATCCTTCTTATTGTTTTTGCAGTTATCTCACTCTCTTTCATCCAAGAAACACCTACAACAAAGGAAAGGGTTGCTGCCTTTTGGAGTCTTGACCCTGCTATTAGAACATTACAAGTTAAAGCAAAGGATTCACAGGAAGTATCCTCCGGTTCCTTCACCATGTCAAGTAAGTATTCAAATTTGTACATCATTAAATGTTTAAATGAAAATAAAACAAGAATACTTATCTGTGTTTTGCATTTGTAGGCGCTGGAAAATCCTCAAAGTCAGCCTCCAGGTTCAGTGTCAGTAACCTTGATGCGTTTGCTGCCTCAAAATCCATCAAGAAGCAACTTGCTGCCAGTCCCAGCGTTCCGAATCCCAAAAGCATGAGCACACGAGGCAAAGGTGCCAAGAAGAGGAAAGCTGCTGAAGCTCTTGAAGGCCTGCCTGTCATCCAACGTCAGTTCGAGGAGGACGTGTCTGAGGTAAGGATCCCGGATCCTTAAGTCTGATCTTCCCATATTAAGGATAACGGATCCTGACATTTGCTTCTCTTTTGCATAAATTTGCTGAGATACAAATGCTCCTGGATTCACAGGCTGAAGAGGCTGAGCAAAAACACCTGGACTTCCAGAAGATGTTCCTGGAAAAGGACCAAAAAATTGCCTCTCTCGAGAACACGATCAACCTGGTAAAGAGGGAGCTGGTCCTGGCCCAAGCTACAGCTTAGCAGGAGAAGGCGGAAGTGATGGAAGGGGTAAAGCTCTCTGCTATAATAGCCATGCTCAAGATCAAGCTTCAAATGGCAAAGGAGGCTGAGGATCCTGACTTTGACAGGACTGCCTGGGACCAAGAGGCCTGGAAGCGGAAGCTTGCAGAGCTGGATGATGAAGAGGAGGCTGAGGAGACTCTGGCAATCGAGGCTGGCAGTAGCGGGGTGAGGGATCCTGCGGAAGAAGCAGCTGGTGGGGATGACGCAGCGAAGGTTTAGGCTGCAGAAATGGGCGATGATAGAAATTTGTAGACGTGGCCGGAGCCCATTTTTTTATGGTTTAAGGTTTTTTTGGTTGTTGATGTTTTAAAACAATGGTTGGTATGTACTCGAACAATAGTTTTGTGACAACTGTGCTATTTAATCGATGAACAATGCAAAACAATTTTAATTATCAATAAAAAAATGTGCTTTGGTGTTATGATATGTGTCTTATGTGTGTATTTGTGTTTGATGATTTTTCAATTTGATTAGATTCGATTTCAAGCCTTAAATCGCTTTCTGGAAGGTTATACGCAAACTGGTGCGTAAACGCAGTCAGTTTAATGCGACAAACACTACGGGATAGTGAAATAGGCTTAACATACCTTAAATAACCTTCACATAACTTAGACATAAGTTTTGGATGGTTTGTTGTGTCGAAAACAAGTTTGTTCGATCGTAGGGACTATTTGTGTCAAACTGCGAAACTATACCGATTTGTATAGTAACGAACATTCCGGAACTCGATCATAAGCTAAATATGCCCTAAATATCCTTTACATAGCTTCGAAATAGGCTTTGAGGTGTTTGGTGCGCAAAAATAAACTTATTGGTCATTCAGGGACTAAAAGCGTCAAAAAGTGCACAAGTTTGCATTTTCGCGCATATCTTACGTTCGGAATATATCCGGACACCCAAAAATTTATGTAATTATTAAAATATTTTATTTTAGTGATTTGCATGATAAAATTCCATTCGTCGCTTAATTTGGATCGATTTTGCGTTCGTTACGACTTCCGTCGTAATTAACCGAACAACGCAACCGTACGACCAAACGAGCCGACATCCGAGATATTTTTGAGCACATTTTAAGTTCCCTATACTTTAACTTCATTTTAGAGCTTTGAAATGGGGTTAACGGGGCTTAAACGTGTCAAAAATGCATCGAAAACCAAGTTTGGGGCTTCAGGGGCTAAATATGTCATTTTTGAAAGTTGCTGGTCTGCAGGTCCCTTACGGTCCGTATGGACCTTTGCTTATAGTCCGTAAGCAGTGCCCAGTACATCAGAATTGCAGAAACATTGAATATGGTCCATTCCACTTGTTCCAATGGTTTTAATCCCTGGTTTTTTCATGCTATGGGCTGGTTTGTGTGATGAACAAGTCTCCCAATCCTTCCTTGACAATTGTAAGGCCAAGATCATTCCCTCTTCTCCAAGAAATGATCCTAACGGTTTTACAAAAACTATATATAGCATGGCCCTCTCATTCATTTCCTCACATTTGGTCTGAGATTTCTCTAAGTGGTTGTGATTATTCACTACCTACCTGAGAATACTTGGAACCAAATCTATTTGGACCCTTTGTAAGGCCTCTTTCGTTCTTTTATCGCTTTCTAGCTTAAAAGTCAAACTCTGTTTGACTTTCAGCTTTGACCACGAGTTGGTCAACGAGAAGTTCGTTTGAACTTCGCAATGTGAGCGTAATCACGATGGTTATAGTCCCTTGTGACTATACCTACTGATTACCACGTTGACTACGCATAGTGACGAGTCGTAGTTTCGGTGAAAATGCGCATTTAAGCGTATTTTGCAACCAAACTACTCTTGGTATCAAAACACTTTGTTTTGATAATCAAAAACATGTTTTCTAACTTAGTTAAGCATGTTTTAACATGCTTAGCTCGTCACTTTAGTTTAGTGCTTGTTTAGAGTCGTAAGTCAAGCGGTCTAAACCACCGCTTAGACTTTCGAACTCGACCCGTTTGGTCGATCATTAGGATCCGACCAAGCATGTTTAGTGACCATAGTTGCATAGGAAATAACCTTCCGAGGTTATACCTTAAGGTCACCTAGTTTAAGTAGTTGTATGATAGGTAGTTTATATGCCTTAGGTAAATTACCAAAATGCCCTTTTCATGCATAATTGGATTTTAAGCATATGTAACCTAAACTTTTGTCACATAACTGATTATGCAACCTATTTAAACATGTTTAGGGATATAACACTTGTCATAGGACTAGTTAGACGTCTCGAACGTGTGTTCGCGCAGACGACGCTTTAAAGTAGCGTAAGCTATCTTAATGGGTCGCAATGGGTCGAGAGCACTTAGGTTAGGTTTCGATTTAGGATGTAGGCTTTGTTAAACCATATCACACGAGTTCCAATACTCGTTTGGTTTACAAGACCTCATTCTGTCCGATCTTCCGATTTAGGTGTCAATTTATTTATCTAGTGATCCGATTATTAGGTGCTGCTTGAGTTTCCTTGATTTTCCTGAGCTTGTTGAGTTCTTTAGATTGAGGATACTTTGCACTTCGATGTGAGTACATAGTTCCCCTATTTTACTGTTTTCAATTATTTTGGGGTGATTCATATGTACAAAACGATTTCAAGGTTTAAACGATGATTTCAAAAACGATTAAGATGGTTTATACTAAACTATTAACGATTTCAATAAGGTGAACAAGACTTGTTGGTTGTAGTTACATAACGAATGACATTCATTAATTTTGGCCGAACCGACCAGTATTAGGTTATGGTACCATAGGATCTGACAAATCCCGTTATCAGACTACACCCATGGTTATGTGTGGGGGTTATGTAGGTAACGACCGAATCTGTGATTGTTAACTTACCCTTTGGTGGTTTGTTAATACGAGAAGCGAGGTAGTCGAGTCACGAAGGTTTGAATGTTGTTAGCGAGACGACCAAAAGTAGTTTCACTATTAAAACGAATACGATTTTGGGACGAGTTAAACGATTTGAGACGACTTAAACGAGATAACCGATTTGGATAAACGATTGGTTTTGGGTAGTGATTAGATAATGGGACGGCTGTAGTATGATAGAATCATGGTAGATACGCCGCTGGTACATCTTATATATATGTGCTTCTATCATATTACATTGCGTGTCATTATTTAGTTCACTGGGGAAACAATTTTGAAACAATGTCACATAACGAGGTTTTCGAAACGATATAAACCATACGAGTTTTATTAACAAGTTTTTACGAGATGTTTACGAGTTATTTTACTAAAACAAATGTTTTTGGGTTAAGAATCATGGCTACAAGATTTTATATACTATAACCATCTTGATTTGAGTTGGTTAAATAATGTTGCAATACACTTTTTAAAACAAGGTTTGTACTTTTGACTCTTGTAGTCTAACGAAGTACTGCAACATATAAACGAGCCATGATTGCGATACTCTTATAAAACCTATGTACTCGCCAGCAATTCTTTGCTGACTTTATTTTTACATATGTTTCAGGTGGTGTTGCATGATGTTGATTGCTAGGAAGCAAGTTCACTTAGGATCTGGACGAGGCCTTAGTGACTTAAAAACAGTTATAAACAATGTGTAGTTTGTTTGTTTTGGTTTAAAGACAATGTACATTACATAATAATTCAATAAAACGAAACATTGGGTTACCATGGTTGTGGAACAATAATTCTGTTACAACACTCCCCGACATTTCCGCCACGGTTTGTTGTTTTAACGTGGTCAGGGTGTGACAGAAGAAGTTGGTATCAGAGCTAATGGTTATAGGGAATTAGGTTATTAGTAATGCTTTGACCTAGACTATAACTTTCTAGGACCCCAACACAAGTTTACTTGTGTTTAGATTTTAAAACAATACCGTCACCTATCCTTAGGTGATAACCATAACGAGAACACAATAACAAATCCGCTTCGAAAATTAATCATCTATCCTTGGATGATTGATTACTAGGTTTTGAACCCTTTGTTATAAGGTTTTGAACCCTCTTAGTTTTCAAAATCTCGTCAAAGTTTGGGTCTAAATAATGTGAACACGTGCAAACTGGAAGAGTGAATGCCAGTACCCTGAATTTTCTGTCTAAGGCTAGAGTGTTCGTACAAATCCACAGTAGCGGACCAGTCACTCTTACCTGGGAACTCTTGGGGTGAGTGTTCACGTATAGGCGAGCATGTCTTCGCGATACATTATTATGACCTATTTACTTTGATTTGTCACTGCGTGTCGTTTGTTTGTTCGAGGTAACAAACGAATGATCGCCTTCCTTGTGTTTTGTCGATGTTTTCAATGCCTCTTTTGTTTTTTCCAATTGTCGACCTCAATCGTTTCTCATGTTTGCTTTTTAGACAATGCCTCCTCGACGCGAAGCTCGAACTTTTACTGCTGAAGAAGTCGCAGCCCTTGTCTCTCAGCAGATGGCTGCTGTACTTCCAGGCGTAGTGACCCAAATCCATGAGTTATACAACAACAATAATAACAACAATAATGCTCAGTGTAATTTCAAGAATTTCAATTCTGCGAAGCCGCTTAAGTTTTCTGGGTCACAAGGAGCAACTGCGCTTCTTCAGTGGTTTGAGAGTATCAAGAGCACATTCAGACATGTGCAGTGTCCGAATGCGCGTAAGGTTGAATTTGCTTCAAGCGTGTTTGAGAAGCAAGCTCTTACATGGTGGAACGGAGTGATGCACGATAGGGGTGCCGAAGTGGCATTAGCACAAACATGGGATGAGCTTCGAGCTCTCATGATGAGAGAGTTTTGTCCCCATCACGAGATTCGAGCTTTGGAACGAGAATTCGATGATTTGAAACAAGACGGGGGAGAACACCGTGCTTATACGGACCGATTTGAGGAGCTCAGTTTGTTGTGTCCTACAATGGTTACCCCTCTGGAGAAAGCAATTGAGAGGTATATCGATGGTTTACCCGATTCCATACAGGATATTGTGACCGGTGTTAATAATACTACCGTTCGTCACGCGATCGAGTTGTCTGCTACCCTGACTGAGTCTCAAGTCAGGAAGGGTAAACTTACCCGCAAGGGTGATAAAAAGAAGTCAACCAATTCTGATAAGGAAAAGGGTAAGGGTAAGAAGCAGGGTGAGTTTTCTAAAAAGTCAAGGAAGCGTAAGGCTTCCCAAAACTTTGCTGTCACCAACCAAACTACTCAGAACCCACCGACTCAACCTCCTACAAAGAAAGCATATGCTGGTACCGCACCTCACTGTGCTCGATGTAATGGTCACCATGTTGCCCAACAGGCCTGTAAACAGTGTGCTATGTGTGGTAGACTTGGGCATTTGGCCAACATTTGTCGTTTTGGCCAAAATCAGGCTGCTCAAGTTCCAGCACAAGCTCAAGGGAATGCTGCGAGATTCCCACCTGGTTCGTGTTTTAATTGCGGAGAAATGGGTCATTTCTACAACAACTGCCCAAGATTGGTAAATGCGAATTCGAATGTCAACGCGATCGCGAATGTGAATCCCGCTCATGGACGGCATTCAATCTAAATGCGAATGAGGCAAGGGCGGACAATGAGGTTGTTAACGGTACGTTTCTTGTTAACAATCGACCTGCATCTATTCTTTTTGATTCTGGTGCCGATAGGAGTTTTGTTTCGTTATCCTTTGAGCCTTTGCTTGCGATACCTAGAACTAAACTGAGGAAGCCCTTATCTGTCGAAGTTGCTACTGGTAAACCTCTTGTTCTCGATTCTGTTCTTCATGGTTGTCAATTGAACCTCGACAACCATCTTTTCCCTATTGACCTCACGCCGATGCAACTTGGGAGTTTCGACATTATCATGGGAATGGATTGGTTAACCAAACATCATGCCGAGGTTGTTTGTTTCGATAAGACCATTCGTATTCCTCTTTCGTCTGATGATGTCCTAGAGGTTCGTGGCGAGAAACCATCTGGTGGATTAAAACTCATGTCATGTATGAAAGCTCAAAGCTATCTACGAAAAGGATATGTTGCTTTCCTGGCACATGTCACCGAAGAGAAAGCAAGGACAAGAGTATTCAGGATATTCCGATTGTTCAGGACTATCCAGAGGTGTTTCCTGATGAACTGCCTGGTTTGCCTCCAGTTCGTCAAGTCGAGTTTCATATTGACCTTGTACTCAATGCTAACCCGATTGCGAAGGCATCTTATCGACTTGCACCTTCTGAGATGCAAGAATTATCGGAACAGCTTCAAGAGTTACCTGATAAAGGATTCATCCGACCGAGTTATTCACCTTGGGGAGCTCCTGTCCTCTTTGTGAAAAAGAAAGATGGATCTTTTCGGATGTGTATCGATTATCGTGAGCTTAATAAGCTTACCATCAAGAATCGATATCCCCTACCTCGAATTGATGATCTCTTTGATCAGCTGCAAGGTGCTACTTGTTTTTCCAAGATCGATCTGCGTTTTGGGTATCATCAGCTTCGTGTATTCGAAGAAGATATTCCCAAAACTGCTTTCCGCACGAGATATGGACACTATGAGTTCACTGTCATGCCTTTTGGTTTGACAAATGCTCCAGCTATCTTTATGGACTTAATGAATAGGGTCTGTAAACCTTATTTAGACAAGTTCATTATTGTGTTCATTGACGATATTCTCATTTATTCGAAGTCTCGAGTCGATCACGAACAACACCTTCGTTTGACTTTGGAACTCCTGAAGAAGGAACAAGTTTTTGCTAAATTCTCCAAGTGCGAATTCTGGCTTAAAGAAGTTCAGTTTTTGGGACATATAGTCAACGAGCAGGGTATTCATGTCGATCCTTGCAAAATTGCAGCAATTAAGGATTGGAACACACCGACGACACCTACAGAAGTTCGACCTTTTCTTGGTCTTGCTGGGTATTATCGTCGATTTATTTCGAATTTCTCGAAGACTGCGGTTCCTCTCACTGCTTTGACTCAGAAGAATAAGCCTTTTGAGTGGGGACCCAAGCAAGAAGAAGCGTTCCAAACGCTGAAACATAAGCTTTGTGATGCTCCCGTTCTATCTTTACCCGAGGGAAACGATGATTTCGTTGTCTATTGCAACGCGTCGAACTTAGGCCTTGGTTGTGTTCTCACGCAACGAGGCAAAGTTATAGCATATGCGTCTAGACAATTGAAAGTTCACGAGAAGAACTACACGACTCATGATCTTGAGTTAGGAGCTGTAATTTTTGCTCTCAAAATCTGGAGACACTATCTTTATGGCACGAAGTGTGTGGTTTTCACAGACCACAAAAGTCTCCATCATATTCTTAACCAGAAGGAGTTAAACATGAGGCAACGACGTTGGGTCAAACTTTTGAGTGACTATGATTGCGAGATTCGCTACCATCCTGGTAAAGCGAATGTAGTAGCTGATGCGCTTAGTCGAAAGGAGCGAGTCAAGCTTCATTCTGTTCGAACTCTATCTGATCTGCAAACTCGTGTTCTTCAAGCTTAGCAATTTTGTGTTTCACAAAATTTGATAGGTGAGGAATTGCCACGTCAGCTTGAGCTTAAACTCGAAGCGAAAGACGATGGTTTGCTTTATTTCAAGGATCGTTTGTGGGTTCCGAAACAAGACGATCTTCGCACCTTAGTGATGGAAGAATCTCACAAGTCTCGATATTCTATCCATCCTGGTGCTGATAAAATGTACAAGGATCTTCGTACTAAGTTTTGGTGGCCTGGTATGAAGAAAGATGTTGCCTTGTATGTATCGAAATGCCTAACTTGTCTCAAAGTCAAGGCTGAACATCAACGACCTTTTGGTTTGCTTGTACAACCAGAGATCCCGGTTTGGAAGTGGGAGAACATTGCTATGGATCTCAGCACTAAATTACCGCGTACTTCTAAAGGTCACGATGCTAGTTGGGTTATCATCGATCGATTAACGAAGTCAGCTCATTTTATTGCGATTCGCGAGGATCTATCTACTGATAAACTTGCAAAGATTTATGTTGATGAGATTGTATCACGACATGGTGTTCCTTTGGATATCATTTCTGATCGTGATGCTCGATTTTCATCTCATTTTTGGAGAACCATGCCATCTGCTTTGGGAACCCAACTAAATCTAAGCACTTCTTATCATCCCCAAACAGATGGACAATCCGAGTGGACGATTCAAACTTTAGGGGATATGCTTAGAGCATGCATGATAGACTTTGGTGGTAATTGGGATTCTCATATGCCATTGATCGAGTTCTCTTACAACAATAGTTATCATGTTAGCATCAATATGGCACCATTCGAAGCTCTTTACGGTCGAAAATGTCATTCACCTGTCTGTTGGAATGAGGTCGGTGAGGCTCAGCTTACTGGACCTGAGCTCATTCTGGAAACGACAGACAAAGTCAAAAAAATTCGCGATAATCGTGTGACAGCTAGAAGCCATCAAAAGATTTATGCGGATATGCAACGCAAGCCCCTAGAATTTCAAGTCGGAGACCATGTCCTACTCAAGGTGTCACCTTGGAAGGGAGTGGTGAGATTTGGAAAGAAAGGAAAACTTGCACCACGATTTGTTGGACCATTTAAGATTGTTGAAAGAGTTGGAAAGGTTGCCTATCGACTAGAGCTACCTCCAGAGCTTGGAAATATTCATCCGACTTTTCACGTGTCCAATTTGCGAAAGTGTTTAGCTGACGCTGATCTTCACATTCCTCTCGACGAGATCCAAATCGATGAAACGATGCACTTTGTCGAGAAACCTGTGGAGATAGTGGACCGTACATTCAAACAGGTGAAGAACAAACGGATCCGATTGGTCAAGGTTCGCTGGGAGTCTAAACATGGCCTAGAGTTTACTTGGGAACATGAGGACCAGATGAAGGCGAAATATCCGCATTTGTTCTCACAAGTTTCTTCTAGTTAAAATTTCAGGACGAAATTTCCTAAAGTAGGGGACACGGTGACAACTGTGCTCTTTAATCGATGAAAAATGCAAAACAATGTTAATGATCAATAAAACAATGTGCTTTGATGTTATTATATGTGTATTATGTGTGTATTCGTGTTTGATGATTTTTCAATTTGATTCGATTCGATTTCAAGCTTTAAATCGCTTTCTGGAAGGTTATACGCAAACAGGTGCGTAAACGCAATCAGTTTAATGCGAAAAACACTCCGGGATAGTAAAATAGGCTTAACATACCTTAAATAACCTTCACATAACTTAGAAATAAGTTTTGGATGGTTTGGTGTGTCGAAAACAAGTTTGTTCGATCGCAGGGACTATTTGTGTCAAACTGCGAAACTATACCGATTTGTATAGTAACGAACATTCCGGAACTTGATCATAAGTTAAATATTCCCTAAATATCCTTTACATAGCTTAGAAATAGGCTTTGAGGTGTTTGGTGCCCAAAAATAAACTTATTGGTCATTCAGGGACTAAAAGCGTCAAAAAGTGCACAAGTTTGCATTTTCGCGCATATCTTACGTTCTGAATATATTCGGACACCCAAAAATTTATGTAATCATTAAAATATTTTATTTTAGTGATTTGCATGATAAAATTCCATTCGTCGCTTAATTTGGATCGATTTTGCGTTCGTTACGACTTCCGTCGTAATTAACCGAACAACATAACCGTACGACCAAACGAGCCGACATCCGAGATATTTTTGAGCACATTTTAAGTTCCCTATACTTTAACTTCATTTTAGAGCTTTGAAATGGGGTTAACGGGGCTTAAACGTGTCAAAAATGCATCGAAAACCAAGTTTGGGGCTTCAGGGGCTGAATCTGTCATTTTTGAAAGTTGTTAGTCTGCAGGTCCCTTATGGTCCATATGGACCTTTGCTTATGGTCCGTAAGCAGTGCCCAGTACATCAGAATTGCAGAAACATTGAATCTGGTCCATTCCACTTGTTCCAATGGTTTTAATCCCTAGTTTTTTCATGCTATGGGCTGGTTTGTGTGATGAACAAGTCCCCCAATCCTTCCTTGAAAATTGTAAAGCCTAGATCATTCCCTCTTCTCCATGAAATGATCCTAACGGTTTTACAAAAACTATATATAGCATGGCCCTCTCATTCATTTCCTCAGATTTGGTCTGAGATTTCTCTAAGTGGTTGTGATTATTCACTACCTACCTGAGAATACTTAGAACCAAATCTATTTGGACCCTTTGTAAGTCCTCTTTCGTTCTTTTATCGCTTTCTAGCTTAAAAGTCAAACTCTGTTTGACTTTCAGCTTTGACCACGAGTTGGTCAACGAGAAGTTCGTTTGAACTTCGCAAAGTGAGCGTAATCACGATGGTTATAGTCCCTTATGACTATACCTACTGATTACCACGTTGACTACGCATAGTGACGAGTCGTAGTTTCAGTCAAAATACGCATTTAAGCGTATTTTGCAACCAAACTACTCTTGGTATCAAAACACTTTGTTTTGATAATCAAAAACCTCTTTTCTAACTTAGTTAAGCATGTTTTAACATGCTTAGCTCGTCACTTTAGTTTAATGCTTGTTTAGAGTCGTAAGTCAAGCGGTCTAAACCATCGCTTAGACTTTCGAACTCGACCCGTTTGGTCGATCATTAGGATCCAACCAAGCATGTTTAGTGACCATAGTAGTTGTATGATAGGTAGTTTAAGTAGTTGTATGATAGGTAGTTTATATGCCTTAGGTAAATTACCAAAATGCCCTTTTCATGCATAATTGGATTTTAAGCATATGTAACCTAAACTTTTGTCACATAACTGATTATGCAACCTATTTAAACATGTTTAGGCATATAACACTTGTCATAGGACTAGTTAGACGTCTCGAACATGCGTTTGCGCGCACGACGCGTTAAAGTAGCGTAAGCTACCTTAATGGGCCGCAATGGGTCGAAAGCACTTAGGTTAGGTTCCGATTTAGGATGTAGGCTTTGTTAAACCATATCACATGAGTTCCAATACTCGTTTGGTTTACAAGACCTCATTCTGTCCGATCTTCCGATTTAGGTGTCAATTTATTTATCTAGTGATCCGATTATTAGGTGCTGCTTGAGTTTCCTTGATTTTCCTGAGCTTGTTGAGTTCTTTAGATTGAGGATACTTTGCACTTCGATGTGAGTACATAGTTCCCCTATTTTTACTGTTTTCAATTATTTTGGGGTGATTCATATGTACAAAACGATTTCAAGGTTTAAACGATGATTTCAAAAACGATTAAGATGGTTTATACTAAACTAATAACGATTTCAATAAGGTGAACAAGACTTGTTGGTTGTAGTTACATAACGAATGACATTCATTAATTTTGGCCGAACCGACCAGTATTAGGTTATGGTACCATAGGATCTGACAAATCCCGTTATCAGACTACACCCATGGTTATGTGTGGGGGTTATGTAGGTAACGACCGAATCTGTGATTGTTAACTTACCCTTTGGTGGTTTGTTAATAAGAGAAGCGAGGTAGTCGAATCACGAAGGTTTGAATGTTGTTAGCGAGACGACCAAAAGTAGTTTCACTATTAAAACGAATACGATTTTGGGACGAGTTAAACGATTTGAGACGACTTAAACGAGATAAACGATTTGGATAAACGATTGGTTTTGGGTAGTGATTAGATAATGGGACGGGTGTAGTATGATAGAATCATGGTAGATACACCGCTGGTACATCTTATATATAAGTGCTTCTATCATATTAGATTGCGTGTCATTATTTAGTTCACTCGGGAAACGATTTTGAAACAATGTCACACAACGAGGTTTTCGAAACGATATAAACCATACGAGTTTTATTAACAAGTTTTTACGAGATGTTTACGAGTTGTTTTACTAAAACAAATGTTTTTGGGTTAAGAATCATGGCTACGAGATTTTATATACTATAACCATCTTGATTTGAGTTGGTTAAATTATGTTGCAATACACTTTTTAAAACAAGGTTTGTACTTTTGACTCTTGTAGTCTAATGAAGTACTGCAACATATAAACGAGCCATGATTCCGATATTCTTATAAAACCTATGTACTCGCCAGCAATTCTTTGCTGACTTTATTTTTACATATGTTTCAGGTGGTGTTGCATGATGTTGATTGCTAGGAAGCGAGTTCACTTAGGATCTGGACGAGGCCTTAGTGACTTAAAAACATTTATAAACAATGTGTAGTTTGTTTGTTTTGGTTTAAAGACAATGTACATTACATAATAATTCAATAAAACGAAACATTGGGTTACCATGGTTGTGGAAAAATAATTCTGTTACAACACTCCCCGACGTTTCCGCCACGTTTTGTTGTTTTAACGTGGTCAGGGTGTGACAAGTTTTATGTTTAAGGATCACTGATCCTTCGAACAATAGGTTGGATGACAATTGGTGGAGAGATTCTGTTTATGCATGGAATGTCTGTTGACTACGTCTGCATGAAGTCTTAGGTCAAGATAGGTCAACATAGGGTCTAGAATGTCAAAAACATGTATTTTATTGTAGTTTCGCTTATATGACATGAAGGTTTCGCTTATAAGTCAACATGCAGGTTTCGCTTATTAGTCATGGTCATTCAAACGAAACCTCATGGTGTATATATATAGGGATCATAAGCGAAACCTGGTCATTCGTGTGTGTATGTTGAAGCGGAACTGTTGAGAGCATTTGGTACTAAAACTCTGTCAAAACTGATTCAAATTGCAACAAAAGAGAAGGAATTGAAAAGGAAAAGCTGTGTTTCTTCACATATATTGATTCCGCCTTTATACGTGAAGATGAACTATCTCAACTGACTACTTAGGGTCGGAACACGGTCCAACAAGTGGTATCAGAGCTCAGGACGAGGAGTTCATACTACTACAGCTTGAATTTGCAGAAATCTCTCACTTCTACTCTCTTTCTCTCATACTTTTTCAGTTTGAAGTGGTTCTTACGGTTGAAATGGCCTGAATTTTGACTATATTGTGTGATATACAATAATAACAAACCCTAGAAAGTTTCAAGTTAAAATTCAGACTAAAACATGGTGAAACCTGGTTAGAACTAGGTTCTGCTTATCCGGACATCGAGGTTCCGCTTATAAGACATAGTTTCACCTGTTGGTTCCGCTTGAAACGACATAGATTCCGCTTGAAGTACCTACTTCCGCTTGTAGGTTTCGCTTGAAAGGACAGTTTAGGATTCGCTTGAACGAGATTTCGCTTATTTGAACCTTTCACTTATAGGTTCCGCTTGAACGATCAAGTTAGGTTCGCTTGTAGTGACAATTAGGTGGTTTCGCTTTATTGGACTTGCTAGTTTCGCTTATCATTCACTTCTGATTTTGCTTATCAGTCATACTGTTTCGCTTGTTTGTCACTTTTGTCAAAAACTTGAAAATTTTTCTAAGTGTTGATTGATTTTGCAGGAACGTTCATGATGGATGATATTTTCTTGAACCCATTCAGCGACATGTACGCATTCACGGGAAACTCCGGAAATGATGATACGTCTTCAAACAAAGAAAATAAGAATCCGCCGAAAGAAAATGTTGGAACCTGAAGGTTTATTCATGTAGGTTTATATAGTTTAAGGGTTGTTTATGTCTTTTGTTAATGTACATGTATGGGCCGAATTTGTGTGGTTTGGGTTAGTGTTAGATGTGTCGCAATTGGGCCTAGGTATAGCCTAGATGTTTAGTATTTAAACAAACCTCAACCTTAGGGTTGAGGTTGTTCGTTCGGTTGAAGGTTACGACTCAAGGGAACCGTATTCGGTTGAGATTCTTGTATCCGTCATTGTTGAACTTTGAATGCAAGATCTCTGGTTTGTGTTTTATTTACATCATTGTTTATTTATTGTTATTTGTTCTTGAATCACCTTGTGATTGTTTTTCCGCACCTTCACAAGTTTAGTTTGATATCACTGAAAGATCCTGATCGGGTTTTACAATTGGTATCAGAGCCAAGAAACCATTCTTGGTTCGGTTTTGATATCAATCAGATTCAAGAACATCAGTTGTTACTAATACGCTTTGGTGTCTGTTTTGCAGCGAAAAAAGTATCACATATTCAAAACTGTTCTTGGTGAAATTGTTGAAAAATATTACTGATTTTGGATTGTGTGATTTCAGAAAATCTGTTAGCTGATTTCTCGGAGTTGGTGATCAAAGAAAATTCAAAGATTTCGATATCTTTGAATTTAGAAAGGGCTGAAAATCAGGGATTACGAGTCAACAGTGTTTATCTCATATCTGTTTTGCAGGTCCCGACTCGCAATCAACTGAGATCTCGACTTGTGCTGCATTGGTCTCGACTCGCAATCAACAAAGGTCTCGACTTGTGCTGCTTTGGTCTCGACTCGCAATCATCAACAGTCTCGATTGGTTTTTGCTCCGGTCTCGACTCGCAACCTTCGTCGTCTCGACTTGTGTGGATCCGGTCTCGACTCGCAACCTTCGTCGTCTCGACTTGTGTGGATCTGGTCTCGACTCGCAACGTTACTTGGACCTTACGTTTGAACTGTTGGACTTAAAAAAATAATTAATTAATCACCTAACTAATTAATTACCTTTTAAGAAAACATGTCATCTGGTAATCAAGTTAATGACTTAGCTATCACAAATGCTCAGCAAGAATTAGACTCCAAAATCGGAACTAGTTCTCGCATTCCAAGGTTGTTGGATGCAAATGATTTTCCAGAATGGAAGTGGCGTTTTGAGCAGCATGTGAAGTTTAAGGAACCTAAACTTTGGAGGTGTATTGAAAGAGGTCCTAGAGAAATTATGTATGAGAGGGAAACGAACCCTGGAGTCAAGGTCAAGAAACCTCGTGCTGAGTATACTGATGAAGACTATGCTATTGAAGAGGAAGATAATCGGGCAACATCTTACTTGACCATGGGACTAGGGTCAGACATCGCTATGGGATTTCACACTTGCAAATCAGCCAAAGTAATGTGGGAAGCACTGATTGATGTTTATGAAGGGAATGAAGACATGAGGGAAAGCAGAAGGAACTTGTTGAGGCAAAATTTTAATAATTTCAATTACATCTATGGAGAAACTATCGAGAATCAGATTCAGCGTTTCTCAAAAATTGTCACTCAAATGGATCTAGAAGAAATCCTTCCTTCTAAAGCTGCCCAGAATCGACAACTTCTAAATGCGTTGCCAAAGAGCTGGGATAATCACGTTGCAATGATCAAGCGGACCAAAGATCTTGCAAGATGTACCTTGAGTGAAATGATTTCTCACATCAAGGCATGTGAGCTGGATGACAAGCTAAGGGAGAATAATCACAAGTCCAGCATGCTGGCAGCAGGTATTTCTGTTTCTTCTACCAATTCGAGCAACGACAACGCTGCACTGATTTCTCAAAATGGATCGAAAAAGACTTTTTCTGGTTCAATAACAACTGTGCATTACTCTAGCTCAAGTCCTTCGTCGTCAGCAACAAAAATTGCCACAACTCCTTCAGCAATCCAAAGAAAATCTGGAGATCGCCGCTTCCGTTGTCAATTGTTTAAATGCTTTTGTCGCAGGTAAAATACAACCCCCTAGCTGGTCGTTGAATGATCTGTATCAGTATCATCCTGATGATGTGGAGGAGATGGATATCACCTGGCAAATGGCAATGGCAGCGTTCAGAGCACAAAAATTTGCCAATAAGACTTGCAGAAATAGATGGGGTTCTCCTTATTCAAACTCTGCAACTGTTCCGCTTAAACTACGCTGCTACAACTGTCATGAACCCGGACATTTGGCACGAAACTGTACTAAGCCGAACAACAACAAAGATCAAACACCTGCGCATCCTGCTCCTCCAAATCCTGAAAGGGCTCTTGTCACGACAAATGATTCTTCAACTGTTGCTGGTGAAGGCACTCAGAGTTCAGCCCTTATCGTTCAACAAAGTGCAGATTTTATTTGGGATGATGAAATTCAACGCCTGAACATCTCTCCACCAGAAATCAAGAGCGTCACTGAAAACATATCTTTTATGACGTCAGATAACAAAGATTCTTCGCCAGATGTTGAGCCTCCAGCTGAGAATCTGGCCTTTATGACCAAAATCTTGTCAGCTCCTGTCCATGGACTCACTGCTGAAGAGGTACGTTCTATTTTCTGTACTACTGAATGCAGAGAAAGAGTTGAGGCTTATAGGGTTCATAATGCTGAGCTTATTCAAGATTACCAGGATCTTAAAAATAAAAACTTTACTTTAGCCAAAAATGAAAAGCTTTACAAAGAAAAAATTGAGGCCCAAAGAAAAGATATAGTTCAGTTAAAAGAAGACCTCAGTGCCAAAAATTGTAATTTTTTAGATGCTCTAGCTACAATCAGTGATCTGACCAAAGAACTAGAAGATTTAAAGGCCAAATATCAGGTAAATGAAATAAACATTAAAAAATTTGATACTTCTAGTAATTTGGTCAAGAACATATGTGATATACAACTAGAGTACAAAGAAAAGAAAGGGGCTGGTTTGGGATACACAAAAGCTCCTCCTCCTTACAATCACAATTGTACTTATTTACCTTTTACGGAAGAGGAGCTAATTAATGAGGATAAAATGACTTATGGACCAAAGATTGATAAGTCATCTGTCAAGAATGAATCTGCTAGCAATAAAAAGTCAGCCCCATCAATGAATTTTGTTTCTAAAGGCAATGTTGATCCTAACCAGTCGTTTGCATGTGCAGAAAAGGTTGACTTGAAATGTGAAGATACTCTTGGGGGAGAACAAGTTTTAAATTCTGATTTACAAAAACCTTGTTTTGATGAAAATAATCCTGATCTTGTTTTGGGACAAAATATTTTTAGCATGTTTGTTTCTTTAGCTTCTAATGGGCCTGATGTTTTGGGCAAGACTGATGATGGTTGTGTTGAATCTGTGAACATTATTTCTGGTGATGAATTTTCTTCAGTTAATAACTGTGAATGTGATGATTCTAATCTGTCAAATGATAGTGTTGCAGGTGAGGTCCCTCAGGATACATTCAGTGAAACCACTGAAACTACTTCTCAAGAAAATCAAGAATATCCTGATTCTTCTTCTGAATCGGTCTCAGTGGGAGTCCCTAATGTTGAATCTAGTGGGACCACATTGGAAACCGTTGATGCACATGTTGATGAAACATGTGTTAGTGAAATTTCAACCACTTCTGAAATTGAAACCGAATCAAAATCCATTGACAAAGAATCGAATGTTGAAATGAATATAAAATCATCAACAGATGTTTTACCAAATAAAACTGAACTCAATTCATCAGATTTTCAAAATAATGATGATCATGGTAAGAAGGCAGCGTCTCAATCTCAACCTACCTCACATTCTTGTGCAAATTCCAATCAGCTGGATCCAGGTTGCTCAAAACGAAAGCCAGCTAAATTCGCTAAATCTATAAAGCAAATCAGGAACAATTTAGGAAAAACCCGAATCTCCACACATTGAAACGACAAACATGTTTCAACTGTGGGATTGCAGGACACATCGCACAAAACTGTGTCCATCTCCCAAGAATGTCATCTGAGCATAAGAAGTTTAACAATCAGAAGACTAAGTCTAATCGAACATGTTGTTCAAAGCCAGTGAAAGTTACTAAGACTGAGGCAATGAAGAATAACAGTCGTAGGACCAAGCCCTCTGATTTTGACTGGAATGCAGCCAAACAAAGAAACCAACAATATCACAGAAATTTTCAAAAACACCAACATAATGTTTTTGATAACTATAATTTCAAGTGGTCAAATCAACATTGGAAACCAAAAATTAAGGCTGCACAGTCAAACATGTGTGCGAACCCCTTTGTCAACAAAGACAAATCGAGATTTTTGAATAAAGATAATCTAGTTTGGCAAAAAGTAACATACATTGATGCACAAGGAAAACCCAGATCCACCATGGGCTGGGTTCCCAAATCTAACTAATCTCGCAAATCGTGCAGGAACAGCTATGGAGGACTACTGTGCGCCTCTGGTACATGGATAGTGGTTGTTCCAGGCATATGACGGGAGACTTGTCTCAGCTGGTCAATATAAAAGAATTTGACGGGGGATATGTCTCTTTTGCGGGAGGAGAATCGGGTAGAATTACATTGAAGGGAACAGTGAAAAACGGCGTCTTAAGCTTCGAAAATGTGAATTATGTTCCTGAACTGAAACACAATTTGTTGAGCATTTCACAAATTTGTGACCGAGGAAATTCAGTGCATTTTACAAAGAAAGGATGTTATGTATTGAAGCCAGGGATCGTCATTCCTGAAGATTGGTTTTTAATGACTGCTGAGAGACGAGGAAATGCTTATGTCATCGATATGAACAAGAAGCCGTGTGAAGAGATTACTTGTCTGTTTTCGAAGATATCTGAACATGATGGTTTATTGTGGCATCGTCGTCTTGGACATGTGAACATGAAAAATTTAAATCGTCTTGCCAAAGGTTAACTGGTCCGTGATCTGCCAATCAAAGACTTTATGTTGGTAGAAAAATGCGTTGCCTGTGCTAAAGGAAAAGCTCATCGGAAGCCCCACAAATCCAAGCCTACACCCTCAACCAAAGCTGTGCTTGAATTACTTCATATGGATCTATTTGGTCCCGTGAATGTTTTAAGTATTGGCAAGAAGGCATATTGTCTCGTGATAGTCAACGACTACTCTCGTTATACCTGGGTGTACTTTCTAAGTCACAGGAGTGAGGCTGCAGGTTTGATCAAACAATTTATCACTTTGGTGGAAAATCAAGCTAGTACGAAAGTGAAGGCTATTCGATCAGATAATGGGACGGAGTTCAAAAATGTTACCATGAATACTTTCTGTGCAGAAAAGGGAATTGATCAGCAGTACAGTGCTCCTCGAACTCCACAACAAAATGGAGTAGCTGAAAGGCGAAATCGTACTCTTATAGAGGCTGCACGTACTATGCTGGCTGACTCAAGGCTTCCTAGTTTCTTCTGGGCTGAAGCTGTTAGCACGACCTGTTATGTCCAGAATCATGCTTTAGTTAATAAACGTCATATGAAAACTCCTTATGAAATTCTGGAAGGACATAAACCTTCGGTTTCACACTTTCGTATCTTTGGTTGTCCATGTGTGTTGCAGCTAATGGACACCAATGGAAAGTTTGAAGTCAAAGGAGACGATTGTTACTTTGTTGGATACGCTAAAGGCTCAGCTTATAGAGTATACAACAAAGTAACTAAAAAGGTCGTTGAGTTGTGCAACATTGATGGCTAGAAGAAAATTCTACTGATGCTAGAGTTGGTCTAGATTGGATATATGATTATGCTACATTGTTTAAATCATTTAACATGTTATCTAGTGTCCCTACAGCTGCAGGTATGTCTACTCCGCAACAACCGTTGTCATTTGGTTACTCTGATGAAGAGGAACAAGTTGAAGGTAGATCAAAAGGTCATACCATTGATCCCCCGGGAATGGTTTTCACTCCACATTCTTCGCCTCAGCAGATGTCCCATCGATCCCCTGAAGGTGCTTCAACAAGTGGTGCTGCACCTAATGGTTCAGGATCTTCACTTTTTCCTGAATCCATTCCTGAGGATTGCACTGTCGCTACTCCATTCGTTCATCATACTACAGTACCTAATGAGGGGGAGACTAGCCACACCATTGCTGATAATCAAGATGTTGCTTCTGAAGATGAGATTGTACCGGACATGGCCATACCTACAAGTGTCCAACGAAATCACCCTATAGAGAATGTGATTGGTCCTGTGAATGCAGGAATCTTGACTAGGAGAGAATCCGGAATCATCAATACTTGCTTGTATTCTTGCTATCTTTCTCAAATCGAACCTAAAACTATTGATATAGCTTTGCAGGAACCAGGCTGGGTAGATGCCATGCACGAAGAACTAAACCAGTTTGAGAAGCTTGGAGTATGGAAACTTGTCAAGTTGCCAGAGGGAAAGCGTAAACTTGGAACTAGATGGGTATTTCGAAACAAGCAAGATTCTGCAGGAGTTATTGTTTGAAATAAAGCAAGGCTGGTGGTTCAGGGATTTCGACAAATTGAAGGTCTGGATTATGATGAAGTATATGCTCCGGTTGCCCGACTTGAAGCCATCCGGATCTTCTTGGCTTACGCGTCGTACATGGGGTTCACTGTATATCAGATGGACGTCAAGACCGCGTTTGTATATGGAAATGTGAAGGAGGAAATCTTTGATGAGCAGCCACCAGGTTTTGTGCATCCAGACCATCCAGAATATGCCTACAAGCTAGACAAGGCATTGTATGGATTACACCAAGCTCCACGGGCTTGGTATGCCACATTAACTGAACATCTTTTGGCTCATGGGTACACGCGTGGCACGATAGACCAGACTCTGTTTCTCAAGAAAGTGGGCAAGGATCAAATCTTAGTTCAGATCTATGTCGATGATATTATTTTCGGGTCTACAAGTGAGGATCTTTGCAAGGAATTTGAGAGAGTTATGAAGAAGAAATTTGAAATGAGTGCTCTCGGGGAAACGACACTGTTTCTGGGTTTGCAAGTCAAGCAGAGTTCTCAAGGGATTCTTATCCATCAAGGGAAGTATGTGGATGACGTGCTAGCAAAATTCAAGTTTTCGGACGCAAAGCCTGCTGAAACACCAATGGCAGAGAGACCGCTATTGACTGAAGATGAAGAAGGAGATTCTGTAGATCAACGTCAGTATAGGTCCATGATCGGGTCGTTGATGTATCTAACAGCTAGCCGTCCGGATATCATGTTTGTCGTCTGCAACTGTGCACGATATCAGGCTAATCCTAAAACTTCTCATCTCACTGTTGTTAAAAGAATCTTTCGGTACCTTAAAGGCCGGCCCCGGTTTGGTCTGTGGTATCCGAGGGATTCCAATTTTGACTTGTTTGCATTCTCTGACAACAACTTTGGAGGTACTGACAGTGACAGGAAATCTACATCTGCGGGATGTCAATTTTTGGGCGACAGGCTCATTTCTTGGCAATGCAAGAAACAACAAACAGTGGCGATATCTACAGCTGAAGCCGAGTACGTTGCTGCTTCTGCTTCTTGCTCTCAAGTGGTGTGGATGCAACATCAATTGCAGGACTATGGTTTGACTTATCTTAACACTACTATTTACTGCGATAATGATGCTGCAATTCAAATTGTTCGAAATCCTGTTTTTCACTCCAAAACCAAGCACATTGACATAAAAGTTCATTTCATTCGAGACTGCTTCGACAGAGGTCTTATTACTCTTGAACAAATCGACACAGATGCAAATGCTGCCGATTTGTTCACCAAACCTGTCAGCAGCTCGAAATTCAGAGTGCTTGTGGATTTTCTGAAAATGATCCGTTTCACTGACTGAGCATGTTTGTGTTTCGTAGGTAAATTTGTTCATAAAGTTTTCTAATCTTAGGTAGTTTTTATTTATGCACAAATTTAGGGGGAGAAAAATACAAAAACACAAAAACATTAAAAAAATTGAAAAATACAAAAAGAGGCGTTGCATGACTGGGAAATGAAATAAATTTTCACATTATGGTCAAGGGCTGACTCATGTAAGACCAGTATCGAAACAGTTTGGCTCTAGTATTGATGTGTTGGTAGGCTCTATTCTTTAGACTGAAAACATTGGCTGTTTCTGTTTAGAACTAAAATAGTACATGACCCGAGAAAAGAAAATCACTTGGAATTAGTTCATATCTATTTGAATGTTTGTATGTTGTCCCGATACACATAATTTTGATCTGACTCTGAAATCTTCTCTGAAAAAGTCGTGTACCTCCTCTGCTGCATCCAGATATATGCTGACCTGGAGGTGCTAGGCAACGACAGCTTCTGCTGCATCCAGATACATGCTGACCTAGCTGTACGTTGTCGCGCTATAGATCTAAACACCCGAAAGAGGCCCTCTAGTGCCCAAAAGAAACCCCAATAAACCTATATCAAATTGAGAAAAACTCATTTGATCTGTATATTACATCATCTCTGCAAAAGATCTATTCTGTTCTCTTCTCAACCTACTCCCAGTTAAGCTTTCAGAGATCTGGATTGGACTTGTGAAATATGTGGTAGGGAAGCTACATACATGATAGAGTGTACTGTTTATATTTCCGGGATTTGATTAGTATTTGCCTGAGTGTTCATTGTTAAGTAACTAAAACATGATATGTTACAGGCAGTTGTATGGAACAGGTCTGGGAAGATGAGTTTAGGTGGAAAAATATACTGGCAATCGTCTAGATCATTCGGTAGTAGATCAGTGTTGATAAGTGAAGTCAAGCCCGAAACCTCGTGATTTGATCCCTGAGTAATCTCCATTATTTTCCTAATTTATTTTTGTAAATAATAATTTTTATTATTATTTATTTTTGTTTTTAGGTTTTTGCAAATCATGCTCGGAAAGTCTAATGGGTTTTAATTGTCAACTGCTTGCTAAATGGATTTGATTAAAACTGTTATAAAATCTTCAAAGAAAATCCAATTTCTATAAGCCCAAACAGTAACTGTGTCCGGCCCAAGCCCACTTGGTTGGGGTGTTGGTATAAATTCAGGGTCTCGAGTCGAGATCTCATTTCTCACTCGAGACCTTCAAGAAATCCTCTCAAAAATTCCGGCGAATTTTCTGTTCTTCGTATTTCCGACTTGTTTCCGGTCATTGATCTAGGTGTTTCCAGTCTCGATTCATTGTTTATTCAAGGTATATTGATGAATTTCTTGAAGATTTGCAGGTTTTATGAAGATTTGATGAAGATTTGAAGATGATTAAGAACCCTAACTTTGAATATATTTTGGTCTTCAAGTATATCTGATGATGTTATGGGTTTTGATCCAAAAAGTTCAGAAGACAAAGTGTTTTGGGGTCTCGACTCAGACAACACATAAGGACTCGAGACCAGCTGATTGCGAGTCGCAACCTCATGATTGTGACTCGAGATCTCTAGGTCTCGACTCAAGGTCTCGACTCGAGATCTCAGTTGTGATTCCTGGTTGCGACTCGAGAACTTATGGTCTCGACTCATGTTTTCGAGTCAACAGTAACTGATCTCGAGTCAAGATTAAAAAAATTCTGAGTTGTTGAAATCAAACATGTTGACTTTGAAATTTAAATTCTTGGGAAAATATAAGTGTAAATGTTTGTAATACACTTCTATTTTGTGCAGACCATGGATTTGAAGTTCATTGCAACACACAATCAGGCTGGATTTTTAGCACCTCCTCCAGAGAAGCACAGGAGATTGTATACCTCATTAATGAAAGGTCTCAACAGCTGCCGCATTGTTCACGCATTACGAGATAATCCAGTCATCTATGAAAGTCTTATTCAAGAGTTCTGGAAGAACGCGAAAATCGAGGTAGTTGAAGGAAAGGGAATTATTGTCTCTGAAGTTCAGAAGAAGACGATTACTGTGTCAGAGCAGATGATTCGAGATGTGTTGCAGTTTAATGATCAAGAATCAGATCCGATAGAGGTTGCAGCTGGTACAGTTGAAGCGATATTGCCTAGACTGAGTTATGAAGGAAGATATCCACCTTTGGTTAAGAAATTCGTGCATCCGTATTGGAGGCTTTTGCTACACATGTTTCTCTTGTGCATATCTGAGAACAGAGGGGGTGCTGATCAGCTGAACAGTACACAAGCTGCTGCTCTGGTCTGTGTGATAACTAATGAACCGTTCAACTATTCGAAATACGTTTTGGAAGCTATGAAACGAAATGTGCTAGGAGTCAGGAAGGACAAATTTCTCATGTATCCAAGGTTTTTGCAAATGATTTTCAATGCACGTTATCCAGAGTTGGTGAAATCTGGAAATACTTTGGAGTTGAAGCCGATGGGTCCTGCTTGTTTTGGTGCTCTTACTCCAAAGAAGGGTACTGAAAAGAAATTTGAAGGATTAATTCCTTTAGAGAAGTTTGGTCAATTCTCAGAGACTGAAGATGTTGCTGCTAATCCTGTTATACCTCAACCTGTTCAAGAAAATGTTGGACCTGCTAATGCTATTGTTGCTGAAGAACATGATGTTCAGAGAGGTGTTGAAGATGAGCCTGAGACTGAGTTTGTGACAATTGACTCTGAAGATGAAGGCGTTGAAATTATGTGTGGTTCTGATGAAGATGAAGAGCTTCCACCTGAAGCTGAAGTTGCTGCTGTTGTTACAACTGCTCCACCTATGATTTCTGCTGATAGTTTGGCTCTGTTGTTAAAGTCTGTAACTGAAAAGATGGGAAATCCTCCTTCTGATCTTTCGGTTCCTAATGAAGAGTCTACTGAGAACCCAAAGGATCCTGATTCCCTTCCCTTGAAGCGGAAAAGGAGGGATCCTCGGCTCGGAATGTATATTGAAAAAGGCAAAGATCAACCCGTGACTACCGATGAAGATGATGAAGTACTTTATGATTTTGATTTTGAGAAGGATGTCACTGATACCACCACCAACACTGAAGACATCTTTGAGTCTGATGCTGATACTCAAAGAACTGATATGGATACCACCCCTGTTGATGTTCAAGCTACAAGTGTTGTTACTAAGCCTGTTGGTGTTATATCACTTGGTGCTTCTGACTCTGCTAGTCCTTCTAACATTGTTCACGACATGCCTAGCAGTTCAAGTGGTAAGAGGCCTGAAGAACCAGTGAGAATGCCCTTTGATGATGATTCAAGTGATGATGATGAGTTTGTTAGCATGAGAGAGATGAAGAAAAGACTAATTGTGGTTGAGCAAGATTCGATTCATAAAGAAGCCAAGATTATTCAACTTGAAGACATCATCGTGCAAAAGAATCAACAGATTGAACAGCTTCAAGGAGATGTCAGTTTGTTGTTTTCTATGGTCTATGATTTACGTGGAAAACTGGAAAGGAAATTCGGGTAGGAATTTTCTGACCCTACTGATGTTGAGAACAGAAGGAAAGCTTTTGAAAAGGATGATGCTGAGAAAAACGCTGCAATGGAACAATACTTCAAAAGAGTTACTGATCCAGCGGCAGACAAAGCAAAGGCTGAAAGAATCAAGAAGAAAAGAGAGGTGGTAATTTTGAAGAACAAGAATTTGAACCCAGATGATGATGATGCTCAGGCAACTCACCATTTGATGGATGTTGGTGAAACTCTCTATGATCAAGTTGGTAATCGTTCTGGAGTTGTTAGCTGGGGTTTTGACCATGATAGAAAAAGATGGTGGATTAAGCGGAAAGTAGGACCAGTTGAATGGTATAAACATCCAGGTCAGTTTCAATCCTTCACAAAGATTGATCTGACGGAGTTGTCAAATGCACCGTATGTTGATGATAAACCTGGAGGTCCTGGACATGCGTTTTTCAAAAGACTGAAAAGGGAAGTTCTACATAACTTTCCATCAATGCGTACTGCAGAATCCATTGTTAAACCAGTTAAAGGAGTTAGGGATCCATTTACTAAGAAGCGAATGAAGATAGTGCACTGGCCTGTGACTGACAAAGAAAAGGTGATTCCGTTGGTTACGAAGATCCCAAAAGATGCTTTGAAGTCTTTACATTTCTGGGCTTATGATGAGCGTCTTGGTCAGGCGGTGTTTGTTTGTGATGGTGATGTCAGTTTTCGCTTAGTGGATCAAGTGGATGTGCTCAACATTGCTCTTGAGGATTTGGAAGTGTTGGCTCAAAACCAGATTCGAGCTACTGAGAAATATGAAGAAATTGCCAAGGGATGGACTGCAGCTGTTGCTTCAGCCATTCATATTCGTAAGAAGGGTTTCGGTGGTCTTAAAGATCGATTGGGTGGTGATCGTGATACTTGAAGCATCAAGAATCTGCATGCATAAACCTAGGGGGAGATTGTTGGAACCTGAAGGTTTGTTCATGTAGGTTTATATAGTTTAAGTGTTGTTTATGTCTTTTGTTAATGTACATGTATGGGCCGAATTTGTGTGGTTTGGGTTAGTGTTAGATGTGTCGCAATTGGGCCTAGGTATAGCCTAGATGTTTAGTATTTAAACAAACCTCAACCTTAGGGTTGAGGTTGTTCATTCGGTTGAAGGTTGCGACTCAAGGGAACCGTATTCGGTTGAGATTCTTGTATCCATCATTGTTAAACTTTGAATGCAAGATCTCTGGTTTGTGTTTTATTTACATCATTGTTTATTTATTGTTATTTGTTCTTGAATCACCTTGTGATTGTTTTTCCGCACCTTCACAAGTTTAGTTTGATATCATTGAAAGATCCTGATCGGGTTTTACAGAAAAGAAAAAGGAAGCTTGGGAATCGGAAAGTGCTTTTGGAACATTCAATAAACCCCCAAAGCTTATCGCTATCGAGGAGTACAGTCGGTGGTCTAGGAAGTTTGAAGATTGGATGATGGTATTCGCATTTCCCAGCTGGAAAAGTTTGAAGAACGGATATGCAAATGGAAACAAAAATGGTGAAGCGTTAAGATCAGCTGAAGAGATTGATGCTTTTGTAGCAGAACAGAAGTGTGTAGCTTTGTTGTTCCAGTCTGTTCGAGAAGACATCATTGAAAGAACACTAATGTTGAAGAACACTATTGCTCCTGAAAACTTGAAACCAGATTTGGTGATTGAGAGACTTGAAAGTCACGAACTGGAACTGAAGAAGACATACAAAGTCAATCATTCATCTTATCAACAAAATTTGGATCTCTACTATCCAAAAAGCATGATGCCAAAAGCTACTTCTCCCAAGACTGCATTTTCTGCTGAGAATGTTTCGTCAGCAAGCAAAGAAAGTCAAAGCAGTGGAAGTCACAGTGGGTATCACAGTGGATTTTCATCTTCTGCAAATCATTCTGATGCAAAATTTTTATGCAACATCGCAATAGATTTGAAGAATGCTCAGAATTTTGACGAGGAGTCGGCCAAACAACAAATGGTCTTCTTGGCGTCTGTGTTGGAATCATATGAAGGGTTGGTGGCTGGCAAGATCAGGAATACAAATCTGACGAAGGAAGATTATGATCAGATAGATCCCGAAGAAATGGAGCTGATTGATATTCGGTGGGCGATGGCCAGTGCTGTTCGTAGAGCACAGAGTTTTATGGAAATTACCGGCAGGAAGACGATTGGTGGTCCATCTACTAAGCTGGGATTCGATAAATCCAAGGTGACGTGTTTCAAGTGTAAGCAGAAGGGTCTCTTTAAACGAGAATGCAGAAATGCTTATGCTGATGAGTCGGAGAACCCTTTCAGAGATGATTACTACAAGAATGCGATTTATCACCAGAATAAATCTGAGCCGCCTAGATTGAAGCAGTCTGAAGATAACAGAGAGAAATCTAGAGCTCTTGCGGTGATCTACGATGATGAGGGGTATGATTGGAGTAAAGATGTTTTACCGGAAGAAGATGCGGTTGGTTACGCATTCATGGCGAAAAACGATGAACCTATTCCGTGGAAAGATGATCGTATTGAAGAGCAGAAGTATAGCTATCGGAAAATGATTGCTGAAAACAGAATCATAAGAATTTCTCGTATCTATCTGGAGGCTAGAAGTGCGAGAAGATGGGATCCGGATAGGGAGTGTTATCTTGATGAGTATGGAAATATTGCGATTGATGACTAAACGCTTGATCTGGAAGCCATCATCAAGGAGATAAAAGAAGATGATGAGTATTGGCAACACAAATGGTGGGGAACTCCAACCGAGAAAATAAAGGAAGAAGAGAAAGAGAAAGAAGAGAAAGAGAAAGAAGAGAAAGAAGAGATCGAGAAAGCAAAGCAGATTGATACCGGCATTATCGATACAACGCAAGAGTTGACGGTAGAAAACCTGGGAAAAATGGCTGACAAAGTGCTAGCTGCTAAAGCACTTGAGGTAGACTCTAACTCCATGTCTGAGTCAAAAGGCCAAGTCAGTCCAAACTCATCAACGAATGCGTCAGGTAAAAAGATTGAAGGAACTGTTGATTGCAAAAATTTCCTCAAAGAGTGCAAGTTTTGTAACACTGTCACGTATCTCAACGGTGAGAAAGTTAAAGATCTGACAGCAAAGGTCAGAAGCGTTGAGAATCAGATTCTTGCGCGTGACAAAACAGTTAAAGCTTCAACTGAACGGATTAAAGAATTAACTACTCAAATTGAAACTGATAAAAGTGAACATGAAAAAGTTAAAAATGAAAATGAAAAGTTAATTCTTGAAAACCGTCAGATTTCTGAAAAATTTGAAAAACTCAAAGGCATAGTAAAAGATAGTGATGATCGAAATGGTAAAACTTTTAAAGAAAACGAACATCTAAAAGCTGTGCTGAGAGTAAAAGAAGAATCAATTAACAAACAACTGGATGAAATCGCTAAGTTGAAACTTAAATTTCAAGAGGCTAAAATTAAAAACGAGCGAATCCAGTTGAAGCTTAACAGTTATAGCTCCGCAAGTTTTGTTTTGCAACATATTGTTCCAAAACCCATTGGCAAAAACAAAGCAGGCGAAGACGTGTATTCTGATGGAACCGGGGTGGGTTTTCACAAAGTTCCACTGCCGATTTTGGATAACTACACGAAAAAGAAATCTGTTTTGGTTGAACTTGAGGAAGAAAGTGAAGTTAAACTTCCAGAGAACATTGATGTCACGTTCACATCTTCCAATGACGATAGTGTCCAAAATGATATTGTAAAAGGTGTTGTTGAAAATGTGCTTAAAACGGATAGTGACACTACTGAGGAAGATGGGTGTTTCTTGGACAAATACATTCTGAAACAAAAGTCCAAGAACAACTTAAATGATGAACCTGATCTTGTCATGTACAAGATGTCGGGATCGGATAAGTTGTGTTCGGATTCAGAGTTTCCGATTGAGAATGTAAACATGAACAAATTGACAAATGTTTTCAAACTGGTCGAAGTCGAATTGTCAGAAGTGAACAAATTGAGTCAAACGAAGAGTAAAATGAGGTTTGAGAAAGAAAAGGTTTACAACAAGAAATCTGTTAATCCACCGCGTTTTAATAACAACAGAAACAACTGGTCGGGTGGTTATCAGAGGGGTAAATCGTATCAGAAAAGAAATGTTACAAACAAGAGATTTGTCGAGAAGAAAAAGTTTGTGAACAGTTCAAGTTCACTTGCTGATGAAGAAAAAGAAATTTTTTCAAAATCTAACAAAGAGTTCTTTGAGAAAAGAGCTTCTCAGTCTCAGTCTGAGGGCACAAGTCGAGTGGCTGATACTCGAACTTGTTTCAGATGTAATCAAGTTGGTCACATTGCACGAAAGTGTACCAGTGTGAAGTATAAGACTGAAACTGTGAAGACTCCACAGAAGAAAGTTGATATGAAGGGTAAAACACCAATATTTGTTGAGAAAAAGAGTGTGAAAAATGAACCCGTAAAGAAGTTGGTAACTCAAAACGACAAATTTTACAAAAGGGTTGCATTATCTCAACAAGTTTGGAAACCAAAAGTTGAGAAGAAAATTTCAACTTCTGAGGTGAAAAAGGCTGAAGAATCAATTACGGTTGATTATGATGCAAATTTTCCACCTCTCAAGGCTGAAAATTTCAAAATTCAAATTGCGAGAGTCAAGGTTACACCTAAGGCTGATGAGGCCTGGGTGGACTCCATGTTTGACTAAACAGTTTGAATTACCAGAGCTTCCTGGATCGCGAAGCATGAATCAGCATCTTTCTTGAAGTTGTTTAAATGATGATTTGTTATGTGCAGGATCTTCCAAAACTTGTATCCAGATGGATCATGGATAGTGGAGCGTCAAGACATATGACAGGGAAGACCGCGTTGTTGTATGATGTGAGGAATATCAATGGCGGTTACGTAGGTTATGCGGGTAATCAAGGAGGAAAGATTATAGGTGAAGGAACGTTATCCAATGGAATCGTAACGTTTGAGAGAGTTAACTACATTGCTGAGATGGAGAACAACCTGCTGAGTATCTCCCAGATCTGTGACAGGATGTATACTACTCACTTCACTGACAAAGAATGTTTGATCTTGAAACCGGGATTTGTGATACCTGAGGAATGGATCATCATGAGGGCACCAAGAGTCAATGATCTGTACATGTTGGACATGAGCGTTGCTACTACAACCACGGGTCAGGCTCATTGTTTTGTGTCTAGAGCAACTGAGAAAGAATCAAGATTATGGCACCGAAAGATGGGGCATATTCACCTAAGGAAGATGAATCACTTGGTGCATAATGATTTGGTGACAGGAGTACATGTCAAAGGTTTTCATCTGGAAGGGGAGTGCATAAGTTGTGTCAAAGGCAAACAGAAGAAGAAGTCGCACCCTACAAAGCAAGTCAATTCAGTTTCAAGACCATTGGAAAGACTTCACATGGATTTGTTTGGTCCAGTGAATGTTAAGAGTATTACAGGAGATTACTACTGCTTGGTCGTGACTGATGATTATTCCAGATTTTCGTGGGTTTCATTCTTGAAATCTGTCACACCCCTAAAATCCACCCGCGGATAACACCCGCTTCGGGGGCGTGACTGACCAGGATCCAGCCACCAATTATACTAAGCATTGGTTAATATTAAAGTAATACTTGCTAACCATAAAAATTAGCAAATATCAAGTTCAGAGTTAAAGGTTTTAAAGTTTAAACAGTAACAAGTAGCGGAAGCATAATTAAATAGTTTTTAAACAGTGTTCATAAGGTAAGCATAATAAATGCCCAACACACGGGCAGACGACCACTACACATCCCAAGTAGCTGCTCCAGTCACTGGCCACCTGCAAAGCATGCAGTAAAGGGGGTCAACAATAATGCTGAGTGAGTTCACTAGTTGTCCAGTTTTAAATTCCAAAAACTCGTTTCACCAGTTAATTTATCCGTTTATACATGCCATGGGGAGCTACCCCAAAAGTTAGCGACTAAACTGTTTTCCAATACCGAACACTAGGTAACCGAATGCGTTTCCGCAGGATGCCCCGATGTCAATGTTCTATCATCATTGACGGATGCCTGAGTACATTAGTTCACGACCGATCCCATACCATGGCACGGTGTGAGGCTGGTAAAACCTAAATAGCGCTATCAACTAATAACCCGTTCGCCTGGCACCGGCGACTAATCGGTATTATGTAGTAGGGACTTGAGTGATAGAGTTGCGTTTAGTGCCGTTAGTTGCAATCCGTATAAACAGTAATTAACTAAAAAGGTTTCCCAATACAAGGGAAGATAAAGTAAGTTTGTTTCCCAATAACTAGGGAAGGAGTGTAGACGGTATCCCCTTTACAAGGGGATAGGGTTGTTTTAGTCTCGTGTCCCAAACCACCGGGACGCATGCTTTTAAGTTGTGAACTCACCTTGGGTTGCTCGGTATGATACGTTACTTGGTTAAGTATGTTGGTCACCACGTCCTAACATGGTTACCAAATATGGGTCAAGTCGGGTACAAGTAAACACGTATAAGACACACTTAACGTAAATGCAGATAACCACAGTAGCAGGTAGACATGCAGCCCAGTCAACAGGAAGTCCAACATACAAACAGTGGGGCTATTGGGCCTAAGCAGTTACACAAGCAATCCAGTTAACAGACAATCCAACAAGTACATTGGCCCAATATCAGCCCAGTCGAGACGGAGGTGACTCGCAACCAAGGTTGCGACTCGCAACCGAGGTCTCGGTTCGTCATGCTTTGGTTGCGACTCGCAATCAGAGATTCCGACTCGCAACCGGCGATTCCGACAAAGCAGCTGTGGTTACGACTCGCAATCAGATCGATACGCGTTGATTACGACTCGCAACCGGGAGGTCTCGACAAATCTTGGTGCGGTCTCGAGTAGCAACCAAAGGTTGCGACTCGCAACCGTAGTTACGTGTGCATGAAGACCTTCTAGAACCTGTCATATGTACGAACCAATGGAAATGCATTTTCATGAAACCAATATGTACCATTTCCACTAAAACATGTTTTCTTGTCTGATTACAAACCAAAACAGATCAAACAAGCACAATTTCAAATATTTATCATGTTCATAACACATTCAAATTGTTCTTCACACATTCAACATATTCAATCACAAGTATCCAAATGACAATTAACCAAAATCAGGTTATTCAAGCAATATTTAACCACAATCTCAAATCATGAAAGTCATGAACACTCAATCCAACATCATGTCCAAATCCCCTTTAACCAAACCCTTGTTAACCGGAAACAAAACTATCTCCCCACAAAACCGAATACTCACATACTTTCATAAACATTCACCCTAAGTTATCTAGGCATGCTTTTCAAACATAATCAAGCATCAAATCTTTTATCCGAAATTTATACCATCATCCTATATTAATACAAGCAAGAATCATGGTAACACATAGTGACCTTATTAACACATGAACATCTAGAAAGAGCTAAAACCACTAACCGGCTATAGATTCAAGGTGTGCGGGTATGATGGATCGATGAATGAGCTCCCGGTTGGCGGTTCCGAGCTAAAACCGAGTAGGTTCTTGATGTTGGTTGACCCGAGAAGAAGGAGAAGGATGAGAAGAGTGGTCTTGGTTGCTAGAGCTTTAGGGTTTTGGGGTTTAGTGAAGAAGATGAGAGGAGAGTGTGAGAAGAGGGTGTGTAAAATGGTTAAGGGAGGTGGGGTTGGGTTTATATAGTGTTGCGAGTGTGGGCTTGGGTTGGGTTTAATTCCTACAAGGCCAAGGCCTAGCCGGCCCAATACTAATGTTCACTCGAGACCATGGTCTCGAGTCGGGTTGAGGTCTCGAGTCGGGTTTATATATATATATATATATATATATATATATATACATATACACACAAAAGTAAATCGGCATATAACACATAATAACAAATAATTCATCGTTTTCATTTAATAAAATACGTACATGAAACGTTGCATCAAGAAAGTTTCCCCGGGAAGGTCCGAAGTGTCACATTATCCCCACGTTTTAGGTACTTTCGTCCCGAAAGTTAAGGCAGCCACTGTCAAGCTAGTGTGAGTAAAAGCGTTTCAACGGGGTGTCACATCATCCCCCCGTTAGTTTGGAATTTCGTCCCGAAATTCGTTCGTAGCTTCAGTGCTGGGGTTTTCGTTTGGGAACAACTGGGGATACTTGTGCTTCATCTGGTCTTCCCGCTCCCAGGTATACTCTGGGCCACGTCGCGAGTTCCAACGAACTCGTACAAGAGGTATCTGGCTACGTTTGAGGATTTTGATCTCTCGATCAGTGATCTCAATCGGTTCCTCAGTAAAGTGTAGCTGTTCGTCAATCGTCAGTTCCTTAAAAGGAATCACAAGTGTTTCATCCGACAAACACTTCTTCAGGTTGGATACGTGAAAAACGTTATGTACCGCACTCAGTTCTTCAGGCAGGTTCAATCTATAAGCAACCTTACCGATCTTCTCGGTAATTTCGAATGGTCCAATATATCGCGGATTAAGCTTGCCCCGTTTACCAAAGCGAACCACACCCTTCCAGGGTGAGACTTTAAGTAGAACCCGGTCACCGACCTGGAATTCCAATGGTTTCCTACGCTTATCAGCGTAGCTCTTCTGACGGTCACGAGCTGCCGCCATGCGTTGTCTGATCTGGGCAATCTTCTCCGTTGTATCTACCACCATCTCTGGGCCCGTGATTTGACTATCACCGATTTCCGCCCAGCAGAGAGGTGACCGGCATTTACGACCGTACAATGCCTCAAAAGGTGCTGCCTGAATGCTAGTGTGGTAGCTGTTGTTGTATGAGAACTCTACTAACGGTAGATGCTTCTCCCAGTTCTTGCCAAAGTCGATCACACACGCTCTAAGCATGTCTTCTAGAGTTTGGATGGTACGTTCGGACTGTCCATCCGTTTGCGGGTGATAAGCAGTGCTCATATCCAAACGTGAGCCAAAGCATTTGTGCATAGCTTGCCACAATTCCGAAGTAAATCGAGCGTCTCGGTCGGAAATAATCGAGGTTGGCACTCCGTGCCTCGAAACTACTTCCTTTAAGTAAATCTCTGCCAAGGTAGAAAACTTGTCTGTTTCCTTAATAGCCAGAAAGTGCGCGGACTTGGTCAATCGATCTACGATTACCCAAATAGCATCATTTCCTCGTTGAGATCTAGGTAACCCTGTAACAAAATCCATGGAAATTTGCTCCCATTTCCATTTCGGGATTTCTGGTTGTTGGAGTAGACCTGCTGGCTTCTGGTATTCTGTCTTGACTCTCGCGCAAGTCAAACATTTGCTAACGTATGTTGCTATGTGGGCCTTCATACCAGGCCACCAGTAGGTAGTCTTTAAATCATGGTACATCTTGTCCGAACCAGGATGTACTGAGTAGCGGGACTTGTGGGCTTCGTCCATCACGAGTTCGCGTAAATCTCCAAAGAGTGGAACCCAGATACGCCCTGTCACATAGTAAGCACCATCTTCTTTCTGTTCCATTTGCTGTCTCGATCCACGCAGAGACTCAGCCCTGATGTTTTCCGGCTTCAATGCTTCAACTTGAGCATTTCGAATCTGGGTAGGGAGGTTAGACTGGATGGTAAGTTGCAGTGCTCGCACGCGCTTTGGTACGGTGTCCTTTCGACTGAGGGCGTCTGCCACGACATTGGCCTTGCCCGGATGATACTTGATGGCGCATTCGTAGTCATTCAAGAGTTCGACCCATCGACGCTGTCGCATGTTCAATTCCTTTTGCCTAAAGATATGCTCGAGACTCCTGTGATCGGTGTAAATAGTGCACTTGGTACCGTACAGGTAATGTCTCCATATCTTAAGAGCAAGAACCACTGCTCCTAGTTCCAAGTCGTGCGTCGTGTAGTTCTTTTCATGCGTCTTGAGTTGTCGTGAGGCGTAGGCAATAACTTTCTCGCGTTGCATTAACACGCAACCGAGTCCATGAATAGACGCATCGCAGTAAACCACAAAGTCGTCAGTGCCGTCAGGCAACGTGAGAATAGGAGCGCTACAGAGGTTATCCTTAAGCCTCTGAAAAGCAGATTCCTGCGCTGCATTCCACTTGTAGGCGACGCCTTTCTGAATGAGTGTTGTGAGAGGTTGTGCAATCTTTGAGAATCCCTGAATGAATCTGCGGTAGTAGCCCGCCAAACCCAAGAATTGGCGAACTTCAGTGGGAGTCTTAGGCGTAGGCCAGTTCTTTATCGATTCGATCTTAGCTGGGTCGACATGAATTCCGTTCTTATTAACTACATGGCCGAGGAAATGGACTTCTCGAAGCCAAAAGTCACATTTAGAGAATTTGGCGTACAGTTGCTCGTTGCGAAGGAGTTCGAGGATAAGGCGTAGGTGCTGTTCATGCTCTTCTTGACTTTTTGAATAAATCAAGATGTCGTCGATAAACACAATCACGAATTTGTCGAGGTAAGGCTTACATACGCGGTTCATAAGATCCATGAACACTGCAGGTGCGTTAGTCATTCCAAAAGGCATAACGAGGAACTCGTAATGACCATAACGAGTCCTGAATGCAGTCTTGGAGATGTCTTTATTACGAACTCTCAGCTGATGATAACCTGATCGCAGGTCGATCTTAGAATAGTAGCTCGATCCTTGCAGCTGATCGAATAGGTCGTCGATGCGCGGGAGAGGGTAACGATTCTTGATGGTAACCTTGTTCAACTCACGGTAGTCGATGCACATTCGGAATGTGCCATCCTTCTTTTTAACAAAGAGTACTGGGGCTCCCCAGGGTGATGAACTAGGACGGATAAATCCTTTATCCAATAGTTCTTGTAGTTGCGTAGAGAGTTCCTTCAGTTCTGCAGGAGCCAATCGGTACGGTGCACGAGCTATGGGTGCTGCTCCAGGAGCTAGCTCGATTTGGAATTCGACCTGACGGTGAGGAGGGAGTCCAGGTAATTCCTCAGGAAATACCTCGGGATAATCGCGTACTACAGGAAAATCTTCAATCCTCTTTTCCTTTTCGCGAGTATTGGTGACGAGTGCTAAGATAGCGGTGTGCCCTTTCTGTAAACACTTCCGGGCTTTTAGAAGCGAGATAATGCCTGTGACTTCTCCACCTTTGTTGCCTTTGACGATGAGGGGTTGACCGGAACGACGAGGTATGCGAACTGCTTTCTCTTGACAGAGGATCTCAGCACGATGTTTGGATAACCAATCCATACCAATGACGACGTCGAAGCTTCCGAGTTTGACAGGGAAGAGATCGATACTAAACGTATGGCCAGACAATTCTAGGGTGCAGTCGTGGATCACGTGCGTGGCCTCGATGTTCTTACCATTAGCTATCTCGACGGTATGCTTAGAACTTAATAATGCGGGCGAATGCTTAAGTTTCTTACTAATGCGAAGGGATACATAACTGGCATCGGCACCGGAATCAAATAACACAGAAACATAACGATCATCAAGTAGGAACTTACCCGCCACGACGTTGGGATCGTTCCTCGCTTCTCCAGCTCCAATCACGAAAGCTCTGCCCCTTGCATTCCCAGCATTGTTGTTTTGCTCATTGTTCCCAGCCCCCTGATTGTTGTTGCGATTCTGATTCAGTTCAGGGCAATCCTTTCGCATGTGCCCTGTTGCCCCACATTTAAAACAAGCTCTGTTGTTTCCCTGCTGCTGTTGCTGTTGAGGTTGTTGCTGATTCTGCCTTGCTGGGAACTGACTTCTGCAATCCTTGGCTTCGTGCCCCATCTTGTGGCATCGCTGACACTGACCCTTGTTACATGCCCCATTGTGGTGCCTGTTACACTTGTTGCACTTAGGGTAGTTTCCCCGGTAGCCGCCCTGTTGCTGAGTGCCTTTGCTGTTGTCAGTTTTCCTTTGCTGAGCTGGGGCTTGAGTAGGGTTAGCATCCTTGCCCTGATTTCCATCCCACTTCCGTTTGTTGTCACTAGGACTTCCTTCCGCAGCACTGATCCTTTTGGGCAACCTGCCCTCTTCCACAGCCTGATCGGTGAGTTTGTGAGCAAGTCGAACGATCGGCTGAATGGTAGTGTGGTTGGCTGAAGTTACATGGCTTCGGATTTCTGGAGCCAGACCCTTGATGTACAGTTCGATTCTTCGATACATAGGTCGAGACATGTTTGGACAAAGAGCAGCATAGTCGTTGGACAGCTTGGTGTAGGTCTCAATCTCTGACCCAACCATCCTGAGTTCATAGTACTCATTCTCAAGCTTGTGGATGTCATCCCTGTGACAGTACTCTTCCTTGATCATATCCTTGAAATCTTCCCACGCAGTAGCGTTTGCAGTCTCCAAGCCAAGCATTTGAATTTGCGCCTTCCACCATGAAAGTGCGCTTCCCTCTAGAGTACCAGTAGCAAACTTCACCCAATTAGCAGTTGGGCATTCACAGACAGCAAAAACAGCTTCGACCTTCTCAATCCAGTGCAGAAGGCCTATGGCACCCTCCGTGCCATTGAAAGGAAGAGGCTTGCAATCCATAAAGGTCTTGAAGGTACAAACACGTGGTTGCACAGGTGCAGGCTGACCTATCGGGTGAGCTGCGAAAGCTGCAGCCACAGTGTTGAGCAGGCTAGTGAACTGAGCCGGGGTCATGTTGACGTTTCCTCGTCCGCGTCCACTCATTGTCTTCATAACCAGAAAACATAGTATGAGTGTGATGTCGTAACATAGCGAGAATAAGATAGAAGAGAGAAGACGCATCTATCTAATCAGGTAACTAGTACGTATAGTAAAGCAGAAAGCATAAGACAAGTAAGCAAGTAACTATGGGTCCGAGCTATGAGGTCAGATAAGTCGAGCCTTGTACTTGGAGTGTAGTGTCGTCACGAGTCACGGGTTATAGTCTGGTTTTTCTCAAAAAGATTTTTCCCCTTTTTAAAACCAAGTTCACTATAACCAATGGCTCTGATACCAATCTGTCACACCCCCAAAATCCACCCGCGGATAACACCCGCTTCGGGGGCGTGACTGACCAGGATCCAGCCACCAATTATACTAAGCATTGGTTAATATTAAAGTAATACTTGCTAACCATAAAAATTAGCAAATATCAAGTTCAGAGTTAAAGGTTTTAAAGTTTAAACAGTAACAAGTAGCGGAAGCATAATTAAATAGTTTTTAAACAGTGTTCATAAGGTAAGCATAATAAATGCCCAACACACGGGCAGACGACCACTACACATCCCAAGTAGCTGCTCCAGTCACTGGCCACCTGCAAAGCATGCAGTAAAGGGGGTCAACAATAATGCTGAGTGAGTTCACTAGTTGTCCAGTTTTAAATTCCAAAAACTCGTTTCACCAGTTAATTTATCCGTTTATACATGCCATGGGGAGCTACCCCAAAAGTTAGCGACTAAACTGTTTTCCAATACCGAACACTAGGTAACCGAATGCGTTTCCGCAGGATGCCCCGATGTCAATGTTCTATCATCATTGACGGATGCCTGAGTACATTAGTTCACGACCGATCCCATACCATGGCACAGTGTGAGGCTGGTAAAACCTAAATAGCGCTATCAACTAATAACCCGTTCGCCTGGCACCGGCGACTAATCGGTATTATGTAGTAGGGACTTGAGTGATAGAGTTGCGTTTAGTGCCGTTAGTTGCAATCCGTATAAACAGTAATTAACTAAAAAGGTTTCCCAATACAAGGGAAGATAAAGTAAGTTTGTTTCCCAATAACTAGGGAAGGAGTGTAGACGGTATCCCCTTTACAAGGGGATAGGGTTGTTTTAGTCTCGTGTCCCAAACCACCGGGACGCATGCTTTTAAGTTGTGAACTCACCTTGGGTTGCTCGGTATGATACGTTACTTGGTTAAGTATGTTGGTCACCACGTCCTAACATGGTTACCAAATATGGGTCAAGTCGGGTACAAGTAAACACGTATAAGACACACTTAACGTAAATGCAGATAACCACAGTAGCAGGTAGACATGCAGCCCAGTCAACAGGAAGTCCAACATACAAACAGTGGGGCTATTGGGCCTAAGCAGTTACACAAGCAATCCAGTTAACAGACAATCCAACAAGTACATTGGCCCAATATCAGCCCAGTCGAGACGGAGGTGACTCGCAACCAAGGTTGCGACTCGCAACCGAGGTCTCGGTTCGTCATGCTTTGGTTGCGACTCGCAATCAGAGATTCCGACTCGCAACCGGCGATTCCGACAAAGCAGCTGTGGTTACGACTCGCAATCAGATCGATACGCGTTGATTACGACTCGCAACCGGGAGGTCTCGACAAATCTTGGTGCGGTCTCGAGTAGCAACCAAAGGTTGCGACTCGCAACCGTAGTTACGTGTGCATGAAGACCTTCTAGAACCTGTCATATGTACGAACCAATGGAAATGCATTTTCATGAAACCAATATGTACCATTTCCACTAAAACATGTTTTCTTGTCTGATTACAAACCAAAACAGATCAAACAAGCACAATTTCAAATATTTATCATGTTCATAACACATTCAAATTGTTCTTCACACATTCAACATATTCAATCACAAGTATCCAAATGACAATTAACCAAAATCAGGTTATTCAAGCAATATTTAACCACAATCTCAAATCATGAAAGTCATGAACACTCAATCCAACATCATGTCCAAATCCCCTTTAACCAAACCCTTGTTAACCGGAAACAAAACTATCTCCCCACAAAACCGAATACTCACATACTTTCATAAACATTCACCCTAAGTTATCTAGGCATGCTTTTCAAACATAATCAAGCATCAAATCTTTTATCCGAAATTTATACCATCATCCTATATTAATACAAGCAAGAATCATGGTAACACATAGTGACCTTATTAACACATGAACATCTAGAAAGAGCTAAAACCACTAACCGGCTATAGATTCAAGGTGTGCGGGTATGATGGATCGATGAATGAGCTCCCGGTTGGCGGTTCCGAGCTAAAACCGAGTAGGTTCTTGATGTTGGTTGACCCGAGAAGAAGGAGAAGGATGAGAAGAGTGGTCTTGGTTGCTAGAGCTTTAGGGTTTTGGGGTTTAGTGAAGAAGATGAGAGGAGAGTGTGAGAAGAGGGTGTGTAAAATGGTTAAGGGAGGTGGGGTTGGGTTTATATAGTGTTGCGAGTGTGGGCTTGGGTTGGGTTTAATTCCTACAAGGCCAAGGCCTAGCCGGCCCAATACTAATGTTCACTCGAGACCATGGTCTCGAGTCGGGTTGAGGTCTCGAGTCGGGTTTATATATATATATATATATATATATATATACATATACACACAAAAGTAAATCGGCATATAACACATAATAACAAATAATTCATCGTTTTCATTTAATAAAATACGTACATGAAACGTTGCATCAAGAAAGTTTCCCCGGGAAGGTCCGAAGTGTCACAAAATCGAAAGACGAAACATTTGACAGTTTGATGGCGTTGTTTAAGAGAATTGAGAATCTGTACCAGAGGCCTATCAGTAGGATTAGAAGTGATAATGGTACTGAATTCAAAAACAGTAAGATGGAAGAATTTTGTGATGAACGAGGTATATTGCATGAGTTTAGTGCTCCGTACACTCCGCAGCAGAATGGAGTAGTAGAACGCAAAAATCGGACGCTAATCGAGACGGCTAGAACTATGCTCGCAGATTCAAAATTACCGATTAATTTTTGGGCTGAAGCTGTTTCTGCCGCATGTTATACTCTCAACAGGGTTCTTACTGTCAAAAAGTTCAACAAGACGTGTTTTGAGCTAATCAATAACCGCAAACCGAATCTGAAGTATCTAGAACCGTTCGGTCACCCTGTACAGTTATAGAGCCTAATGGAAAGTTTGGTTCGAAGTGCATTGAGGGTATATTTGTTGGTTATGCTAATCCAATGCGACGTGTCTTCGTTCCAAGTGAGAAGCGGATTATTGAAGCAGCGAATGTTGAATGTCAAGGTTACACTATGCCGCCACAAAGTCCTGGAGATTCATGGAAATATCATTATGACAAACTTTGGGATTCGTTTGACATGAGAGAAGAATCAGAGGAAGATGAAGATTTCTTTGATGAGCTGTATATTTTGCGAGAGTATGAGTCGTAGCTAAGGTTCCCAGCGGAGTATTCTAGAAGACCTCGGGAAACATCAAATGATAATGAAGCAGGTCCTAGCAATGCTGGTGAACATGATGATGAAGTTGCTCCTGGTAATCAGTCGGAGGTAAATGATAATCAAGAAGCTGAAAATATGCCAGTTTTTGATCATGGTGATTCAGACTCTGAGGGGGAGCAGATCCAGTTTTCAAGTCAAACACATCAAGTTGGTGAACAAGATGCAGAACAAAATGTTACTAATCTGGAAGGAAATGTAGATGTTCCAAGCGAAGTGATGCCGCGAACTCTTTCTTATCATCCAGAGGAGTTGATCATAGGAGAACTGCATTCAGGCGTTCGCACAAGACGTCAAATAGACCAGGGCTTAACATGTTTTTATTCTACAGTAGCACCTTTACAAACTGAATTTTCATTAAGTTGTTTTATCTTGCAGGTCGAACCGAGAACTTACAAAGAGGCGCTTACTGAAGACTCTTGGGTCATAGCAATGCAAGAAGAGTTAAGTCAGTTTGAAAAGTTAGGAGTGTGGAAGTTAGTGGATTTGCCAGATGGTCAAAGGAAAATCAATACAAAATGGGTATTCAAGTGTAAGAGAGACGACAGAGGAGTGGTTGTAAGGAACAAAGCTCGACTCGTTGTTCAGGGCTTTAGTCAACAGGAGGGGATTGATTTTACAGAAGTCTATGCTCCTGTAGCATGACTAGAGGCAATCAGAATTTTCCTAGCATTTGTGTCTTGGAAGAACTTCAAAGTATATCAGTTGGATGTTAAATCGGCGTTTCTTTATGGGAAGGTCAAAGAGGAGGTTTATGTTGGTCAGCCGCCGGGCTTTACTGACCCAATCCACAAGAACAAAGTTTATCTGCTAGACAAAGCATTGTATGGTCTACATCAGGCACCGAGAGCCTGGTACGCGACTTTGTCTTGTAGGATCGATATGACCAAACGAATGAGTCAATTTGAGTAATACACACTATTTGAGTGGCGGAAACACTCAAACAGAGTAGAATCAGATAGAAAAGAGTAGAAAACAGATGAAGATACTTTGCAGATACTATAACTACTTGTTTCTCATTCAATTTCACGTGAAAATCCGGCAGAGTAACAGTACATCACATAGCAGACCGTTTGAAAATGAGAAAAAACTTGCCTATTTATAGGCTTTACCCTCCCGTTTGAAGGTAACACAAACACCTACAAACGGCCAGCATACATACCCTTCCGTTTGAAACATAACAAACCTGTTTCAAACGGAACCCCTAGAAACACATCAAAACCTTACATATCAGACCCCTAAACTATACAAACTTGACATATTCAGACCCTAGACTTAAGACATAGGCTTTAGACATAATGCACTAACAAACTCCCCCTTGGATAGAGCCGTAGTCTTCAGTCTTGGTCTTCGGGTCTTCATACAGCTCTATATGTCTCTTCCCTTGATTTTGGCTTCCTGCTCAGCGCAACCCTTATTTTTTCATTCTCTTTCTTCCTCGCTTTCTCTTCTTCAGCTTGCATCTTCATAAATATACCATTCTTTTCAGCAAGCTTATGACTTTCACGTTTAGCTTTCCTTTTCATCTTCTCGTCCAGCGACCACCAGGATGATTTCCATTTACTTTCAGAATTTATGCTTTTCTGAAAGCAAAGAGAGACTACACGTTGAAATTGCTGCGCTTGTTCTCTATCTGCTGGTTGATAGTGAATTTTGTTAATAAAAAGGCATTCTATATCCTTCGCCGAGCAATTAACCAGCCACATTGGATCATACACATGTATCTCACGAATCTCTTCACCAGCTCTGTAAGTAATGATTACTTCTGTTGTAATACAACTGTACACCCAGCCAATGAAGCCTTTATAAAAGTCTTGTTCCATCTGAGGCATTGGAATTGTCTTCATTGTTCTCGGAGGCTTGACATTAAGGATAGTCTCTGTAACACCGGTATCTGGATCTACCCTCTGCACGCGCTTAGGATTATGTGGCTTCCATTTACGAAATTATTTCAAAGATTCATACTTGATGTAGCCCCACATAGCCATATCATTCTTTCGAACTGGGTAATCCAAACATCTCACCTTCGGTAGTTCATCTACATCCCACCAAGGTAATGACATAATGTCATATAAACGTTCAAAATATTGAACTCGACACTCTCGTCTGATTGCATAAGCATTCACTTGCGGTAGATAACCCCAACTAATAATATCACCAAGAGAAACACTTCGATCACGCTCGTAATACTTCAAAGGTCTTTTAAACTTTCTCGCGTGACTCTTCTTGAAGCACTTCGACCTATCTTCTTTTTCCATCTCCTTTTGAGTACTGTCGAAGGTTTTATCTTTCACTGCCTCAGCTACTTTCTGTCTTAACTCTTCTCTGTTTTCTTCAGCAAAGAATTCCATGAGTGTAGGATACTGAGAAGTATCTACAGCTACATCTTCATCATCCGTACAATCTTCAATCTCAACTCGATCATACTTATCAGCCTCTTCAACATACTTATACGTGTATTCAGGCTGTTGATTGATATCAAAAGACTCCAACTCTTCTTCAAAATCAAACTTGATCTCCGGATTCACATCTTGCAACATTTCTCTATAAACATCTAAACTCAAGAATAACTTTTCAGAATGCTCAACGATCTGAGACTTACTAGACTCCCCCTTTCCACTAGCTTCTCCTGACTCTTCATTTATCGTGTCATTCATCAGATTATCAACATCTTGTTCAGAAGAACCTTCAGTAACTCTTAAACCAATACCACCTGCAACATCATCATCCTCATTATCAGAACTGTGACTGCTAGCAGAAAATACTTTTTCATCTTTATCCTCTTTCTCTTCTTCCTCCTCTTCTTCATCATCATCATCATCACTGCTAGCAGAAAATACTTTTTCATACTTTCAACGACTTTGTTTAGCATGTAGAACTCATGATCTCTTGCCTTTTTAGCTGCTTCCAGTTCTTTATTCTTTAGCTTGAAGTATTCATTCTGATTATCTTTTCTAGACTTTTCTTCTTCAAGCTCCATAACACGTACTTTCAATATATCAATTTCAGATTGATCAACATCAATCTTTTTTACCAACACTTTATTTTCATCCTCTAACTTTTTCACACGAATTTCAAGAAGTCTTTCTCTATCAGACACTTTCTTGTTTTCAGCAACAAGCTTCTTGTTTTCCATTATCATTTCATCCATCTTTTTCTCCAATTTCAACATTTGTTCATTATTTGCAAAGCCGAAATCACCGATATCTAAAAGATTATCCTGTGGAGTACAAAGACCTCTGCTAGAAGAACCAGGTTGCATTTGAATGAGTGGAGGTGTACCAAACAGATCTTGTGAAGTGAATATAGTTTGTTGTGGTGGTGGTGTTTGATGAATAGGTGATGGTTGTCTTGGAGGTGTTGGTTGTTTAGGTGGTGAGGATTGTTGTGGAGGAGTAGGTTGTCTTGGTGGTGATTGATGAACAGGTGATTGTGGTGGTGTTGGTTCATGTGGTGGTGTGGGGGGCTTTTTACTTTCTTTTGATGGTTTCTTCTTTAGCACGATCTTCGGAGATTTCTTTGGATTGACTTTGCGTATTTTTGGAGAAACTAATTTCTTGCGACCTCCCGCTTTCTTTCTAGCTTTTGGAGAAGATTGTGATCCTGAGACATGCTCTGGAGAGGGCACATAGACATCATCATCATCTTTCTCCTGTCTCTTTCATTTTCTTAACAACTTCTCTTTTTCTATCTCTGCTTGGATTCTTTTCCGACTTTCAATTTCATCAATACCATCATCTGAAGAACTTGATGAACTTGTTGTACTTTTATCTACATCGTCACCTTCAATATCATCAGCAACTTTTTCTTTCTCTTTCTGGGCTTCAACATTTACAACTTGTTCAACATTAGCAACAACTTCTGGCCCTGTTTCCAAAACATCTGTATCAAATAACACATCAACATTAAATGGATCATCAGTTGTAGCTGTCACTTGTTCTTTTTCAGCAGTTACCACAGCTGGATCATCTTCTTCAGGCTCATCGCTCAAGGATGTTTGAGAAGCTTTCTTTTGTTTCTTTCTTGGCTGTGAAGAAGATCCTTCAACTTGTTTAACAGTAGGAGTGACTTTTCTGGTCTTCTTCTTTTATTCCTTCAAGAACCATTCACTTCTTTTTGATATGAAATTTTTAAGAATTTTCATCTCTTCAGCATAACCCTTCTCTTTTCTTTCTTCTTCGTTTCTCCAATGTTCGTGATTTTCAGGATCAGGATCCTGATAATTACTATCTTTAATAGCTCCAAATAGTTCAGCAAATTTTGTTGGCTCTGGATGTTTTGGATGATATCTGGCTAAAGATCTAATAGAATCATTATCCATGTGCGATAACACCAACAGATCATTGTTTTCATCTCTAAACAAATTCAGATATCCATGGTCCAACATCATCTGCACAAATCTTGGATATAACCAAGTCTTTCTGTCCGAATTTATTTCATCCACCATGTAATGGAAGACAATATGAGAAAAGTTATATTTTTTGTTCAATACAAGAGCTACAACCATGTTCATCAAATAGTCACGCATTATATCAAAACCGCCTTTCTGATGACTCATTATATCAACACAGAATGAATAAGAAACTTGTAAGGCTTCGTGAATTTTGACTTCAAATAACTTGCACTGTTTAAGTCACCAGCATATCCCATTCTCAACGTGCATCCCTTAACCATCTTTTCTGGCAATTTTGTTGGCAAATTCTCTTCATCTGGGAACTCAAGTACTTCTCGAACAACTGCTTCTGAAATGACAATTGGTTTCTTTTCATCGTTTATCTTAACAACAGAGTTAATTGTTTTGTTTTGATCATCATAAGAAGAGTGCTTCCAAAATCGTTTAATATGAGATCTGAACACTAAACGTTTCTCTGTCAATGCCTTCAAAATTGGTATTCTCCTCATGAATTCCAGAATACCTCTAAATTCCGACAACATTGGATTTTGCTCCTCATCCAGACTACAGCACACATTGTGAATAGGATTGAACAGTACTGCAGTTGGCTGCAAAAACACAATCATACAACACAATTAGTCACAAAAATAAAACATACACCATTTTTTGTAAAATTCAATTCAAACGGACACTAGTAAGAAAATAACATCTCTCAAATAAACAACTCTCAAACGGATGGCTTTCAAACTGTATACTCTCAAACGAATCATTCTCAAACGGACAGTATTCAAATGGACCACTTTCAAACTGAATCCCTCAAACGAGCTACTTTCAAACGATCAAACATTCATCACTTTCAAGCTAGCAACATTCAAGCGGATAGCTTTCAAACGAGCAGCATTCAAACGGATACCACTCAAGCTGATCACTTTCAAACGGAATCCCTCAAATGGACAGTAACTTCAAATGGACACCGCTCAAACGGGTATCCCTCAAACGGACATCTCTCAAATGGTTACTATCCTGTCGTTTGAAATATTGTTCAAACCCTAATCAATATCTAAGTTCAAATCACTCAAATTAATGGTAAGGGTTTGTTCTCCGTTGGAATCCGAGCACACTGATATAAATTTCAACATTTAAAACCCTCTAAAACATCCTAAATCTACATTTCAAACTACCAGCAAACTAGACGATGTTAAACAACTCAAATCTAGACAATCAAACTGTCACATAATGAAATTAAATCAAATCCGACACTACCCTATTGATCAGATGATATTTTGACACAAAATAAGCCCTAGATCTATGATATGAGTATCAGTACATCGCCGACTATGAAATTAAGCAAAATAAGAGGAAAATTGTTAAGAGACTTACCTTCACCATGCTTAGAATTGAATAAACCAATGAAAAAAACACAAGATCCGGGTGAAATTTGGGCAGAATAACGACAGAAATCGGATGCAAAGAGAGATCTTTTGAAATCGCCTTGAACGGTTGAAACGTTAGAGAAGAGATAATGAACTTTTCAAATGGAACCATGAGCTATTTATAGCTTTGGCCCTTTCGTTTGAAACTTTCAAACGGTCATAGCATTTCAAACGGTCATGAATTTGTTTCAAACTTTATGGTTATTTCAAACGGTCATACATTTTCAAACTTTATGGACAAGTTTCAAACGGTCATGTATTTGATTTTTCAAAAAAATTCATTTTTGCAATTTTCTGGTTAAACACTTTCACACCTAGCTGACCAAGTCCAAGTCAATGACCTTGGTCAACTGTTTGACTCACCAAGTCCAAGTTAAAGGCCTTGGATGATCAGATTTATGAAGTATGCTGTCGTTTCTTTCTGAAAATAGTTCAACTGAATGAACTTTTGAACAATTCAATCTTCAAACACATTTTAACTTCCAAACAGTATACCAATCACTTCATGGCAATCTTCAGCTTACCCATCCCACATCAAAACACTGACATGTTCTGCACTAGGCTTTGATCTTCCGATTCCCAAAGTCTGTTGTCGAAAATAAAATGAGAAAAGAAAATCTTTTTGGATTTTAACTGGATAAACTGAAACTATGTACACACAATATTTTTGTGAGCGTGTTAGGGGATCATACCAGCTGCCGACAGAACACAAGTACCGTTAAGCTGTTATTACATTTTAAGCATTAACAGTTCGCGTAGATTGCCGATATACTGATCCACTTAAATTCTCACAAAAATTTTCAATCTGTTCGGGATACGAAATTAGTATTTTAGGACTTAAACATCTACATGTGTCCCACCTCAGTATATACTCCCGTATCCGGATCCCAGTATTCAGTCTTACAGGTGAGTATACCACAGCTGATAACTGTTTAGGGGTAATGTGCGAGGGCCGTGAGAGCTTAGGTCGATACTTCCGTATACGCAGAGAGATGACGGCTTCGACTTTTGGTGGGTCCCCTTTAGAGGATCTTTTATTTACAACAGCAGCGACTAGCAATTTTATTGTTTCATCAGCTTGCTGAGGGCGATGCTTATGTTTCAAAGCTTTTGCAGAAAGTATTATCCGGGGACTAGGTCAGTATTTCCATACAGCAGAAGTCCCGGGATAATACCCCAGATATCACTGAGCATAAAGACCTAGTATCTCAGAATACGGGACCTTTCAAACAGGATTTCAGGTGTTACCTACATATCCTAGAGGTGTTCCCCACGTAAACGCAAGTGAATTTTATGTTTATATCCCAGACTGATCTACTAATTCTGTAAAAACCTATCAGCATATCTTTAGCGAGACTGCTTAAACGCATTTTAAACACTACAAATCTTTAGCGTACTGTGTCCGTCTAGCTGATGTACTATCATTTCCCCTATTCTACACAACTCTTTTTTAAATTTTCTAATGTTTTTGGATTTTATGGTTTTCTATTGTTTTTGTATTTTTATGATTTTATCATGTTTTTGTATTTTTCTGTGAATATCTCCCCCTAAATCTAAAACATAATTTTGTGTTTTTGTTTTTATCGAAAAGCAGAAAATACAACTGTACAAAAGAAATTTGACAACACGACACAGGTTCATGTCAGATCGCCGCCCAACTCGGCTTCACATTCTATTACCCTCCCAGATTGCAGATTCTTCATCCCGTTAAGTCTCAAAAGACAATAAAATCTCTTTTTGTCGAAAGGTTTAGTGTAAAAATCTGCTTTTTGATCATCAGTGTGCACGTGTTCAATCCGTATTAATTTTTTCTCATGACAATCATGAATAAAATGGTGTCGGATTTCAATGTGTTTAGTTTTCGAATGGTGAACCAGATTTTTAGTAGCATTAATGGCTGCTTCATTGTCCACGAAAATCGGTGTATCCAAGAATTGCAAACCGAAGTCGCGCATCTGCTGTTGGATCCAAAGGATCTGTGAGCAACAGCTAGAAGCTGAGACGTACTCAGCCTCACATGTAGAGAGCGCAACTGCAGTTTGTTTCTTGCACTACCAGGTAACAAGCCGAGTTCCAAAGAACTGGCACCCAGCAGTGGTGGACTTAGCATTCTGTTTACAGCTACCAAAATCAGAATCAGTGAAACCGGACAAAGTAAAGTCACCCGAGCGAGGGTACCACAAGCCAATGCTTGGGCAACCCTTCAAATACCGTAAAATACGTTTCACTATCGTCAGGTGTGACTGCTTGGGATTCGACTGATATCTGGCGCAGAGACACGTCGGGTACATGATATCCGGACGGGAAGCCGTGAGATACATCAACGATCCGATGATTGATCGGTATAATGTCTCGTCCATCTTCACACCTTGCTCGTCGGGACAAATACCATGATTCTGCGCCAGGGGGGTGGATGCAGGACTGCAATCTGTCATGTTGAACTTGTCGAGCACGTCCTTTACATATTTTGACTGGTGTATGAAGATTCCGTCGGGCAATTGTTCTACCTGCAGCCCGAGGAAGAACTTCACCCCCCCCATTGAACTCATCTCGAACTTCTTCTTCATTACCTTCTCAAACTCTTTGCAAATATCGTCGTTGGTGGATCCAAAAATGATATCGTCCACATAAATTTGCACGATCAACAAGTGGCCTGCTTCTTCTTTGGTGAACAACGTGCTGTCTACTGTGCCTCTTGTGAACCCGTTGTCCAGCAAGTATGTCGAAAGCGTCTCGTACCAGGCTCTCAGGGCCTGGTGAAGACCGTACAATGCTTTATCCAGTAGATACACTTTGTTCTTGTGTAGTGGGTCTGTAAACCCCGGTGGTTGCCCCACGTACACTTCTTCTCTGATTGTTCCATACAGGAAAGCAGATATGACGTCAAGTTGATATACTTTGAAATCTTTCCAAGATGTAAAGGCTAGAAAAATACGAATTGCTTCAAGCCTTGCAACCGGTGTGTAGACTTCATCATAATCTATTCCTTCCTGTTGGCTGAAGCCTTGAACCACAAGTCGTGCCTTATTTCTCATTACGATGCCTCTATCATCACGCTTACACTTAAACACCCATTTCGTCTTGATTAACTTCTGATTCTTTGGCAGATCAACAAGTCTCCAGACACCCAGCTTTTCGAACTGTTGCAGCTCCTCCTGCATTGCATTCACCCAACTATCTTCGGTCAATGCTTCTTTGTCAGTTCTGGGTTCTATCTGCGAAATGAAACATTTAAGTAAGACTTCTTTCTGCATATCAGCAATAGAAGAGTAAAAACAAGTAAAAGCTTGGTCTATTTGATGTCGGGTCTTGACGCCACTTTGTAGGTCACCAATGATCTTTTCTGAAGGGTGGTAAGACAACGTCCGTTTCATAAGCGTGTCAGGCACATCTACTTCCGATTCCAAATTCGAAATATCGAGATCAACGGCTTGATCCACAGCATCCTCTGAAGTATCATTTGGCTCCTCGTCAAAGGTAGGAGCGGGTTCCTCCTCTGAGTCGTCAGATACGTCAAATGACGGAGCTGGTTCCTCTGGTGATTCACGAGTAGTTCCACTTGGTCCTGCTTCATTGTCATGAGTACCCACGGTTGGTTGAGAAACTTCTAGCGGACTAGACACAGGCTCTTGTGAAGTATATAGCTGATACTGGTACAGAAAAGCTAGTTCCTCATCACTCGGCTCGACAGGCAGTTGAAACGACTCCCAGAGTTTGTCGTAATCGAATAGGAATCTTTGTCCGGGAAGTTGTGGCGATGGAGTGTGCTTCTGACAATCCACGTGTTGGACTTGAATCACCTTCCCCAGACATGGTACGGACACCTGTGACAACTCGAGTTTCTGACTTTCACTTTCGCATTTAATGCGCATTGACTTTGACTGTCTAGCTGTTTGAATTATGGATTTGTAATTGTACTCGTTGTGTTTTAATGAGACATATCGTCATTGTGCCTATATGTGATTACTTGCTATAATAGAAAATAATATTGGAATTATTATTAGAATTATTATTAAACACTTAGTCTAGATCGAAACATAGTTCGAAGGATTCGAAGGACTCGAAGGACCACGAAACATATCCTTCGAGCACGAAACATATCCTTCGACATCATTCGGCCCGAAGAATCACGAAACATATCCTTCGATATGTTTCGGCCCAGTCTTTCCAATGGGCTTGGCCCATTACTGTGATACGTATATATGGGAATGCATGAAATCAGTAGTTATTTTTTTTCTAAAAACCCTAGAGCATCTTTACTTGTGACGGCAACCACAAACTTACGGAGACTTCTTGCTGATCAATTCCCTGTTTTCAATATCGGTTAGTGTTTAATGTATATGCTTTCATGATTTATCGATCGCCTTACAATATGTTGTTGATCGGACTTGTATGCTAATCGATTATGTATGTTAATGGGATATGAATGTTATAATTGCCTAATCGTTTTGCAATATGTGTTTTTAAGATCGGTTAGTATGGATGTTTTGAAAGATACTAGGGTTGTATGTTAATCGGTTGTGCATGATTGGTAGGATTTGGATGTTCATCGGATTTGTATGCAAATTGGATCTGTTGTGATTAGGGTTAATGATAAGGCTTGTGGATTGGTTGTGATGTATACACTACGGATTGTTATGGTTCACTGTTCTTGAAAACGGAATCGTATAGGATAAAGTGTTATGCTTGTTAATCAAATTAGGGTTCTTGAGTGAAACCTTGTGAGTTTGCTTGTTTGATCTTGTTGACAATAACTGATTAGTGAAATTGTGTTAATGGATAAAACGTAACTGCCATGACCGAAAGACATCAATGGCTCGAACCATGGTAGTTTGACCGAACCATAATCTGATCGAACCATAGTTGACCGAAGGATACTGGTTGACCGACAGATAGTTGGACCGAAGGATAGTTTGGACCGAAAGATGTCATGGTCCGAAACATGACATTCGGTCCGAAGGATCATTGTGACACTTGTTTTCGAAAGATGATAGTATGAGTCGAAGGATACTAGGGTTTTGAATAATGTTTGAACAGTGGAACATATGTTGATTTAATTGACATGCCATGCTTAGTGATGAACGTGCAATACTACGTGCCGTGCTGATATGCAAACTGACTGCTATGTGAACAATTAATTGCATGCGTATCATTTTGAACATGAACTGATTTGTTATACGTGCATACACTAGGACGTGATTAATTACTTGTGAGTGCATAACTTAGCATACCGAGCAAACCAAGGTGAGTTCACACTCTTACCAAGGCATGGGGTTCCCGGGGTGTTGGGAATGGGATTGAAAGGTTGATTAGATACTCTATTGACACTATGACTAGACTACCACATCACTATCCTCGGTTGTGAAGGATGCCTATAGCTACGAGTAGTCTAGTGGTTAGGAAAACGTGGAACACCACCACAGGAAAACGTGGAACACCACCACAGGAAAACGTGGAACACCACCACAGGAAAACGTGGAACACCACCACAGGAAAACGTGGAACACCACCACAGGAAAACGTGGAACACCACCACAGGAAAACGTGGAACACCACCACAGGAAAACGTGGAACACCACCACAGGAAAACGTGGAACACCACCACAGGAAAACGTGGAACACCACCACAGGAAAACGTGGAACACCACCACAGGAAAACGTGGAACACCACCACAGTAAAATATACAAACGGCCCAGTAGAGCCACCTATTACAAATGAACTTACTATTACGCATTTCCTTTATGTGAACTCGCTCAACTAGTTTGTTGATCATTCTGTTACATGCCTTGCAGATCGCTAGGTACTTGGAGCTTGCACTGGAGAAGCGGGTCGTTGTGGACAAGGATCGTGGCTCTTCCGCCTTACTATTGTGATACTTAAAACTATTGATACTGGTTTATTACTATGCTTCCGCAACACTTTTGAAACGATTTAATGTTTGAGCACCTTTTGTATTGAATGGGTGGTTTTCATTTACTTTATTTAATATAAAATGCATGTTCAATATGATTGGTGGCTTGATCCTGGTCAGTCACGCTCCCAAGCGGTGATACTCCGCAGGTGGATTTTGGGGGTGTGACAGATTGGTATCAGAGCCATTGGTTATAGAGAACTTGGTTTTAATAAGGGGAAAACGTTTTTATTAAAACCAGACTATAACCAGAACAGTGCTCTCAACGATCCACAACGACGCTTCGCTCCACGTGCAAGACTCAACTTCTTAGGTAATAAGGTTTATGTTTATTGCCTACATGCTAGAATTTGCTTAGAACTTTGCTCGTAGTATGCTTACATTACCTTGCTCACAACTTGTCATAGCATGAGAATACTTATGTGCTTACACTCTTCTGTCATCGCACTATTCGCGAACCTTTCTCACTTATGTTGCCTTTGATGTGAAGATCAATGGCCGCACGAATTACCATGACTCAAGCCCAGCTAGAGGCTCTCGTTGCTGCGGCAGTTGCAGCCGCCCAAGCAGGTCAACCCGCTCAGCAACAACCTGGGTGCACATTCAAGAATTTCATGGACTGTCGTCCTAGCTCGTTCAGCGGCACGGAGGGGGCAGTTGGACTCCTCCACTGGTTTGAAAAGCTCGAGTCGGTTTTTGAAATGTGTGAATGCCCTGAGGCTCGCAGGGTGAAGTTCGCCACTGGCACACTTGAAGGGATTGCGCTCACTTGGTGGAACGCACAAGTGCAGATCTTAGGGTTGGCAGCTGCTAACGCCACACCCTGGAATGAATTCAAAGAACTGATCAAGAGGGAATACTGCACTAGAGAAGACATTCACAAGTTGGAGGATGAGTTGTACAACTTGAAGATGGTGGGTTCAGAGATTGAAGCTTACACCAAGAGGTCGAACGAGTTGGCTGTGCTATGTCCAACCATGGTAGACCCACCATACAAGCGCATTGAGTTGTATCTCAAGGGGCTTGTACCAGAGATTCAGAGCCACGTTACCTCGGCTAACCTCAACAACATTCAGGAGATCCAGCGTCTCGCTCATCGCATCACCGATCAGGCAGTGGATCAGAACAAACTGCCAAAGCGTATCAGTGCTACTGCTACCGCTACTGCTTCTACTACACTTGCTACTCCCAGTGAAAGTAAAAGAAAATGGGAGGGGGATTCTAGCAAGGGGTCAGCTTCAGTGCAGGCGCAGTCTCAGCAGCGAAAGACGGACAGCTACCAGAGTCCAAGTCAGCACTCCTTTAGCAGCCATAAACAAGGAGGGTATCGAGGAAACCTTCCAAAGTGTAACACCTGCAACAAACATCACAGTGGCCAGTGTAATAAGGTTCGTTGTCAAAGATGCCTCAAGATGGGTCATGAGGCCAACGACTGTAGGAGTCCACGGCCTGCAAATCAGAACCAGCAACTCCCACCGCCAGCTCCACAGAACCAGCAGCAGCAACCACAGCGTGGAAACCGGGGATGTTTCCAGTGTGGGGCAGAAGGACACTACAAACGCGATTGTCCTCAGTTGAACCAGAATCAGAACCACAACAATAACCAGGGCAACGGGAACAACGACAACAACGGGGGAAACAACAATAACAATGGCAACGAGGCAAGAGGTCGAGTTTTCATGTTAGGAGGAGGAGACGCAATGAACGCTAATTGAACTTATGACTTCTTTTGGGTTTTTCATTATTATGTTTCCGCTATTCGAACAAAGTTTGGTCTGAACATCAAATGTTTTGGGTTTTATGAATTATTTCAACTACTATATTTTATGATTGATGTGATAAATGGTTTGATATTATTGAACACACCCGCCGTATTTATGGACATTACGAACAGAGTGTGCAAACCCTACCTAGACAAAATGTTCTTGACTCCATCAACGACATCCTGATCTACTCCAAGAGTCAGGAGGAGCACGAGCAGCATCTTCGTCTTATTTTGGAACTCCTTCGGAAGGAACAGTTGTACGCCAAGCTTTCTAAATGCGACTTCTGGCTTCGTAAAGTCCACTTCTTAGGCCACGTAGTGAACAAGGATGGGATACATGTCGATCCATCCAAGGTAGATTCGATCAGAAACTGGCCTGCACCGCGTACACCGACAGAAATACGTCAATTCTTGGGTCTGGCAGGTTACTACAGACGGTTTATTAGAGACTTTTCAAAGATCACGCAACCACTTACGCTACTGACACAGAATGGTGTTACCTATCGCTGGGGAGAGCCCCAGGAGACTGCTTTTCAGCACCTAAAGGAATGACTTTGCAGTGCACCTATCCTCTCATTGCCAGAGGGCACAGACGACTTCGTGGTTTATTGTGATGCATCCATTCGGGGACTGGGATGTGTGTTAATGCAGCGCGACAAGGTTATCGCTTACGCCTCTCTTCAACTCAAGGTTCACGAGCGCAACTACACGACGCACGATTTAGAGCTGGGAGCTGTTGTTTTCGCGCTTAAGATATGGCGACACTACCTGTACGATACCAGGTGCACGATTTACACCGATCACAGGAGTCTCGAGCATATCCTTAAGCAGAAGGGTTTGAATATGCGTCAACGACGATGGGTCGAGTTACTTAACGATTACGAATGCGCTATCAAGTATCATCCAGGCAAAGCCAATGTTGTGGCGGATGCCCTTAGTCGAAAGGACACTTTACCACGGCGCGTGCGAGCGCTACAGCTTACGATTCAGTCTAGCCTTCCTGCTCAGATACGAGCTGCTCAGACAGAAGCCCTGAAGCCCGAAAACGTCAAGGCTGAAGCCTTACGCGGCTCACGACAACAAATGGAACAAAAGGCGGACGGCGCCTACTATGTCACGGGCCGGATTTGGGTCCCTCTCTATGGCGGTTTACGCGAACTCGTAATGGACGAAGCACACAAGTCTCGCTACTCGGTACATCCAGGGTCGGATAAAATGTACCACGACATCAGCACTACATATTGGTGGCCTAGTATGAAGGCCCACATTGCTACGTACGTTGGAAAATGCTTGACCTGTGCGAGAGTCAAGGTCGAATATCAGAAACCAGCTGGCCTACTTCAACAGCCTATGATACCACAGTGGAAATGGGAAGAAATTTCCATGGACTTTGTTACAGGCCTACCGAGATCTCAGCGTGGGAACGACACAATATGGGTGATCGTGGATCGACTCACCAAGTCTGCACACTTCCTGGCTATTAAGGAAACGGATACGTTCTCCACTCTCGCAGATATCTACCTCAAGGAAGTTGTTTCGAGGCACGGGGTGCCCATTTCTATTATTTCGGATCGGGATGCACGATTCACGTCAGAACTACGACATGCGATGCACAAAGCGTTTGGCTCACGTTTAGACATGAGCACAGCATATCACCCTCAGACGGATGGGCAGTCTGAGCGAACTATTCAAGACATGCTTCGAGCGTGTGTTATTGATTTCGGCAACGGCTGGGAAAAGCACCTCCCTTTAGTGGAGTTTTCGTACAATAACAGTTATCACACCAGCATTCAAGCCGCTCCATTCGAGGCATTCTACGGACGTAAATGCCGGTCACCTCTCTGTTGGGCAGAGGTGGGGGATAGTCGAATTACGGGTCCAGAGATTGTAGTGGACGCTATAGAAAAGATTGCACAGATACGACAACGCATGACGGCAGCACGCGACCGTCAGAAAGCCTACGCGGGCAAGCGTAGCAAGCCTTGGAATTTCAGGTCGGGGACCGGGTTTTATTGAAAGTCTCACCCTGGAAGGGTGTGGTTCGATTTAGTAAACGAGGCAAACTCAATCCACGGTATGTTGGACCATTTGAAATCACTGAAGGAACAGGCCCAGTAGCCTACAGACTGAACCTACCAACTGAACTCGGTGCAGTTCACTATGTATTTCACGTGTCGAATCAGAAGAAGTATCTGTCAGATAAGACCCTCATAGTTCCTTTAAGGAACTGACTATCGACGAGCGGTTGCAGTTCGTCGAGGAACCAGTTGAAATCACGGACCGGGATGCTAAGGTCCTCAAACACGAGAGAATTCCTCTTGTTCGAGTTCGTTGGAACTCCCGACGTGGCCCAGAGTACACCTGGGAACGCGAAGATCAAATGACAGAAAAGTATCCCCAGTTATTCGAAAACCATGCAACCACTACTGAGGCTGAAGCTACGACTACTGAATTTCGGGACGAAATTCCAAATCAACGGGGGGATGATGTGACACCCCAGGGAAAAACCAGTGAATAATACAGCTTACCTAGCTTCCTCAGTGAGTGCGTACCAAATTTCGGGACGAAATTTCTTTCAAGTTGGGGATAATGTGACAACTCGAGTTTCTGACTTTCACTTTCGCATTTAATGCGCATTGACTTTGACTGTCTAGCTGTTTGAATTATGGATTTGTAATTGTACTCGTTGTGTTTTAATGAGACATATCGTCATTGTGCCTATATGTGATTACTTGCTATAATAGAAAATAATATTGGAATTATTATTAGAATTATTATTAAACACTTAGTCTAGATCGAAACATAGTTCGAAGGATTCGAAGGACTCGAAGGACCACGAAACATATCCTTCGAGCACGAAACATATCCTTCGACATCATTCGGCCCGAAGAATCACGAAACATATCCTTCGATATGTTTCGGCCCAGTCTTTCCAATGGGCTTGGCCCATTACTGTGATACGTATATATGGGAATGCATGAAATCAGTAGTTATTTTTTTTCTAAAAACCCTAGAGCATCTTTACTTGTGACGGCAACCACAAACTTACGGAGACTTCTTGCTGATCAATTCCCTGTTTTCAATATCGGTTAGTGTTTAATGTATATGCTTTCATGATTTATCGATCGCCTTACAATATGTTGTTGATCGGACTTGTATGCTAATCGATTATGTATGTTAATGGGATATGAATGTTATAATTGCCTAATCGTTTTGCAATATGTGTTTTTAAGATCGGTTAGTATGGATGTTTTGAAAGATACTAGGGTTGTATGTTAATCGGTTGTGCATGATTGGTAGGATTTGGATGTTCATCGGATTTGTATGCAAATTGGATCTGTTGTGATTAGGGTTAATGATAAGGCTTGTGGATTGGTTGTGATGTATACACTACGGATTGTTATGGTTCACTGTTCTTGAAAACGGAATCGTATAGGATAAAGTGTTATGCTTGTTAATCAAATTAGGGTTCTTGAGTGAAACCTTGTGAGTTTGCTTGTTTGATCTTGTTGACAATAACTGATTAGTGAAATTGTGTTAATGGATAAAACGTAACTGCCATGACCGAAAGACATCAATGGCTCGAACCATGGTAGTTTGACCGAACCATAATCTGATCGAACCATAGTTGACCGAAGGATACTGGTTGACCGACAGATAGTTGGACCGAAGGATAGTTTGGACCGAAAGATGTCATGGTCCGAAACATGACATTCGGTCCGAAGGATCATTGTGACACTTGTTTTCGAAAGATGATAGTATGAGTCGAAGGATACTAGGGTTTTGAATAATGTTTGAACAGTGGAACATATGTTGATTTAATTGACATGCCATGCTTAGTGATGAACGTGCAATACTACGTGCCGTGCTGATATGCAAACTGACTGCTATGTGAACAATTAATTGCATGCGTATCATTTTGAACATGAACTGATTTGTTATACGTGCATACACTAGGACGTGATTAATTACTTGTGAGTGCATAACTTAGCATACCGAGCAAACCAAGGTGAGTTCACACTCTTACCAAGGCATGGGGTTCCCGGGGTGTTGGGAATGGGATTGAAAGGTTGATTAGATACTCTATTGACACTATGACTAGACTACCACATCACTATCCTCGGTTGTGAAGGATGCCTATAGCTACGAGTAGTCTAGTGGTTAGGAAAACGTGGAACACCACCACAGGAAAACGTGGAACACCACCACAGGAAAACGTGGAACACCACCACAGGAAAACATGGAACACCACCACAGGAAAACGTGGAACACCACCACAGGAAAACGTGGAACACCACCACAGGAAAACGTGGAACACCACCACAGGAAAACGTGGAACACCACCACAGGAAAACGTGGAACACCACCACAGGAAAACGTGGAACACCACCACAGGAAAACGTGGAACACCACCACAGGAAAACGTGGAACACCACCACAGTAAAATATACAAACGGCCCAGTAGAGCCACCTATTACAAATGAACTTACTATTACGCATTTCCTTTATGTGAACTCGCTCAACTAGTTTGTTGATCATTCTGTTACATGCCTTGCAGATCGCTAGGTACTTGGAGCTTGCACTGGAGAAGCGGGTCGTTGTGGACAAGGATCGTGGCTCTTCCGCCTTACTATTGTGATACTTAAAACTATTGATACTGGTTTATTACTATGCTTCCGCAACACTTTTGAAACGATTTAATGTTTGAGCACCTTTTGTATTGAATGGGTGGTTTTCATTTACTTTATTTAATATAAAATGCATGTTCAATATGATTGGTGGCTTGATCCTGGTCAGTCACGCTCCCAAGCGGTGATACTCCGCAGGTGGATTTTGGGGGTGTGACAACACCCTCTTCAGCGGGCTTGCGTAACCTACAAAGAAACCCTCATTAGCTTTTGCTCCAAATTTACCATTTTCATCTATAAATGTGCAAGGTGAGCCAAAAGGTTCTAAAAACTCAAGATTTGACTTGTAACGGTGCAGCAGCTGAAAGCACGTTTTCTTGTATTTCTTGACAGTGAGAACTCTGTTCAAAGTATAACAGGTTGCTGAAACTGCTTCACTCCAGAAGTAGATTGGTAGCTTGGAATCGGCTAACATCGTACGTGCTGTCTCGATTAGGGTCCGATTCTTTCGTTTAGCTATGCCGTTTTGCTGTGGTGTGTATGGCGCACTGAATTCATGAAGAATTCCTTTTTCGTTGCAGAACTCGTACATCTTATTGTTCTTGAATTCCGTTCCGTTGTCGCTCCTAATCCTCCGGATGGGCAATTTGTACACCGTTTCCACCTCTGTATATACTCCCGTATCCGGATCCCAGTATTCAGTCTTACCACAGCTGATATCTGTTTAGGGGTAATGTGCGAGGGCCGTGAGAGCTCAGGTCGATACTTCCGTATACGCAGAGAGATGACGGCTTCGACTTTTGGTGGGTCCCCTTTAGAGGATCTTTTATTTACAACAGCAGCGACTAGCAATTTTATTGTTTCATCAGCTTGCTGCGGGCGATGCTTATGTTTCAAAGCTTTTGCAGAAAGTATTATCCGGGACTAGGTCAGTACTTCCATACAGCAGAAGTCCCGGGATAATACCCCAAATATCACTGAGCATAAAGACCTAGTATCTCAGAATACGGGACCATTCAAACAGGATTTCAGGTGTTACCTATATATCCTGGAGGTGTTCCCCACGTAAACGCAAGTGAATTTTATGTTTATATCCTAGACTGATCTACTAATTCTGTAAAAACCTATCAGCATATCTCTAGCGAGACTGCTTAAACGCATTTTAAACACTACAAATCTTTAGCGTACTGTGTCCGTCTAGCTGATGTACTATCATTTCCCCTATTCTACACAACTCTTTTTTAAATTTTCTAATGTTTTTGGATTTTATGGTTTTCTATTGTTTTTGTATTTTTATGATTTTATCATGTTTTTGTATTTTTCTGTGAATATCTCCCCCTAAAACTAAAACATAATTTTGTGTTTTTGTTTTTATCGAAAAGCAGAAAATACAACTGTACAAAAGAAATTTGACAACACAACACAGGTTCATGTCAGATCGCCGCCCAACTCGGCTTCACATTCGATTACCCTCCCAGATTGCAGATTCTTCATCCCGTTATGTCTCAAAAGATAATAAAATCTCTTTTTGTTGAAAGGTTTAGTGTAAAAATCTGCTTTCTGATCATCGGTGTGCACGTGTTCAATCCGTATTAATTTTTTCTCGTGACAATCATGAATAAAATGGTGACGGATTTCAATGTGCTTAGTTTTCGAATGGTGAACCGGATTTTTAGTAACATTAATGGCTGCTTCATTGTCCACGAAAATCGGTGTATCCAAGAATTGCAAACCGAAGTCGCGCATCTGCTGTTGGATCCACAGGATCGGTGAGCAACAGCTAGAAGCTGAGACGTACTCAGCCTAACATGTAGAGAGCGCAACTGAAGTTTGTTTCTTGCACTGCCAGGTAAAAAGTCGAGTTCCAAAGAACTGGCACCCAGCAGTGGTGGACTTAGCATTCTGTTTACAGCTACCAAAATCAGAATCAGTGAAACCGGACAAAGTAAAGTCACCCGAGCGAGGGTACCACAAGCCAATGCTTGGGCAACCCTTCAAAATATCGTAAAATACGTTTCACTATCGTCAGGTGTGACTGCTTGGGATTCGACTGATATCTGGTGCAGAGACACGTCGGGTACATGATATCCGGACGGGAAGCCGTGAGATACATCAACGATCCGATGATTGATCGGTATAATGTCTCGTCCATCTTCACACCTTGCTCGTCGGGACAAATACCATGATTCTGCGCAAGGGGGGTGGATGCAGGACTGCAATCTGTCATGTTGAACTTGTCGAGCACGTCCTTTACATACTTTGACTGGTGTATGAAGATTCCGTCGGGCAATTGTTCTACCTGCAGCCCGAGGAAGAACTTCATCTCCCCTATTGAACTCATCTCGAACTTCTTCTTCATTACCTTCTCAAACTCTTTGCAAAGATCGTCGTTGGTGGATCCAAAAATGATATCGTCCACATAAATTTGCACGATCAACAAGTGGCCTATTCTTCTTTGGTGAACAACGTGCTGTCTACTGTGCCTCTTGTGAACCCGTTGTCCAGCAAGTATGTCGAAAGCGTCTCGTACCAGGCTCTCAGGGCCTGGTGAAGACGGTACAATGCTTTATCCAGTAGATGCACTTTGTTCTTGTGTAGTGGGTCTGTAAACCCCGGTGGTTGCCCCACGTACACTTCTTCTCTGATTGTTCAATACAGGAAAGCAGATTTGACGTCAAGTTGATATACTTTGAAATCTTTCCAAGATGTAAAGGCTAGAAAAATACGAATTGCTTCAAGCCTTGCAACCGGTGTGTAGACTTCATCATAATCTATTCCTTCCTGTTGGCTGAAGCCTTGAACCACAAGTCGTGCCTTATTTCTCACTATGACGCCTCTATCATCACGCTTACACTTAAACACCCATTTCGTCTTGATTAACTTCTGATTCTTTGGCAGATCAACAAGTCTCCAGACACCCAGCTTTTCGAACTGTTGCAGCTCCTCCTGCATTGCATTCACCCAACTATCTTCGGTCAATGCTTCTTTGTCAGTTCTGGGTTCTATCTGCGAAATGAAAAATTTAAGTGAGACTTCTTTCTGCATATCAGCAATAGAAGAGTAAAAACAAGTAAAAGCTTGGTCTATTTGATGTCGGGTCTTGACGCCACTTTGTAGGTCACCAATGATCTGTTCTGAAGGGTGGTAAGACAACGTTCGTTTCATAAGCGTGTCAGTCACATCTACTTCCGATTCCAAATTCGAAATATCGAGATCAACGGCTTGATCCACAGCATCCTCTGAAGTATCATTTGGCTTCTCGTCAAAGGTAGGAGCGGGTTCCTCCTCTGAGTCGTCAGAAACGTCAAATGACGGAGCTGGTTCATCTGGTGATTCACGAGTAGTTCCACTTGGTCCTGCTTCATTGTCATGAGTACCCACGGTTGGTTGAGAAACTTCTAGCGGACTAGACACAGGCTCTTGTGAAGTATATAGCTGATACTGGTACAGAAAAGCTAGTTCCTCATCACTCGGCTCGACAGGCAGTTGAAACGACTCCCAGAGTTTGTCGTAATCGAATAGGAATCTTTGTCCGGGAAGTTGTGGTGATGGAGTGTGCTTCTGACAATCCACGTGTTGGACTTGAATCACCTTCCCCAGACATGGTACGAACACCCTCTTCAGCGGGCTTGCGTAACCTACAAAGAAACCCTCATTAGCTTTTGCTCCAAATTTACCATTTTCATCTATAAATGTGCAAGGTGAGCCAAAAGGTTCTAAAAACTCAAGATTTGGCTTGTAACGGTGCAGCAGCTGAAAGCACGTTTTCTTGTATTTCTTGACAGTGAGAACTCTGTTCAAAGTATAACAGGCTGCTGAAACTGCTTCACTCCAGAAGTAGATTGGTAGCTTGGAATCGGCTAACATCGTACGTGCTGTCTCGATTAGGCTGCTGAGAACTATGTTCAGCTACGCCTTTTTGCTGTGGTGTGTATGGCGCACTGAATTCATGAAGAATTCCTTTTTCGTTGCAGAACGCGTACATCTTATTGTTCTTGAATTCGGTTCCGTTGTCGCTCCTAATCCTCCGGATGGGCAGTTTGTACACCGTTTCCATTTTCTTAAAAAGCATCATCAACGACTCGAATGTTTGATCTTTTCGTTCTAAGCACATAACCCACGAAAACCTCGTATAGTCGTCTGTCACCACCAAACAGTATAAATCTCCGCTAATGCTCTTGACGTTTACAGGCCCGAAGAGATCCATGTGCAATCTCTCAAGAGGTAACCTGATAGAGTTGAGCATCTTCGGTGGATGTGACTTTCGAGTCTGCTTCCCCTTTTTACAAGCAATACAATCATCAGTCAAATGAAAGTTTTTTACGTTAACACCATCAACTAAATCGTTATGCACCAAAAAATTCATTTTTCTCACGTGAATGTGACCCATTTTCCGGTGCCACATTACAGACTCCTTTTCAGTAGCTTTAGACTTGGTGACAAAACACTGTTTTTGATGAGTTGTTGGCGTTGCGGCACTCATGTCCAAAATATAAAGATCATTTACCTGCGGAGCGCACAACAACACCAACTCATCAGGGATTTTAAACCCTGGTTTCAACACTAAACATTCAGATTTAGTAAAATGCACACTAAAATCTTTATCACAAATCTGTGATATACTCAGTAAGTTGTTCGTTAACTCTACGATATAGTTCACTTTGTCAAATGAGATCACTCCGTCTGTAAGCGTTCCTTGGCCGACAATTCTTCTTCCTTGATTCCCTGCGAACCCAACATAGCTTCCATTGATTGACTTAACATCATAAAGAAGAGCTAAAGACCCAGTCATATGTCGTGATGCTCCACTGTCCATGATCCATCTTGATAGAATTGACTTGGGCAGCCCCTGCAACCAACAAAACAATTCATTCAAACAAAGACACCCATGATTTCTTTACTTCCGACACAGTCCCGAACACAACATCACACTTTTCATTTATTTTTGGAAAATCAAAAGTGACATTTTGAACCTTTTCTTTCACAATTGTTTTAACTTTGTCAGTAATTGGAGGAAATTCATCAAGAAACTTATCTACTTCATTTTCAAAATCAACCACATCATCTTTAAAAAGATTTGAATCGATTTTCAAGGCGTTCTCCATTTTCTTAACCTCAACTGACGGTTTTGATTTCACGATCCAAGACTGATTTTCAAAAGTTTTCGTTTTAGGGTAAAACTTTGAAATCTTTTTAGTCTTAGAGGATTCGCCAATCTCAAATGTCGATTTCGGCTTATCCTCTGACTTCAACGATTCACCTCTTTTCAGAATACGGATCGGAGAAACCATTTCCATTTTACCTTTTGAAACAATTGGTGATTTAGGTCGAGATTTTTGAACCATTTGTTTTTGAACATTTTGTTTTTGAACATTTGATTTTTCAACCTTTGATTTCTCAACCATTTGTTTTTGAACTGGTTTCTCAACAACATGTTTCTTAAACACTTTTTGACACTGTTTTGCCATATGTCCAATTTCATTGTAGCGATAGCACACTCTTTTATCATACTCGACAAAAGTAGTATTGATTGTTTCCACTTTAAGCTTCTGTGCTGCATTGAAATCGTCCACAACTTTTTGACTAAAAATATATTCCTTTTCAACCTCAATGCTAGGACCAGCAACAAAAACATCATCTATCCTTTCTTTTGGCCTAACCACTTGTTTAGCCATTTTCTTTTCAAACCCAATACCTTTGTTTTTAAACTGTTTTTTCTTGTTTTGACCTTTACCAACCCCATCTTTCTTTTCCGAACTTATGGGACGTGAAGTACCAAACGATTTTTTCAGTTTCGAAAAGAATTCATTGTTATTGGTTTTGTTAACATTCAATTCAACCAGTTTAAACACTTTCTCAACATTTTCGAACTTGACATTCTGAAGCGGGTACTCGACATCGGAATAAAGTTTGTCAGTTCCAACCATAGTATATACCACCATGATCGGATCATCATTCATACTTTTTTCCGATTTCGGCACATATCGCTCTAAGAAATTTCCTTCGTCTTCAGAATCACTGACAGCCTTCTCAGAATGAGCTTTCTCAGATTTCTCACTTTCATCATCCAACACTTGATCGATAACATTTTTGATAACCTAAGATTCGTTATCAGTGTCAGATGCAGTGAAAGTGATATCAATGTTGTCAGGTAAATCACTCTCAATCGTTTTCAGCTTAAGATTTAAAGCAGCTTCCACCCTATCTGGATATTTCTGAGTGTAGTGATTCCACATTGGGGGTGGAACGCTTTTGAACACAGGTGTAGCATGTGGCTGTTGAGGGACGATTTGTTCCAACACATAAGACGAAGCCACATAGCTCATTAACTTTTTATCAATCTTGTCATTCTCTATCTTGGCCAATTCAAGTTCTTTTCTTAGTGACGCAATTGTGTCAAGATGATAATTGACTTCTCTTTGTTTATCAAACAGTGTAGCTTGTGCCAATTTAGTAGCTTTATCATTTTCGACGCTTTCCTTTTGAATCATCTTAATTGATCTGGCTAAGGTATCATAAGCTTCTTTTAATTGTTCAAGATCAAACTTAATCATATCTGAATGATGTTTCAATTCCCGATACTTAGTGTCCTTTTCAAGACACTCCACGCACGGTTGTAAACAACGTTGGCATGGCGTTTCGGAGATTGAAACAACCTTTTCATCAACCTTTTCATCACAAAAAATTTTACCGACATGCTTTAACTCAGACACAGACTGTTTGACAAATTCGACCTCCTGAACTCCAGTTTCCTCTCTGTTAACCGACACCTTATCAACAGACTGTGACTCCTTGGGTTCTGAATCTACCTCTTTAAGCTTTCCCATTAAAGCTTTGTCTGCAATGTCTTTCAGAACTTCTCCGGTCATCTCTTTGGACACGTCAATCACTTCTTCGGCGGCTTCTTTCTTCTCCTCAAATCTAGGACAAGATCCGGTTCTTGGCTCCTCGAAATAACCTGCAAAAGAATCAAACACATTAGGAGGCATAACAGATTTCATAGTATAGACTAACTCCTCCTGTTGTGATTGATAGTAGAGTACTTCAGCTGCTATTTCCTCAACGTCTACAACATTTTCCGTAGAAACTTCTTCAACAACCTCAGAAACAACTTCATCAACAACCTCTGGTTCAGAAACTACCTCAGAAATCTCAACCACCTCTGCCATCATGGCCTGATCATCTTTACCAGGGATATATTTATCCCAGCTAAAACCTGCAGCTACCTGTTCATCATCTTGGTTCACAATCAATGCCTTTTCAGGTTTGTTTTCTATCTGCGGCCTTTGAACAGTTTGCTGTTGATTCGGTCGATGGTAGATTGCCTGTCGATAGTAATCATTGGTGAACGGGTTTTGGTGATTGTTGACTTCACGGTTTGGGCATTCACGTTTAAAGTGACCGCGTTCTTTACAAATCCCAATTTCTGATCCGGACCGGATAAACTGTTTCTTCCCGTGATTTCCATGAACCTTTGAGCACGACGAACTAGACTTGCCATACCCACTTAATGTCAATCAGTTCAAGCTCCTCGGGGTCTATTTGGTCATAGTCCTCCTTTGTCATGTCCGGATTTCCAATTTTCCCCGCAACTAAACCTTCATATGCCTCGAGAACGGAAGCGAGTAGTGCAATATGTTGCTTCGCAGAAGTTTCCGTTATCTCGTTTCCATTTTTGATGTTCACTGCGATATTACACTGTACTCCAGAAACATACGCCTGATGATTAGATCCGGTAGAGCTTTGAGGCGAAGACTGCTCCTGAACTTTGACATTCGGTTCATAACTCGCGAAAGGTGTAGAACTGCTTGATTGATGAGAACTTGATGAAGCATTTGAAGTGTTATCAGCACTGAATCCTGTATGTATCTTTGGACTTTGAAGATTTTCAACTGAAGGACTGCCTTTGTAATATAAAGATACATCTTGTTGCATGCTAGCAGAATTCATCTTCTTTATCTTCAACAACTCAAGCTCGTGAGCTTCGATCTTTTCAATAAACTCACTCAGATTGTAATTCACAAAATCAGAACTATTTTTCAACATCATAAGACAAGTTCCCCACTCGTCATATGGAAGTGCATCACAAAGTTTATCAATCCATTCTTCATTTGTTTTTTTAATTTCTAATCTTCTCATTTCAACTACAAGGTGACAATATCTTTCGATTAACTTTTTCGTTGACTCTCCTTTGATCCCAGTAAAAATATCGAACTCTTTCTTGATAAGCGCCTTTTTGCTCTTGATCATAGAAGCACTTCCTTTAAACTTCAGTTCTAGCGCTTGCCAAATTGATTGTGAACTTTCGTCATGTTGTAGCAATACGAGGATGTCTTCTTTAATGGCTTGCTGCAAGATGCTCACCATTTCTTTTCAGCTTTAAAATCTGCCTGCTCAGTATCTGTAAGACTTCCAATAGTTTTAACCATCCTAAGCCCATCAATTGGAGGTACGTATTTCTTTTCGGTCTTCATCCAACTCTCGAAATGGTTGGCCTGAACCCAGTTTTTAAACCTTCCGGACCATCCAGAATATTCATCTAAGCTCATCAGTTTGGGTGGCTTTTGCATTGTTCCCAATTCATTTTCCAAGTTGACATTCTGTATGATACTAGCTGGACTTTGGATAGCCGCACCACTTCCCGCAAACATGTTGTAGAAATCCTGATTATCCATTTCAAACGAGATACCCTTCAAACGAACAATATAATTTTCAAACGAAATGGTTACTTTCAAACGATAGAGTCAAACGGTCATGCAACACATTCAAATGGAAGGTGTGGTTCTTCAAACGATCTAACTGATTCAAACTATAGGTTCAAACGATGGGAAAAGTTTCAAATGGGATGCTAATGTTCAAACGACGGGACAGGTTTCAAACGGTAGGGTAAGGTTCAAATGATGGGTTTCAAACGGTAGGCTAATGTTCAAACGATGGGTTTCAAACGGTAGGCTAAAGTTCAAACGATGGACACTACTTTCAAACGATGGAACAAGCTTTTCAAACGGTATGCTGATTTTCAAACGATAGGTCAGACTTTCAAACGGACTCCAAGTGTTCGTTCAAACGGAAGGTAGTTTTCAGTCCATTTTTATCACTTTCAGGTTGAATCTAGATCTGATATTCTCAAGGATTGATAAGTACACAATTTTACACACTCTGTCCAAAATTCAGTCCAATTTAACCGGCCAAACGTTCTGTAGTCCTTTTCTGTGCAGAAATAACCAACTGATTCAGGTGTAATTACTCACAACTGGCTCTGATACCAATTGTAGGATCGATATGACCAAACGAATGAGTCAATTTGAGTAATACACACTATTTGAGTGGCGGAAACACTCAAACAGAGTAGAATCAGATAGAAAAGAGTAGAAAACAGATGAAGATACTTTGCAGATACTTTAACTACTTGCTTCTCATTCAATTTCACGTGAAAATCCGGCAGAGTAACAGTACATCACATAGCGGACCGTTTGAAAATGAGAAACAACTTGCCTATTTATAGCCTTTACCATCCCGTTTGAAGGTAACACAAACACCTTCAAACGGCCATCATACATACCCTTCCGTTTGAAACATAACAAACCTGTTTCAAACGGAACCCCTAGAAACACTTCAAAACTTTACATATCAGACCCCTAAACTATACAAACTTGACATATTTAGACCCTAGACTTAAGACATAGGCTTTAGACATAATGCACTAACATGTCTCAACACCTACTCGCTAACAGCTTTATCAGAGGGAAAGTGGATGCCACTCTCTTCACTAAAGAGGTCGATGGACATCTTCTGATCGTTCAGATTTATGTAGACGATATAATTTTTGGGTCAACGAATGAGAAATTGTGCAAAGATTTCGAATAGGTGATGAAGCAAAAATTCGAAATGTCATCAATGGGGGAGATGAAGTTCTTTCTGGGTTTACAAGTTGAATAACTTCCTGAGGGAATTTTCATTCACCAGACAAAGTACGTGCATGATATTCTAGAGAAATTTGGAATGTCAAGTTCTACTCCTGCTGCTACCCCACTTGCGACAAATCATGGGATTCACCCAGATCTCACCGGAGACAGGGCTGATGAGACGTTCTACCGTTCCATGATAGGTTCTTTGATGTATTTAACTGCTTCATGTCCTGATATCATGTACCTAACGTGCCTCGCAGCAAGATATCAATCTAACCCGAGAGCTTCGCACATGATCATTGTCAAGAGGATATTACGTTACTTGAAAGGAACACCCACATTGGGGTTGTGGTATCCTAGAAAAGGCGATTTTACGCTCGAAGGGTATTCCGATTCGGATTTCGGAAGCTGCAAAGTCAATACCAAATCAACGACTGTAGGATGCCAGTTCTTTGGACCTAGATTGGTTACCTGGCAGTGTAAGAAACAAACGTCTGTGGTGTTATCTACATGTGAAGCGGAGTACGTTCCTGCTAGTAGCTGCTGCTCTCAGATCCTGTGGATACAGCAACAGATGCGCGACTACGGTTTGCAGTTTCTTAACACACCTCTGTTTGTTGATAATGAGGCCGCAATAAATATAACTAAAATCCAGTACATCACGCTAAAACTAAACATATAGAGATTCGTCATCACTTTATTCGCGATTGCTTCGAGAAAAAGTTGATACGAATTGAGAAAATCCACACTGACGAACAAAAAGCCGATTTGCATACCAAAGCTTTTGATAAAAATCGGTTTCAATATTTGTTAAAACTTAATGGTATGAAATTGTTTTCGGTTTCGGATGGAATTGTGAGCGTTGATGAGAGTACTGTTGCGGATGACGACGAGAAACAGTCTGCAATGGTTTGTCGATTTTTTACGTGTTTTGGTATTTAGGGGGAGTAGTATAGTTAGTTGTATATAGATATATTTTTCGAAAAAATACAAAAACAGTAAAAAATGCAAAAATACAAAAACATGATAAAATCTGAAAAAGAGCTTGTGTATATAGGGAAAATGATAGTACATCGGCTAGACAATTACAGTATGCTAAAGAATTGAAAAGACTAAATAAGTTAAACAGTCTCACTGATGATGTGTCGATAGGTTTTCGCACATTTAGTAGATTTATTCGGGATATAAACCTAAAATTTCAAACTTGTGAAATTCGTGGGGAACACTACTTGGATATATAGGTAACCCCTGAAATCTCGTTTGAAAGGTCTCGTATTCTGATATACTAGGTTTTTATACTCAATGATGTCTGGGGTATTATTCCGGGACTTCTGCTGAACGGAAGTTCTGACCTAGTCCTTGGCTAATACTTTCACCCAATGCTTGAAACATAGCATAAACCCTCAGCATGCAGATGAAACAATAAAATTGTTAGTCGCTGCTGTTGTAAGCTAAAGATCCTCTAAAGGGGACATACTAAAAAGTCGAAGCTGATATCTCTCTGCATATACGGAAGTATCGACCTGAGATCCCTCGGCCCTCGCATACCTAATTTATGAACAAATATCATTGTAGTATATTTACCTGTAAGACTGAATATTGGGATTCTGGATACGGGAGTATATTCAAGAGGTGGGACACATGAATTGAGCTAAGTTCATAAAACATCTAAATCGTATCCTGAATAGATTGAAATCTGTGTGAGAATTTAAGATGGATCAGTATATCGACAATTGAGGTGAATTGTTTAAGTCTGAGCATGTAATTAAGCTTAACGGTACTAGTGTTGGTGCAGTTGTCTGTCGACTACATCTTAGTTCGAGTCTTAGGCTAGGGCTGTTTGTATTATGCACGGAAATCGAGAAATCATGTTTTAGACATGGTTCCGCTTATGTGTCATAGGATAGGTTCCGCTTGTATATCATTTAGTGGTTTCGCTTGAATGACAGCAGGAGGTTTCGCTTATGTGAGCATGTACATTCAAGCGAAACCTCATGTCTATATATAGGTGGTCTCATAATCGGAACTAAGTATCAGTTGTGTGGTGTAACGGCGAAGCCCTGCCAGTTTGTCTCCGGAGCTTGTAATTTGTTAGATGATTAATAAAAGAAACGTTAAAGTGTGAAATCAAGCTAAACGAAGACTGAATCAATGAATTCTGCCTCTGATTCTGTCTAAGTGCTCTTCTGATCGACTCGTCAGGTCGTCTAACGATCCTACATGTGGTATCAGAGCTCAGGAGGAAGAGTTCTTACCGTTTAGCTCATTTTTTGCTCAAAATTCTGATTTCTACACATTCTTTCATTAGTTCAGGGAGTTTTACCGGTTAAAATTGAATCAAATTTGCACAGGCAGTGTGTTATTGGACATTAACAAATCCTTGAAAATTTCGGACCAAATTATGGACTAAAAATGGGTCAAATTACCTTCGGATTTGGTTCCGCTTATTCGGACAGCAGTTAGTTTCGCTTCTATAACCACCTAGTTCCGCTTCTATGACACCATAATCAGGTAGTTTCGCTTCAAAGGTCACATAGTTCCGCTTTTGTGTCAACTTAAGTGAGGTTTCGCTTCAAAATCATCAAGGTTCCGCTTCAAAGGACTTGTTAAGGTTTCGCTTGTTGATGCAAACACTAGTTTCGCTTGTTTGAACATAACTGATTTCGCTTAATCGTCCATTACAAGGTTTCGCTTATTTGGACTCGACTGATTTCGCTTATTTAGACAGTACTGATTTCTTTTTTGTGACACTTTGAGTGAAAGATTTGTCTAGTTTATTTGAACGATGGCAAAAATGTTTGATGAAAAGGAGAATGAGTTGGTCGAAAGATTAAATAGATTTTGTTGGTATCAAACGAGTATGTATGAAAAGGATGATAAGAAGATTTGGACTCTTAGACTTGAAAGGTTTGCTTGTCAACAGGATGAGACTGTGAAAGAGATGGGAAAGAGATTTGATTACTTGATGGACAAATTAAAACCCTTTGGAATAAAATTGACAGATACTAAAAAAGTATCGAAGTTGGCAGACGCTTTACCTGCCGAATAGGGTGAGGTTTTAGAAAAATTAAAACAAAAGCCTATATTTTTGAAATTACATCCATCTGATTTTATCAGTAAACTTCAAAAGCGTCATTATGAAAATTTTGATAAGAAGAAAATATTGATGAATAAAATTATGAAAAATCTAGATGAATTGGATTTGGGAAATCTAGATAAAATCAATTTGGATGTAATTTCTGAAATTGATAAAAGAATATGTATGTGTTTTGCTGCAAAACAGAACATGAAATATGACTTTAAAAGGGGATGTTATATTGATGAAAATTCAAACCCTCTTGATTTTGTTAAAATTGTTTGTGCAGGAACATACAAGAAAGAACAAGTGCCAAAGGTTGAAGAATCTGTGAAGTATGAAACTTCAAGTTCTGAAACAGTGTGCTTCAAATGTGATAACTTCAAGACTGAGAATGACAAACTCTTGAAGGGTGCAGAAAGTTTGACATCGAAAGTCAAGAAGTTGGAAGACGAGAAGCAAGCTGATATTAAACAAATTCTTATATTGCAGGAAAATTATGAGAAACTGAAAGCCGAAAATGACAAACTGTTGGATGGTTTGAACAGTTTGAAATCTGAAAACAAAAATGAGAAAGAAAAGGCAAAAGTTTTTGAAGAGAAGATGAAAAATTTTGATATTGAAAAATCTAGAATTAAAAAAGAATTTCAAAATCAAATGAAAATTCTTGAAGATGGGAGAGATGTGTTTAGCAAAAACAACATTGAAAAACAAAAAATAATAAATTCCCATCTTCAGAAAATTATTAAACTTGAAAAAGAAGGTGAAAGTGCTCAAAAGAAAATCAAAGAGTTAGAAAAAGAGTTTGAAAGCAAAAAGAAATCTTCAGAAGATGAGGATTTCTGGATTAAACTGGAAAACAAAAATTTGAAAGCTAATGAAACAAAATTTCAAGAACAGATAAAAGTTTTGGAAAATGAAAAGTCTGTTCTTGAAAACATGAAGAATGAAAATGAAAATTCAATCAAGTTTAATCTTGAAAGAATATCTCAGCTTGAAAATGAAGCTGAAAATTCAAGAAACAAGATTGATAAACTTGAGAAGAAATTGATAGGTTTTGTTACTGCATCAGACAGTTTGAATTTTCCCTGTCCAAAACCAATCAATTCTGTTCCAATAAGTGACGATGTCACAAACTTTGACAATGTCAAAGTTAAAGATTGAGATGAGAAATCTGATGATGAAAAAGAAAAATTTCAGAAAACTGTTCTAGAATCGACTGAAAAGGGAGAATGCTCTAAGCAAAAACCTTTGAAGAAGAAAGTGGAACAGAAACAAAAAGATAAAAATTTGAAAAATGTTCAAAAAGAGAATAATAGTTCATCAGATCGATCATCCAATCAAAATAAAAAATAAAAAAATTTAAAAAATGAAAACTCAAAAATTGTTGGTAATAAGTGGTGCAGGTCGGACCACAGTGCTCAAAAGCCAAATCCAGCAAATATGAGGAAGGAATATCACCAAGCTAGACAATGCTATGATCTGAGCGTTTGGTGTGAAGGTGGTACATGGTACGATAACAGAGTGTGTTACCGATGCGGTTATCAAGGACACATTGCTGTTAACTGCCAAGGTTGGAGTTATGAGACCAGAAGATGCTACAGTTGTCAAATCAAAGGTCACATTGCCAGAGATTGCCCAAGGAGATCAAATGACCGATTGAGGGCTAAGTCTCTGAAATTGGCAAAGATTCCAGTCAAAGTTAAGCCCCATGAACAGAAGGTTCTAAAACCTAAAGTTCAAGAACAGATAATTCAAGAAAAGAAAGTTAAACTTTCACAGGGGCAGAAAGACAGACTGAGGAAAAAGAGGAAGAAGGCGAGAGAGTATCTTGAGAAGATCTTGTCCTCGGGTTCACCAGATAGATCAAATAAGAGTTCTGATGAATCGACCCCCTCGAAGGCAAAGTCAAGCCAGGCAAATTCATCGGATATAAATCTGAGGACAAAAGAGGAAAAGAAGAAGATGAAAGGTGTCGGCGATGAATCTGGCTCATCAAAGTCAGACAAGCCACACTCAGGCAATGATTCTGGTTCGTCAAAACTAGAGGAGCCATTGGTTGAGGTAAAAAAGGAGAATTCAGGTTTAACAATGGATGATGCAAACTTTCCACCATTGTTGAACAAGAATTCAAAATCACCCAAGGACTGCCAGGCTTGGGTGAATCTTTTCAAATAAAAAAAAACCTGACTTGCCGGAGCTTCCAGGTTGGTAAGAGTGGAACATGAATCGGCATCTTTCTTAAAATTTTATTCGGTAACGTCATTCATTCAAAAGGTAAAAGGTTTGTTTGTGATTGATTCAAGTGGTTCAGATTTTGAATCAGATCAATCCTACTAGTGGTTAATCAAGGTCATTAAATTGAACTTGAGTTAACTACATGATTTGATCCCCAAACATTACAAGTGGTAAAATCAACCAAACTTATTTTCCGGAAAAACCATTTTGATTAAAACAAACTTAAATGTTTTGAGATCATAATGGGAAAATAGTTTGTTGAGAGGGGGAGTTCTGATTGTTTACGCCAGGTGGATGGAGAATTGAAGTGATTCGATATCATGTTGTCAAATTTTGTACAATTTGTTTCAAATTTTCCCAGAAAATCAAAATTGAAACATATCTTGATTTTAGGGGGAGTAAAAATTTTTAAAAAATTAGAAAATTTGAAAATGTAAAAAACATTAAAAAATTAAAAATGAGTTTTAGTGCGAATAGGGGAAATGATAGAACATCAGCTAGACTGGCACAGTACGCTAAAGATTTGTAATGTATAAATGCAATTAAGCAGTCTCGCTAAAGATGTGTCGATAGGTTTTCTCAGAATTAGTAGATCAGTTTGGGATATAAACATAAAATTAACTTGCGTCTACGTGGGGAACACCTCCAGGATATATAGGTAACCCCTGAAATCCTGTTTGAAGGGTCCCGTATTCTGAGATACTAGGTCTTTATGCTCAGTGATATATGGGGTATTATCCCGGGACTTCTACTGTATGGAAGTACTGACCTAGTCCCCGGATAATACTTTCTGCAAAAAGCTTTGAAATACAAGCTAGCCCTTAGCAATTGATTAAACAATAAAATTGATAATATTTGCTGTTGTAACAAAAGATCCTTAAAAGGGGACCCACCAAAAGTCGAAGCCGTCATCTCTCTGCGTATACGGAAGTATCGACCTGAGCTCTCACAGCCCTCGCACATAACCCCTTAACAGATATCAGCTGTGGTATACTCACCTGTAAGACTGAATACTGGGGTCTGGATACGGGAGTATATTCTGAGGTGGGACACATGTAGATGTTTAAGTTCTAAAACACTAAGGGGCTGTTTGGTAGCCTCTTAATGACCATTCAGATGCTACCTCTTAATGGTTTAAAACCTCTGAATGAATAAGAGGTAACCTCAAGTCTGAATGGTTAAGAGGTAACCTCTGAATGGTAAATCATCACATGTCACATTCTTCTACTTTCTCTTTGGTAAAATTCTTAATGGTTCCATTAAGAGGTAGCCTCTTAATGACCATTCAGAGGCTACCAAACAACCCCTAATTCTGTATCCCGAACAGGTTGAACATTTTGTGAGAATTTAAGTGGATTAATATATTGGCAATCAACGCGAACTGTTTAAAAGCTTAAAATGTATTAATAGCTTAACGGTACTTGTGTTTAGTCAGCAGCTGATATGATCCTCTTGCTCGAACTCACAAAAATATGTTTGTTCATAGTTCATTTCTGCATTTAATTTTTTGCATTTATATTTTAAAAATCCAAAAAGATTTTCGACAACTGATGTTGGAGAACTGAAATTCAAAATCTTAAAGGCTAAACATGATGCTCAGAGGTTTGGTTAAATTGATTTGAAATGGTTAATCAGATTTTGGAAAGTTTAATAAATTGTTAAATGTGAAAAATTCTTGAAGATTCTTGAATGCTTAGTTGATTCATTAAGATTGAATCACATCTGTGTTTGTTTATGACAGAGTGTTTGAGTTTTTGTGTAAATGTTTGAGCTAAACAGAGAAAAAGCCAGGATATAGTTTCAATGGTGATAACAAATACCAGACAGCGATCCCAGCTTGATGATAGGGGGAGTCTGATGAGAGTTAGATCCAGAGAAAGATCCAGGCACATGATTCCAGGAAGAAGTTTCTGAAGTTGATAAGATTCCAGGAAGAGTTCCTGAAGAAGACCGATTAAGAGTGAAGAGCTGTCAATGCTTGAAGACTCTCACTGAAGATTTCGTCAACATTCAAGGGGGAGTCTGTTGGTGCAGTTGTCTGTCGACTTCATCTTAGTTCGAGTCTTAGGCTAGGGCTGTTTGTATTATGCACGGAAATCGAGAAATCATGTTTTAGACATGGTTCCGCTTATGTGTCATAGGATAGGTTCCGCTTGTATGTCATTTAGTGGTTTCGTTTGAATGACAAAAGGAGGTTTTGCTTATGTGAGCATGTACATTCAAGCGAAACCTCATGTCTATATATAGGTGGTCTCATAAGCGGAACTAAGTATCAGTTGTGTGGTGTAACGGCGAAGCCCTGCCAGTTTGTCTCCGGAGCTTGTAATTTGTTAGCAGATTAATAAAAAAGACGTGTGAAATCAAGCTAAACGAAGACCGAATCAATGAATTCCGCCTCTGATTCTGTCTAAGTGCTCTTCTGATCGACTCGTCAGGTCGTCTAACGATCCTACAACTAGTAATTTGTCTGAAAAGCTGATATGATTCCCTGACACGCTCACCAAAAATAAGTTTGTATATAGTTCAATTTCTTTATTTTTCTGCAATTTAAGTTTTCTATTATTTCATTTCTTAGTTTAGATCACATTATAAAATCCAAAAAGATTTTATTTCTGCTTTATTTTAGACAAACCAGAGTGGAAAGTTAATTGTCTGATTCTCGAGATTGAAGCAGATGCAGGAGATTCTGAGCTGAAGAATGAGGAGAGCTTACTTTGTTGGAGTTTGGAATATGTTTTTCAAAGTTAAAACAAGTTCATTAAGTTGATGCTTGTTACATTGTTTTTAGGAAATGTGAAAATGTTTTTATAAAATCAGTTTGATTCGTCAAATGATCAACCAGGGTCATTAAGTTGAACTTGGTAGATTAATTAAGTATCAGGGTCATTAATTTGGACCTGAATACTTGAGTGGATTTCTAAAAGCTGATTGAATTTGTGATTTATTGTTGAAAAGTTAGAATTGTAATGTTATTGGTTGAGTAACAGGTTTGGACTTCATTATTCCTAACGGAAGCTAAATGTCAAAGCTTGAACCAGATACCCCAGATTCTAGCATATCAAGAGGGGGAGTCTGTGAAAGGGGGAGTCTGGATCAACAGTTAAAAGGGAGTCTGAAGATGGAGTCAGATTGTGATTCAAAACCTGTGAAGAATGCTTTTGATGAGAAGACAGAGAATTGGAGAAAAGACCTAGACTGAAGACTCAGAAGCTGGAGACTGCTGAAGACTATGTCAACATCCAAGGGGGAGTTTGTTGATGCATGGAATGTCTGTTGACTACGTCTGCATGAAGTCTTAGGTTAAGATAGGTCAACATAGGGTCTAGAGTGTCAAAAACATGTATTTTATTGTAGTTTCGCCTATAGGACATGAAGGTTTCGCTTATAAGTCAACATGCAGGTTTCGCTTATTAGTCATGGTCATTCAAACGAAACCTCACGGTGTATATATATATAGGGATCATAAGCGAAACCTGGTCATTCGTGTGTGTATGTTGAAGCGGAACTGTTGAGAGCATTTGGTACTAAAACTCTGTCAAAACTGATTCAAATTGCAATAAAAGAGAAGGAATTGAAAAGGAAAAGCTGTGTTACTTCACATATATTGATTCCACCTTTATACGTGAAGATGAACTATCTCAACTGACTATTTAGGGTCGGAACACGGTCCAACAGATCCTCTGTTTAGGGGATGAAGCCATTGTTATCCTGCCGTCTTTCCATTCCTACACTACTTAGAACTTACATGGGCACCCTTTACCTACCCCAGCGGACGGGCCACGTATTGCTGGTAGATGCTTGGGGTAGGTAATTTTGACAACCTTTGAAGGGTTTAACTTTTGATAAATAAAACCTTAATCTTTTTGAGTGTTGTTAATTCTGTGTATATTTACCTTTCAACTGTTATAATACAATTTCTTTAAATTTACAAGTTAGGAACAAAAGTATATTAGATTATGTCCAAAAGTTTAGGATATGATCAAGGATCAAATATCCTATAATTGAAAAGTTCAAAAAGTGGTATAATTCTAGGATCATATATCCTGTTGTCAAAGAATAAGGGTAACTTAAATAAATCGAGAATAAAGTGAAGGTAAATAAGGATCATACCTGAGAATCCAAGTTAGGATCCTAAATCTTTAATACTTACAATCAAGATAGCCAAAAGACAAACCCTAGTAAAAGGTTAGGATCCAGGATCCTTAGCTGTTTAGCTTTGGAAACCTGAAATAGAACATAACTTGGGACTAAGCCAATATAAAAGAAGAGTTAGCAACTGGGGACAACCCCAACAATCTGGGGACAAGCCCAATAAACTAGGGACAAGCCCAAAAAAATTGGGACAAGCCCAAAGGATCTTGTGTAAACTGGAGTATGGCGCTCACTGGCGACTATCCAAACTTAGTCATATGAAAATGCCAAAACCTTAGCTAACGTGAAAACATTAGAAACCTTAGGAACAGATGTATGGTACATCTACCATTATACGTAGGATCCTGAATACAGCAAGTACAATGAAATTGTCAGCCCCTAAAGTGGGTACTGGACCCATTGCCTTCAACTGCACCAGGATCATCGTGCACTACTGGCGAAGGTAGTGGATACCTTAAACTAGGGACAAGCCCATAAAACTTAGGAGACTTTTGTGGATACTTGATCCTTTGTCAAGGATGCATCAATCTTTTGCAAAACTCAAAACTTAGTGAAAAAGGGTAAAGGATCCTGGATCCTTCTCCTTGTAATAAATTAAAGGATTAAACAAAATAGAATCAGATCATTACCAGACTGAGGATCATATATCCTCCAAGGATCCTTAATGTATACCAAATATGAAGATAGCTAAGGATCCTGGATCCTTATTACATGAAGTATCTCTTCACGTGAACAACATTCCAAGCTCTTGGTAGTAAATCACTTTCCATTGTTAATAATCGATATGCCCCCTTTCCTGCTCCAACTTCAATAAGATAGGGGCCTTCCCACTTTGGTGCTAACTTTCCATCAGCAGGATTTGTGGTATTTTGGAAGGCTTTCCTCAGCACCATATCACCAACTTGAAACTTTCTTATCCTGACATTCTTGTTGTAAGCTCCAGCCATCCTTTGTTGATAACTAGCCAATCTTATCCTTGCCAAATCCCTTAGTTCTTCTATGGTATCCAAGTCTTGAACCAAGTTTTCAGCATTTCCTTCAGGATCACGGATGCTTGTTCTAGTAGTAGGAACCACCATTTCTGTAGGGATCACTGATTCTGCTCCAAACACTAAAGAAAATGGAGTCTGGCCAGTAGCATTCTTGGGAGTTGTCCTGTCAGCCCATAGCACATAAGGTAGCTCTTCTGCCCATTTTCCTTTCTTGGATCCTAGTTTCTTCTTCAAGTTGTTGATGATGATCTTGTTGGATGATTCAGCTTGACCATTAGCTTGTGGGTGGACTGGTGTTGAAGTTATCATCTTAATCCCCCAGCTGTCACAAAAGTTAGTAGTTCTACTCCCAATAAATTGGGATCCATTATCACAAACAATTTCAAAAAGAATACCAAATCTGGTAATAATGTTTCTTTTAATAAAGGATATCACTTCTTTTTCTCTGACTTGAGCAAAGGCTTCAGCTTCTATCCACTTGGAAAAAATAATCAGTCATAGCAAGCATAAACACTTTTCCTCCTGGTGCTTTGGGAAGTTTGCCAACTATGTCCATTCCCCATCTCATGAATGGCCAAGAAGAGGATATAGGATGCAGGAGCTCTGCTGGTTGATGAAGGATATTGCTATGTCTCTGGCAAGCATCACATTTCCTTGCATAATTGTGACAGCTGTGTCACTTCAACCATCAAACAAATGCCAAACCAATGAAATATCGTATTTCATACTCGGGATTTGTAAAAATATGTGTATCATTTGCACATATCAATTCTTGTCCGATTTCAAGCTCTAAATCGCTTTCTGGAGGGTTATACGCGCTCTGATGCGTAGATATAACCAGTTTAACGCGACAAACATTCTGGAATAGTGACATAGGCTTAACATACCTTAAATAACCTCCACATAACTTAGAAATAAGATTTGGATGGTTTGGTGCGTTAAAATTAACTTTGTTCGATCGCAGGGACTATTTGTGTCAAACTGCGAAACTATACCGATTTGTGTAGTAATGAACACTCCGGAACTTGATCATAAGTTAAATATACCCTAAATAACCTTTACATAGCTTAGAAATAGGCTTTGAGGGGTTCGGTATGCTAAAATAAACTTTATTGATCAATAGGGACTAAAAGCGTCAAAAAGTGCACAAGTTTGCATTTTCGCGCCTATCTTACGTTCTGAATATATCCGGACATCCAAAAATTTATGTAAGCATTAAAATATTTTATTTTAGTGTTTGGCATGATAAAATTCCATTTGTCGCTTAATTTGGATCATTTTTGCGTTCCTTACGACTTCCGTCGTAATTAAGCAAATAACGCAACCGTACGACCGAACAAACCGACATCCGAGATATTTTTGAGGATGTTTTGAGTTCTCTATACTTTAACTTCATTTTAGAGCCTTGAATGTGGTTAACGGGGCTTAAACGTGTCAAAAATGGGCCGAAATGCATGTTTCTCAAGTTCAGGGACTAAACTGCAATTTCTGTATAGTTAGCCCAGGCGGGGCGCGTAAGACATCCTTGTTCCTTACGCGGGCCGTGTGAGTTACCCAGTAACAAAAAATCAGTTTCTGAAACAGCAGCTGGTATTTAATGAATTTGGACATGCTTTTGATCATTCTATGAGCCAATTTTGATGGTTTTTCAATACCCGTTGTATTCAAATACCATGGGCACAAGTGGAGGGTCTAGATCAAAGCTCGTTTCCCGATAAACGATCCTAACAGTTCCAGAAATCCTATAAATACCCACCTTGTCTTGCTCATTCATTCCTCACATTTGAATCTGATTCAAGCTCTCTAAGTGGAAGTATATGCTTCCGACCTGAGAGAGAATCGGGTTCAAATCTTGCGGGGACCTTCTGTAAGTATTCTTTGGTTCTTTTCTTTCGTTTTTCGCTTAAAAGTCAAACTGCGTTTGACTTTCTGCATTGACCAGTTTGTGGTCAATACGAAGTTCGTTTCAACTTCATAACGTGAGCGTAATCACGATGGTTATAGTCCCTAGTGACAATACCTACTGATTACCACGTTATCTAGGCTCAGTGACGAGTCATAGTTTCGGCCAAAATGCGTTTTCTCGCGTATTTTGTAACCAAACTACTCTAGGGTATTAAAACCATTTGTTTTAATACCAAACCTGTTTTCTAACTTAACTAAACATGTTCTAGTATGTTTAGCTCGTCATTTTTTAGATTAGTGCTTATGTAGGGTCGTAAGGTAAGCGATCTAAACAATCGCTTATACTTTCGAACCTGACCCGTTTGGTCGATCATTAGGATCCGACCAAACATGTTTAGTGACCATAGTTGTATAGGGAATAACCTTCCGAGGTTATACCTTATGGTCACTTCGTTTAAGTAGTTGTATGATAAGTAGTTTATATGCCTTAGGTAAATTACCGAAATGCCCTTTTCGTACATAATTGGTAATTAAGCATATGTAACCTAAATTTTTGTCACATAACTGATTATGTAACATATTTAAACATGTTTTGGCATATAATACTTGTCATAGGGCTAGTTAGACGTCTCGAACGCATTTTACGCAAACGACGCGTTAAAGTAGCGCAAGCTACCTAAACGGGTCGTGATGGGTCGTAAGCACTTAGGATAGGTTTCATTTTTGTATGTAGGCCTTGTTAAACCATATCATATGAGTTCCCACACTCATTTGGTTTACGAGACCTCATACTATCCGATCTCCCGATTTAGGTCAGGTTTATTTATGTAGTTATCAATATTAGGTGCCGTTTGATTCCGTGCTCCTCTAGCTCTGCTTGGTAGTTGTTCAAGACTCCTAAGCACTCTCAAGTGAGTACATAGTCCCCTCTTTTACTGTTTTCAATTGTTTTGGGGTAAAGCATGTGTACCTATCTGTTATTTTCATGATTTCAAAGTATAATTGATTATACATGTTAGTACTTATCTTTTGACAAACTAAATGACTATCTATGGTTTAAACACTGATTTTTCAAAGATTATAAAATTAATTGTTGGAATAGTACTTATTTTTGTTCACCAGACCGATTGGTAGTATGATATAGCGCTATAGGATTTGACACCCCATTCCTGTTGTCATGGAATGTCTGAAACCAATTTGTTGCTCCATCCAAATAGGGATTGCCTTTGTGGTATTTCTATAGTCTCAAAGGTGTATTTTGATGCACTAGGTCTGAATGAATTCATAAATCACATTATTTTTGTATATTGAGTTATACTCCCAAAAGTATAGTTTGATATGCTCTCATATGGGACATCGTACAAAAACCAACATATATTTTGTTAATCGTTAAAACATAGTTTGATATGTTATTCTCATAATCCAAAGCATAGTTTTAATATGTTATTTTCAAACCAAAACATAGTTTAATATGTTATTTGTAAATCCAAAGTATACTTTTGATATACTACTGAAAACTTATTTATTTTACCAACTAAAGTATGGTTAATATACTATTTACTTAATGACTGGCTTTTGGTTAGTGTTTAGATAATGGGACGGTTGTAGTGTGATGAAAACATGGTAGGTACGCCGCTGGTACTTCTTATATATAAGTGTTTTCATCGCTTTACATACCGTGGCATTATTTAGTACACTTGGGTTAATGGTTTTGAAACTGAAATATATTTTAATATATTACTTATTCGACTTTCTTAAAACCGAACGCGAATGTGAATCCCGCTCGTGGACGAGCATTCAATCTGAATGTAAATGAGGCTCGAGCTGACAACGAGGTTGTTAACGGTATGTTCCTTGTTAACAATCAACTTGCATCTGTTCTTTTCGATTCTGGTGTCGATAGGAGTTTTGTTTCGTTATCTTTTGAGCCTTTACTTGCGATACCTAGAACTAAACTGAGGAAACCCTTATCTGTCGAAGTTTCTACTGGTAAACCTCTTGTACTTGGTTCTGTTCTTCATGGTTGTCAATTGAACCTCGATAACCATCTTTTTCCTATCGACCTCAACCGATGCAACCTGGGAGTTTCGACATTATCATAGGGATGGATTGGTTAACCAAGTTTCATGCTGAGGTGGTTTGTTTTAATAAGATTTTTCGTATTCCTCTTTCGTCTGGTGATGTCCTAGAGGTTCGTGGCGAGAAACCATCTGTTGGTTTGAAACTCATGTCATGTACGAAAGCCCAAAGTTATTTATGAAAGGGATATGTTGCTTTTCTGGCACATGTCACCGAGGAGAAAGGCAAGAACAAGAGTATTCAGGATATTCCGATTGTTCGGGATTATCCAGAGGTGTTTCCTGATGAACTGCCTGGTTTGCCTCCAGTTCGTCAAGTCGAGTTTCATATTGACCTTGTTGCCAATGCTAACCCGATTGCGAAAGCACCTTATCGTCTTGCACCATCGGAGATGCAAGAGTTATCGAAACAGCTTCAAGAGTTATTTGATAAAGGATTCATCCGTCCGAGTTATTCACCTTGGGGAGCTCCTGTCCTCTTTGTTGGTGCACTACGTCTGTCGACTACGTCTTACATCGAGTCTTGGTGTGGTATAGGTTAGATATGGCACGAAATCCTAGAAATGTGTATTAGCTAGGGTTCGCTTATGTGTCCTTGGTTAGTTCCGCTTATGTGTCATAGTCTTAGGTCCGCTTATTTGTACATGGTAGGTTCGCTTATTCGTACCTGTCCGTATAAGCGAACCCAAGACACCTATAAATAGGTGGTCATTCAAGCGAACCTAGACACATAGTTGTCGGTGTATTCTTCCGGTTAGCCACGAAGTGCTGCCGATGTGCTGTCAGAGTCTGTAAACGCATTTGTGACCAACACAACAGCAATTATAAGTGAATCCGGCTGAAATAGCACCAAATCATTAGTTTCCGCCTCTTGATTTGGATAGGAATTCTTCTGATCGACTCAAACAGGGCCGAACGCGATCCTACAAGTGGTATCAGAGCTCAGGAGGAAGGGTTCTTGCCATTTTAGCTGGATTTCATCATCATTTCTTGTTTCTACATCTTCTTTCATTAATTCAGAAAATTTTATTGGTCGAAATTGTCTCAAAATTTCACAGAGTGTGCGCAATTGAATATTAACAAACCCTGGAAAGTTTCAGACCAAAATACGGACAAAAAATGGACGAAATAACCTTCGAACTTAGTTCCGCTTTTACGGACACTTGATAGTTTCGCTTCAGTGTCACATAAGTTGATAGTTCCGCTCCAAAATATATCAGTAGTTCCGCTTTTGTGTTCATCACAGGTCCGCTTCAAAGACACTTATTTGTAGTTCCGCTCAAGAGATCCGCTTGAACTGACATCATGTAGATCCGCTTGAACAGACAACTTGTAGTTCCGCTCGAAAGGTCCGCTTATAGGGACTTAATTGTTGAGGGTTCGCTCAAGAGTTCCGCTTATTTGACACTTTGGAGGTTCCGCTTTTTTGACCAATCAAAGGTTTCGTTTTTAAGACAGTTTGAAGGTTCCGCTTATAGTGACATTGGAGGTTCGCTTTTAGTGACAAGTGAAGTTTCGCTTTTCTGTACACTCAGTAGCTTCGCTTTTAGTAACAACAAAAGTTTCGCTTGTGTGAACCATTTTGCCTAAACTTGGAAATTTGTGAACTTTGAACAATCGAACAATGGACACTGAATTCTATAACGCCTTTGCTAGCCCGATCTCTATTACTCAGAATGCTTTGATTGATAATGAAACCGGCACATCTCAGAAACCACCTAAACTCATGGATATTGATGATTATAACGTGTGGTCTGAACGTTTTGGAAACTGGGTCGAGGCTTATCATCTAGATGCGTGGGAACACACTGAAGAACCATATGTGAGACCTGTTAAAAATGGTGTGCAGCAAACAATTCGAGAAATGAGTACTGAAAATAAAAAGAAATATCGAGATGAGAAATTGATGGTGAGTCTGCTTCAGCAAGCGATAAAAGAAGATATCTTGATATTGCTTCAACATGATGGAACTGCTTATTCAATCTGGACAGAATTGGAAGCAAAATTTGTTAGAAGTGATGATATGCTCAAAAAAAAGATGTCTCTCATGAAGAAAGAATTCGATTTATTCTGTGGTTTGAAAACTGAAAACACCAAGCAGATAATTGATAGATATTGTAACTTGGTAAGAAATATGACAAAACTTGGTATTAAGAAAGATACTGATGAACTGATTGAAAAACTTGCAGATGCGCTACCATATGAAACATGGGGAATGTTTCTGATGATGCTGAGATCCAACAGAAAAGATTACAAGAATATGACACTGGGAGATTTCATCAAACACCTGGAAGCTCAAGAGATGGAGTAGAGGAAGATAGCCAGGATGAAGAATTACGATGGAGAACAAGACATCAGCTTATACTACAAGAGTGGTGTTCCTGGAACGACAAGTCATTCTCCAAAAATTGAAACCGCATTCAATGTTAAAGATTCTTCTAAAAAGAAATCATCCCAGGGATCAAGCAGCACAAGATTTTCATCATTCGATCCAAACATTTCTGTAACAAAGAATGGAAGAAAACTTCAGTGCAATATTGTTCTTAGTCTTGAAAATGATCAAGATTACACTGAAGAGATTGCTAAAAATCAAATGTCTTTGTTGGGAATGGTTCTTGAGTCTTATAGTAGTTTTGTGGCCGGAAAGATCGGTAATCCAATGCTCACGAAAGAGGATTACGATCAAATTGATGCTGAGGAAATGGAATTGATGGACATTAAATGGTGTATGGCTAGCGTGATGAGACGAGCTGAGAAGTTTAAACAAATTACGGGCCGAGATGATTTTCGTGACGCAAATGTTTCAACTTTAGGCTTTGATAAATCTAAAGTTACGTGTTTTTGTTGCAGGGAAAAGGGGCATTTCAAGAGAGAGTGCAAAAATCGTGAAGCCACTGGTGCCCAGAATCCTTTTGGAAACAACGATTATCACAAAAAGGCAATTTATCATCAAGTCACAGCATCAGGCACAAACTGCACATGGGAGAGATGTGATTGACAGTTCAAAAAGAGCATGTCTAAGCAAATATGAAAATTTTTAATGGGATAAATATATTCCAACAAACAGCAAAGTGTGTTTGGCAGAACAAGATGATGAAAAGTTGGCTGAAGGTTTCTGTTGGGACGATTTTTGCCCAGATCAAGATCTCATGGCCAAAGAGATGTCCAAAAACACTTCAAATGTTAATGCTTTCATTGCTAATGCTTATGATTTGAAATGTGCAGAAAGAAGCAGAAAAGTCATAGAAGCTGCTGAAGCAAGACGGAGAAAGCTTGAAGAAGAGGAAGAAGAGGAAGAACGATTAAAAGCTGAAGCTGAAGCTGAAGCTGAGAGAAAGAGAAGAGCTGAATTTTTACGATCAAACAGAACAGTCGAAGAGGTTCCTGAATTTGAAGTAAAAGTTGATGCTGAACCAGTCAAAGTTCCCGAAAAATGCATGAACTATGATTCTTTAATCAAGCAGAACAATGAGTTGCTGCATAACATAAACAGATTGAAAGAATCCTATGATACAATGAACAGAGAATTCAACAAGTATACTGATTCGAGTGGTGAACAAGCTGTGGCAATGAACACACTGAAGATAGCGTACCTGAGACAGCTTGATGATGCTAATTTTCATATAAAGAGATGTGCTGATCTGGAGTTGGAGTTAGCAACACAAAAGATAGAAACTGAGAAAGTAAAAAAATTGTTAGAAAGTTACTCATGTTCTACTTTTGTTGTTGACAGGATTTATCCGGTTGTGGAGATTTTGAAGACGCTTGAAGAAGTGAAGACGTCCGATGAAAAGAAACCTGTGACAAAAGACAAAGAAAAAGTGAAGACTTCTGGTAAGAAATCAAGTGTGGTCTACAATAGATGTCCGCCCCTGGTCGAAAATGGATATTCACCTCGAAATCCAAATTCCGAGAGAGTCGAAAAAGCAATAAACTTAGAATGGGAGTCTGGGCCATCAGATAACTTACCAGAAAATATTGATGTCACATACACGTCATCCGACACTGATCATGAGTCAAAGTTGATAAAAAGTGTGGTCGATCAGGTGTTAGATAAAGATGACAGTGAAGAGTCCAAACCCGAGTCAAAGTCTGGGTCCAATGCGTCAAAGCCGACATTCAAAAAGGACAAACGGGTTTATGATAAAGAGTTTTTGATGTCAAAATCTAATTTGAATGATGAATCATTCAAAGTGGCTTATACTTTGAAAGATTCTGACAAATTATATTTTGATGATGTTTTTCCAATAAGAAGTGTCATAATTGAAATGATTCAAAAGGTTTTCAAAATAACAGAAATTAATATTTCTGAAATAAAAGATTTAAATCTTTTCGGAAAACCTAAACAATACACTTCAAGAGATCAACAAAGAATTAACAAGAAAATGGGTTACAATTGTGGTTATAGTTTCCAAAAGAAACCAAACCATAATCGTAATTTCAAAAAGAAAGGTCTTGGTTTTGTTCCACCGAAAAACTATAAAAATGAAAAAATGTATAAACCAAAAACTATGTTTGTTTCAGGGAAAACGACAGAAGCTGAGAAAGAACAATCATTCAGAAAGCAGACAAATCAGGAATTCCTTGCCAAGAAGCAAGAAGAGTTGAAGAAGAATGATGTTCTGAAGAAGATTGAAAAGAGAACCTGTTTTCAGTGTAAAACTGTTGGTCATGTTGCGAAGAATTGTCCAAAGACATTCAAGCCAAAACAGGAAGTTTCTGGGAAAATGAAAGAAAAGATTGTCGAGAAGACTGAACTGTCAACCCGGAAGTTTACTGGCTTTGAAAATTCAACTTTTGAAAAAGGAGAGTGTTCAAAGAGTGCTTCAAGAAGAAAAGAAAATGTAATAAATCAAAAATGGGTTGTGAAAGGTTCAGGTAACAATTCTGGTGATGAATCTGATTCCACAAAATCAGAGGAGCCACGTGTTGAGAAAAAGGTTGAAAGAAAAGTTCCAACTATGAACGATGAAAAATTTCCACCGTTGCGTGCTGAAAATTTTATGAAGAAAGTTGGAAAAGTTGAAATTTCAAATCAATTTTATTCTGATAAGAAGAAATTTGATGTTGAAAAGACTTTCAACGGAAATGTGAAACACACTTTTGGCAAAATGGTCAATGGTAAGGCCAAAGGTGTTAAAGAATTTTATGCTGCCAAAAGAGGGGTTCACAAGTCCGTTAAAAGTAAAGATGAAGAAGTTGTTACACCCAAGGAAGGTCAGGCTTGGGTGGATATATTTTTCAAAGAATAAAAACCTGACTTGCCGGAGATCCCAAGTTGGTAATTGTGGATCAGGAATCGGCATCATTCTTTATCATGTTTGTTTAATGTGTTTGAGAAGTTTTGCAGGACTTGCCGGAACTCCCAGGTTTGTAAGCGAGGAGTAGGAATCGACACCTTGAGAATTAAACCAAAAGATAGTAATTGGTTGAAAAACAGGTTTGAAGATTTGTTTGTGCATATCGGCATATGGTAAATCAAGGACATAAAATTGTACTTGAATTTTTACTACAAGTGGTTGAAAGATAATTTGATGAACAACATCCCCGAATTTGTTATTGACAAATCTACAAGTGATAAAATCCATCAAACTTATTTTCCAGAAAAATCATTTTGATTGAAACAAACTTGAGTGTTTTGAAATCATTATGGGAAAATAGTTTGTTGTGAGGGGGAGTTCTGATTGTTTATGCCAAACGGATGGAGAATTGAGGCGATTCGATATCAGTTGTCATGTTCTATACAGTTTGTTTTCAATTTTCTTTAGATGTATTTGAATTTTAGGGGGAGTAAGTGTCACACCCCGACCACGTAGAACATACAAAACATGGCGGAAACGTCGGGGAGTGTTGTAACAGAATCAATTGTTTCAAATCCATGGCAAATGAAGTTTCGTTTTATAAATCAAACATGAAGGTTTACATTGTCTAACCAAGAATCAAAGTGTACATAACATAAATTAACTAGTTCTTGTCTCGTTTTAAGTCACTAAGGCATAGGTCCGCCTAAGTATGTCTTGATAAGTCCTATGCATCATCTCCTGAAAACACATGTGAAAATAGGTACGTCAGCATAAAAATGCCTGTGAGATACATTGGTTTTATGAAAACGAAATTCATGCCTTGAGTTTGAGAAAATGTTTAGTCATGAACCTCGTATTTTGCTTTGTCTTGTAAATCATTTGAAAAACGGTAAGATCAAATGATATGTATAAATAAGAGAACAATGCATGGTTAACTGAATAACCATGTAAAAAAAATGTTTGTATAAGATTTGTTGTTTGTAAATCAATGTCTTGTGAAAAGCGTGTTATTTGTATAAAATGTTCTATGTTTCAAATTGAAATGATTCAAATAACGCTACGATATGTAATACCATACAAACACTTATATATAGGAAGTACCAGCGGCGTATCCACCATGCTTGTATCATATTACACACGCCTCGTTACTTAATCACTTACTCAAACCAAACCATCAGAATGAAATGTTTGACAACGGTAGAAATGTTCATGTATAGTTAAATGTCTATTGTCAAATGTAATTCATGTCAACGGATACAACTGGTTTACACGGTTCAATGGTTACAGACGGTTCATGAAATCAAAAGGGGTAAGACGGTTCACACAGTCAAATGGTTACAACGGTTCAAAATGTAGGGTAATGTGTTCATATGCTGGATGAGCATATGCAACAGAAATGCAATGTGAAACAATGTACTACGTATGCACACAATGGGCGTACGTAGCATGAAATGTATTGTAGGGTACAACGGTTCAAAATATAGTATACTGTGTTCATATGCTGGATGAGCATATGCAACAGATATGCAGTGTGAAACAATGTACTACATATGCATACAATGGGCGTACGTAGCATGAAATGTATTGTAGGGTACAACGGTTCAAAATATAGTATACTGTGTTCATATGCTGGATGAGCATATGCAACAGATATGCAGTGTGAAACAATGTACTACGTATGCACACAATGGGCGTACGTAGCATGAAATGTATTGTAGAGTACAACGGTTCAAAATGCAGAATAATGTGTTCATATGCTGGATGAGCATATGCAACAGATATGCAATGTGAAATAATGTACTAAGTACGCACACAATGGGCATACATAGCATAAACACAATAAAATCATGTACTATATATGTACTATCGAACATAGCAGTATATGATGTGAAAACCGGAAAGCATGAAAGTAGCAAGTAGGCACATGTGTTTCACCCCAAAACAGTTTGGAAAACAGTAAAAGAGGGGTTCAATGTACTCACATTGACTCCTCGAAAACATGTAAAAGATGGGGTTCAATGTACTCACCTGAGATTGCTTTGGAGTTCTTGTATAATAACCAGATAATGCTAAAGATCACGGGATATCAAACGGCACCTAATAGGTAGCTATGTTAATATACCGGACCAAATCGGAAGGATCGGATAGTACGCGGGTTCGTAAACCAAACGAGTATGGAGACTCGTGTAATATGGTTTAACAAAGCCTACATACTAAAATGAAACTTAACCTAAGTGCTTACGGTCCATCACGACCCGTTTAGATAGCTTATGCTACCTTACGCGTCGTTCGCGTAGAACGCGTCTGGAACGCCTAACATCGTGACCACTAGGTATAACCCCGGAAGGTTACAACTATGGCCACCTAAAGTGTTTGGTCGGATCCTAATGATCGACCAAATGGGTCGGGTTTGAAAGTATAAGCGATGGTTTAGATCGCTTACCTTACGACCCTATATAAGCACTAAACTAAAAGTGACGAGCTAAGCATGTTAGAACATGCTTAACTAAGTTTGAAAACAGGTTTGACATCAAAACAAACGGCTTTGATGCCCACGAGTAGTTTGGTTACAAAATATGCAAGAATGCACATTTTGGCCGAAACTACGACTCGTCACTGAGCCTAGATAACGTGGTGATCAGTAGGTATAGTCACTACGGACTATAACCATCGTGATCACGCTCACGTTATGAAGTTCCATGAACTTCGCATCGACCATAAGCTGGTCAATGCAGAAAGTCAACAAAACGTTGACTTTCGGACTCGAAAAGCGAATAAAAGAACGAAAGAAGACTTACGGAGGGTCCCCGAATGCTAATCTAGCCCAAAATGGCTCAGGTATGAAACAATGGTTCCAACTTAGAGCCTTAAGATCAGATTGTGTGGGTTTTGGAACAAAGGGGGGGGGTATTTATAGGAAAAGTGGAACCGTTAGGATCGTTTCTTGAATATCGTGCCACGATCCAAGCCGTACACTTGTCACAAAGTTGTGGTGGCTTAATGTGACCCTTGGCTCCTGATTTGGTGAAAGGGCATTGCCCTTTGGGTTGTTTGAAAGGCCAAGTTGTGCAAGAAAGACAAAATTCTGTTACTGAAGGGGCCATGCGGCCCGCATCAGGATTTTCCAAAACTCAGGCGGGCCGCCTGGGCCTGTCTGATCTGCACATATTTTCAAAAATGGCAGTTTTGGTCCCTGTTGCGTATTTAAGCCATTTCCGACACTTCTAAGGCCCGTAAAGCCAACTTTAAGGCCCTAAAATGATGCCTAAACATTGTGGATATGAAACATGCTCAGAAATATGTCGGATGTTGGCTCGTTTGGCCGTACGAATGCGATGTTCGGTTAATTACGACGGAATGCGCATAAGCGCGAAAAACGATCCGAATGACGCGACGAATGGATTTTTCTCATGCCAAACACTAAGGCATAATATTAGGATGCTTACATAAATTTTTGGATGTCCGGATGTATTCAGAACGTAAGTTATGCGCGAAAGTGCAAACTTGTGCACTTTTTGACACTTTTAGTCCCTGAATGATCCAAAAGTTTGTTTTAGCATACCAAACCTCTCAAAGCCTATTTCTAAGCTATGTAAAGGATATTTATGGTATGTTAAAGTTATGGACATGTTCCGGAATGTTCGTTATAGTTCAAATTGGCATACTTTCGTAGTTTGTCAAGTTTATTCCCTGTAAGCGAATTAACTTGTTTTTGCTATACCAAAGCCTTCAAAACTTATTTCTAAGTTATGTAAAGGTTATTTAAGGTATGTTGAGTATATGTTGATGTTCCGGAGTATTTGTCGCATTAAACTGAGTACGTTTACGCACCAGTTTGCGTATAATGCTCTAGAAAGCAATGTAGAGTTTGAAATCGAACAATAATTGATATGTGCAAAACATACACATATTTATACAAGATCCCAAGTATGAAATACAATATTTCATCGGCTTGGTATTTGTTTGATGGTCGCGGTGACACAGGTGTCACAGTCTCCCCTACTTTAGGAAATTTCGTCCCGAAATTTATTCATAGGAGCCTATTTGTGACTTTGCCGAATAACCACCAGCGATATGCAAGGCAATATCCTATCATTTCCTTAACGGTCATTCCTCAGAAACGAATATGAGCAGACGGAGTCATCTTCAACGGTTGCTTCCTCAGAGTTGGAAATGAAGGATTTCACAACGGATATTCATTTCCTCAACGGATAAATCTTCAGAAACGAAAATGAACAGACGGATTCATTTTCAACGGTTGCTTCCTCAGAGTGGGAAATGAAGGATTACACAACGGATGTTCATTTCCTCAACGGATAAATCTTCAGAAACGAAAATGAACTAACAGAGTCATCTTCAACGGTTGCTTCCTCAGAGTTGGAAATGAAGGATTTCACAACGGATATTCATTTCCTCAACGGATAAATCTTCAGAAACGAAAATGAACAGACGGAGTCATTTTCAACGGTTGCGTCCTCAGAGTTGGAAATGAAGGATTTCACAACGGATATTCATTTCCTCAACGGATAAATCTTCAGAAACGAAAACGAACAGACGGAGTCATTTTCAACGGTTGCTTCCTCAGAGTTGGATATGAAGGATTACACAACGGATGTTCATTTCCTCAACGGATAAATCTTCAGAAACGAAAATGAACCAACGAAGTCATTTTCAACGGTTGCTTCATCAGAGTTGGAAATGAAGGATTACACAACGGATATTCATTTCCCCAACGGATAAATCGTCAGAAACGAAAATGAACGGAGTCATTTTCAACGGTTGCTTCATCAGAGTTGGAAATGAATAGGGTTAACTCTAGACACATGACAGAACTTGCTGTGATTTCTGTGCACTAAATTCTATAATTATGTATGCATCCATAATTACGTAATCCCTTGCACAGTCCGCACAGTTTGTTTTGTAATGTTTCGGGGAAGGATATCAAACTTGTGATGAGGGTGACTAGACTTCCATCGGTTCCTTTTTAATTAGATCGACAGGGGATCTTCTTAGTCAGGCCACCAAGGAATCCTTTCAGCTATATCATCACATGATATCCCTAGCCAGATTTTTGGATCAATCTGTTTAACTAGACCACTCAAGGGTCAAATTATGAAGTAGTACGTTATAATCCGAGGGACTTAACTATAACATAGAAGTCGATTGAGGATTTTAAGTAATACCTTTGGGTATCCTACTATGAATCTCTTGTACACGGATATGTAAGATTCTACGAAGATTTGGATAACATAATTTGGATCACACCACAACACATAAGGGAACACATAAACACGAAGTCATATAATTGTTTAACTTGATTATAATTTGTTATTAACTTGTTATTGATTGAATACGGATATGGAAACCAACCGACGGGTCTCAATGTTCACTGGAATCTATCTGAGAAGATAGAAAGATCTCCCAAAATTCGATTTTTGATTACAGGGAATTATCAAATTCGAATTAAGGTATACAAGAATTAAGGACTTACGGGAAATCCTTAGGTACCCTATTAAGGATTTATAGTGGTACTTTGGGTATTCGTCATGTGTTGTAACTTGCGCTTTGTACTTCGTTTCCTTAGAATAAACGGGTTCTTAGGAATTTTGTGGAAGACGCAAGAGGTCATAGAATGGGAGAATTTTGGGGGTAGTTTGTTCTTCAAGGGATACGGTTTCTTGATTGTCGGTATTGTAAGGGATATGTCGTTTATACATGCAACCACAGAAATACATTGCAATGTAAATAAAAGATTTATTTATAAACAACGATAACAACTGTTTCTTGGACCTTGACAACAAAAGAAAATAATACATAAGACGTGATTATTTCTAAACGATGTTGTCTTCTAGTCAGTCTGATACTTATCCCTGTGCTGGATTTGCATTAGCAAGCCTTGGACAATTTCTTCGGAAATGACCCATCTCGCCATAGTTGAAACAAGAGCCTGGTAGAAAACGACCTTGAGCAGGATTGTTGCCAGCTTGGTTTGGCGTAGCTGCAGCTGGGCAGACTCTTGCTGTGTGGCCTATAAGCCCACAAGTTTGGCATTTGCGGCACTGTACGTTGGCGTGATGATGGAGGCTACATTGGTTGCACAAGGGTGCAGTTCCATTGTATGGTTTTCTAGCAGGGGGTTGAGATGGTTGGTTGGGGACGACTTGACCATTGTGAGCGACCACGGCGAAGTTCTGAGAAGCCTTTCGCTTCCTTGACTTCTTAGGAGATTCAGTCTGTTCATCCATGGTCTTTGATTCCTCGATTGGGTTCGATACCCCGACCGGTTTCTTGTCACCTTTTCGAAAAAGTTTATGCTTTCTGATCTGCGATTCAGTCAAGGTTGCAGATAGCTCAATGGCCTGACGGAGTGTGGTAGGGTTGCTACCAGTGACAATGTCTTGTACCGAGTCAGGCAGGCCGTCGATGTACCTTTCGATAGCCTTGTCGAGTGGGGCGACCATAGTCGGGCAAAGTAGACTCAACTCCTCAAACCTATCAGTATATGCCCTGTGTTCGCCACTATCTTGTTTTAAATCATCAAACTCCTTCTCCAACGCTCGTTGTTCTTGACGAGGACAAAACTCTCTCATCATAAGAGCTCTCAGTTCAGCCCATGTTTGTGCTAGAGCAACATCTGCACCACGGTCTCTCATTACCCCATTCCACCATGTAAGAGCCCTCTTCTGAAACACACTCGAAGAAAACTCGACCTTGCGATTTTCCGGACACTGCACGTGGCGAAAGGTATTCTCGATGCTCTCGAACCCTTGGAGAAGCCCAGTTGCTCCCTCAAAACCACTAACCTTGAGTGGTTTAGCCGAGTTAAAGCTCTTGAAATTGCATGTACCATTGTTGTAGTTGTTGGCTTGGTTCCATTGAGCAAAGAGATTTGGGAATTGAGCAGCCATCTGCTGCGCAATAATTTCTGCCAGCTCGGCAGTTGCTATCTGGTGTTCGCGTCGAGGAGGCATTCTAAAAGAGGAAAACATGAAAGGAAACAAATAAAATGGTATTGGGTAAGAATAGGATGTTACAATCACTGACCATAATCACGGTTGATGGTCACTTGTTTGAATCATGAAGCAAACAAACAACACCAAGGCTGAATCAAAGCAAATAGATCCTCATAGTTGTTAGGGCTGGATTTTTATCATATGTGATCCTTACACGTGATCCTAACCAGTGATCCTTGTTTCTTTGGCAGACAGTAAGCCTCAGCAGGACTTCAGGATCAGGATCATAGACCATTGGAAGGATCCTCATGCTAATAGTTACCTTCGCGTAATACAACATTATTTTGCAGGAACATCTAGCAGGATATGCTCTTAACATCATGATCCAGGGACGCGTCTTCACAATTATGGCAAGAGCTTAATTGAAGAAAGACGTTGCACAGGATATGGAAACATGGCTTGATTCATGGGCAGCAATTTAGGCTAGATTGTCTTTATTTCTAAAGGGGTAATGAGCTGATAATTAGTCATTTTACCTAAAATAGGTCACCTACACATGTATAAATACCACTCTTCCTCATTCGGAAGAACACACACGACATACAACGCAACTCTCACACACTTAGACACCAAAAGCAATAGTGATCCTTGTACTCAGCTCATTATCATCCAAAGTTGTAATCATACTTTTGTTATATTGAAGTTGGTGATCGGTAGTTGCCATCACCCGAGGTTTTTTATGCCGGAGATCATTCATTGATCAAGGGCTTTTTCCTCGTATAAATCATTGTGTCTTTGCATCTTTATCACAGAAGTGATCCTTTACTTTCATAATTAACCAAGCATCATACCCCGTTTACATAAAGTTTGGTTACATTATCCTTGTGTGATTTTTGACCAAAACAGTTTGGCGCCCACCGTGGGGCAATTGGTGCTTCATTCATAAGAAAATCTTTTGTTCGAAATCATTTCAAAGAGTTACATGGCTTCATCATTGAAGAACACGTCCACGGCGATGTCTGCGGTCACCTCATCACAGATCACCTTGCCTCCTCCACCGGCAGGATCTCAGAAAAATACTGAGAAGAGATCAACTCCCACCTTCTCTAAACCTCTATCTTCTTCTGCTATGAATTCTTCTATTCCCAGTACTAGTGATGTATTTGCTTTAATTTTGCAGATGAAGGATCGTATGCAGCGGCAAGATGAAACTAACGAAAGGATCCTCAGGGAAATTGGAGATCTCAAAAGACAAAAGAAAGCGGCAGAGGATCATTCTCCACTGATGCCCAAATCCTTGAGCTTTGATACTCCAATGATCACTTCCCAGCCATCAGGGATCTCGGACGTGCAAATCATAGGGGAGTCAAGAGGATCACATCTCAACTCAGCAGCAATGACTCAGACATCAGACTCACACTTTCAGCCTGGAGAATCCTATCTTCAATACATGGGATCCTTCATGAATCCGGGAGCCTATCCGGGGGCACAGCAGTTTCGAGGATCCTACTTTGTTCCAGGACCATTCCAGGGCCAAGGATCCTCCTTTGTTCCAGGATCATCCCAGGTTCACGGATCCTCCTTCGTTCCAGGATCACCCCAGATACCAGGATCCTTACAGATGCCAGGATCCCTAAAAAGTTTGCAAACAGGAAGTCTAGATGTCCATCAAGGGGACTTCATTCCAATGCAGACCATTGCTTCCACTGGTCCCTCCATTGTTCCAGAATCCCAGCAATTTGGATTCCCTAACTTGAACCCAATGGGAGGTAACACTTTGAATAATTATCCTACTACTAACCTTGGATTCATGCAGGATACAGGTACCAATCATGCTATGGCCAGGGAATTACAGAAACTAAAGGACATGATCTCAAGTGTTCCAGGGGTAGTCAAGCCTATCCCAGAGATTGCAGATGGAAGCCACAAGGTATCTCGCTTTGCACCACCAATTTGTGATGCAGAGGTACCCAAAAGGTTCCATATCCCTACCATGAAGCTGTATGATGGCACAACGGATCCAGAGGAGCATATAGCACAATACAGGGAAAGGATGGAAATCAATCCTATCCCAGAAAAGTTGAAGGAAGCATGCCTATGTAAAGGATTTGGATCCACTCTAACTGGATCAGCTCTTAAGTGGCTGCTAAGTCTTCCCCCCTACTATATTACTTCATTTGCTAATTTAGTTAATTTATTCAATAACCAATTCTCTTGTAGTAGAAAATTTGAAAAATTAACTAGTGATTTGTACAGGATAACTCAAAATCATAATGAATCATTAAGGGATTATATAACTAAATTTAGTAAAGAATCCTTGGACATTCCCAACTTGGATATGGCTACGGCTGTTGAAGCCTTCAAAATGGGACTGCTTAAGGATTCATTATTCTATGATGATCTCGTTATGACACCATGCAGGAATTTAGATGAAGTAAGAACTCGAGCACTCAGGTTTATCCGGCTAGAGGATGACAAGAGGATCCAGGAGAGACAAGTAGGATCCTCAAAACCGGAGAAGCAAGGATCCTCCTTCAAGAACAACAAATTCAAATCCTACCATAGAAATGAGAACAAGAATGTGCATGCTGTTGACCAGGAAGAGGATGATGAAGAATATCCTCCAATCTCAGAATATTGTTTTTCCGTTGATAATCATGAACTAATCCTTGCAATGCAGAATCTAGGTGAAAAAGCTAGGTGGCCCAGGAAGAATGACAAACCATCCGGGATTAAAGACAAGTCCAAATGGTGTGCATACCATGAGGATTTCGGGCATCTAACTGAAGATTGCATAGCCTTAAGAAAAGAAATCGGATACCTGCTAAGCAAGGGGCATCTAAAAGAGTTATTGGGGAGAAAAAAGCAAAGGACCCAGGATCCTGAAAGGATCCCCGAAAAAGCTCCAGCACCTCCGGCAAATGCACAAGTGATCAACTTTATATCCGGAGGATCAGACATCTGTGGTACATCCTTCTCGGCGGCCAAAAGACATGCAAAAGAATCAAAAATGGATAATGGAGAAAGGCCTATTAGAACATCAAGTGTCTCAGAAGGGAAGATGATAACATTTGATGAGGATGATCGCATCAACATTCAGGATCCTCACCATGATAGTTTAGTTATCACTCTCTTTATCTCTAACCATTTTGTCCGCAGGATCCTTATTGATGGAGGGAGCTCAGTGAACATTATCCAGCTTGATGTCCTGAAGAAGATGGGAATCCCAGAATCAGACATCACACCAAGATCCTCCGTGCTTGTAGGATTCAGTGGGGAAACGAAGAAAACTCTGGGGGACATCAAACTCCCAATCTACGTGGAAGGATTACATAATTACCAAAAATTTTGTGTTATTGACTGTTTATCTTGTTGCAACGTTATCCTTGGCAGGCCTTGGATACATGACATGAAAGCAGTTCCGTCTACCTACCATCAATGTGTGAAGCTCCCTAGCCCATGGGGAATAATCAAGATCGACAGTGATCAGCAAGAGGCTAAGGATTGCTATACCTCATCCATGAAGCCAACCTCGAAGCCAAGGGAGCAATAGCAATTACAGTATCCTCCAAGGAATGTCTTGGAGGCAAGGGAACAAGATGTAGATGAAATCCTCTTGGATCCTAGTGATCCTGAATCAAAAATCTATATTGGATCAGGGATCCTTGGCAAGATGAAAGAAGACATGATATCCTTCCTCAAAAGAAGAAAATCTACCTTTGCTTGGAAACATGAAGATATGACAGGTATATCTAAGGATATTATTACTCACAAACTTGGCATTGACAGGTCTATCAAACCAATCCATCAAAAAAGGAGGAAGTTTGCACCAGAAAGGAATGCCATTATCCAAGAAGAAATAGAGAGACTACTTCGAGCAGGTATGATCAGAGAGGTAAAGTATCCAAAATGGTTAGCCAATGTGGTTGTTGTCCAAAAGAAAAACGGAAAGTGGAGGGTATGTGTCGATTTCACTGATTTGAATAAGGCATGTCCCAAGGATCCTTTCCCATTACCCCACATTGACTCCATGGTGGATGCAACAGCAGGGCATGAACTGTTAACTTTTATGGATGCATCATCTAGATTCCAACAAATTCAGATGGAACCATCTGACCAAGAGGATACAGCCTTTATGACCCCAACCGGTTTATATTGTTATATTGCCATGCCTTTTGGACTAAGAAATGCAGGTGCAACATATCAAAGGCTGGTAAATATGATGTTCAAAGATCAAATTGGAAAAACTATGGAGGTGTACATAGATGATATGGTGGTCAAGTCAAAGAAAGCTGAGGATCACCTAAGGGACTTAGAAGAAGCATTCGATATCCTTGATAATTACAACATGAAACTTAATCCTTCAAAATGCCATTTTGGTGTTAAGGCAGGAAAGTTCTTAGGATACATGGTAACCCAGAGGGGCATTGAAGCAAGCCCGGAACAAATCAAAGCATTAATAAATATCAAATCTCCTGCCAATGCCAAGGATGTTCAAAGACTGACAGGCAGGATAGCAGCTTTGAACAGGTTCATATCGAAATCCTCAGAGAAATGCAGAGAATTTTACGATATCCTAAGGAAGAATAAGAAGTTCGAATGGACTGAGAAGCATGAGAATGCTTTACAAGCCCTAAAAGAATATATGTCCTCAGCACCAGCATTAGCAAAACCGGAAAAAGGAGATGTGTTATCCTTATATCTGGCGGTATCCTCAACCGCTGTAAGTGCTGTCCTTGTTAAGGATCACAAAGGTACACAATATCCTATCTACTATGTAAGTAAAAGTCTACTTGATGCCGAATCCAGGTACTCACACCTCGAAAAACTTATCCTTGCATTAATCATGGCATCGACTAAGTTAAGACATTATTTTGAAACTCATACTATTGTTGTTAGAACTAATTTTCCAATTAAGAATGTCCTCAGGAAACCAGATATGTCAGGGAGAATGGCTAAGTGGGCAGTAAAGCTTAGTGCCCATGATATAAGATACGAACCAAGAACAGCTATTAAATCTCAAGCACTAGCTGACTTTGTGGCTGATTTCAGTAGTGATCTACAAAAAGAAGCAGAATTGGAAGTCCAGCAGCTGGATGAGACCAAGGATCCTTGGATACTACACACTGACGGATCCTCAAATATCAAAGGCACAGGGCTAGGGATCCTACTAAAATCGCCACAGGGGGACATAATACCCCACTCCATAGCCTGTGAGTTCCAAGCAACTAACAATGAGGCTGAGTATGAAGCCTTAATTGCTGGCTTACAAATTGCTAAGGATATGGGGGTAAAGTATCTTAAAGTATATGTAGATTCATTATTGATCACTAATCACTTTAACGGATCCTATGCTGTTAAAGGTGAAAAACTAACCAAATATTTAGAGATAGTCAAAGAATTGGCACTCTCTTTTGTTTCTTTCAGCTTGACACAGGTACCAAGGGAGGAGAACACAGGGGCTGATGCATTGGCCAACCTAGGATCATCCTTGAAGATTCCAGAAGATATAAGTATCCCTATCATCCATATCCTGGCTCCTGCTATTGAAAATCAGGTGGCCATGGAAATAGAAGAGGATACTGCAATGATCCCTAGTGAAGAAGCCCAATCTTATTCAGGATCATGGATCTCACCAATCGTGAGATACTTGCAACATGGGGAGATTCCGACGGGAGAAAATCCTAGAGCTTTCAGGATTAAGGTATCTCAATTTACAACTTTGAATAACGTATTATATAAGCGATCTCTTGCAGGACCATATTTGAGATGTATCGAGGATCCTGAAATCGAGGAAGTGTTGAAAGATTTCCATGAAGGAGATTGCGGAAACCACACTGGGGGCAGGGCATTATTCTCAAGGATCCTTAGAACAGGATACTACTGGCCAACCATGAAAAGGGATGCTATACAGTATGCTAAGAAGTGTGATCCTTGCCAAAGACATAGCAATATCCTCCATCAGCCAGCTGAATTTTTATACCCAATACCATCCTCTTGGCCATTCATGAGATGGGGAATGGATATAGTTGGCAAGCTCCCTAAAGCACCTGGTGGAAAAGTATTTATGCTTGCCATGACTGACTATTTTTCCAAGTGGATAGAAGCTGAAGCCTTCGCTCAAGTCAGAGAAAAGGAAGTCATATCCTTCATTAAAAGAAACATTATAACTAGATTTGGCATTCCCTCTGAAATTGTATGTGATAATGGCTCCCAATTCATTGGAAGCAGAACCACTAACTTTTGTGACAGTTGGGGAATCAAGATGATAACATCAACACCAGTTCATCCACAAGCCAATGGTCAAGCAGAATCATCCAACAAGATCATCATCAACAATCTGAAGAAGAAGCTAGGATCCAAGAAAGGAAAATGGGCAGAGGAGTTACCTTATGTGCTATGGGCTGATAGGACAACTCCCAAGAATGCCACTGGTCAAACACCTTTCTCTTTAGTATTTGGGGCAGAAGCAGTGATCCCAACAGAGATGGTGATCCCAACTGCTAGAACAATTGCTCGTGATCCTGAAGAAAATGCTGCAATCCTAGCTCAGGAGTTGGATACTATTGAGGAAATCAGGGATCTAGCTAGAATAAGGATGGCAAGCTACCAACAAAGAATGGCTGGTACCTACAACAAAAATGTCAGGATAAGGAAGTTCCAAGTCGGAGATATGGTGTTGAGAAAAGCATTTCAAAATACTATTAATCCTGCTGACGGGAAGCTAGCACCAAAATGGGAAGGTCCCTACTTGATTGAGGCTGAAGCAGGAAAGGGGGCATACAGGTTGCTAACCATGGAAGGAAACTTGTTACCAAGAGCCTGGAATGCTGTTCACTTAAAGAAATATTTCATGTGAACATGATCCTTCATGCATGTGATCCTTACATTGAAGTATCCTTGAAGGATCCCGGAGATATCAGTAATCCTTACTCTGGTAATACGCTTATCCTAAAAACTATTACATTTTCTTACTTTTTGCCTAAGGATAAGGATCATGTATCCTTCATCCTCTACTCACAAACCATTTGAGTTATGATAGTTCAGGTATCTTCAGCAAATCGTCAAAGATCTCCAAAAGCACCACAGATCCTTGGGTCCAACCCCAGTTATCCTTGGGATTATCCCCAGTTTCCGCCAGCAGCGCACGATGATCCTGGTATAGTTCACGTCTTTGGGACCAGTACCCACTTTCGGGGCTGACAACCTCATCGTACTGGCTATATTTAGGATCCTACGTATAATGGTAGACGTACCATACATCCGTTCCTAAGGTTTCTAACGTTTTCACGTTAGCTAAGGTTTTGACATTTTCATGTCACTAAGTTTGGATAGTTGCCAGAAAGGGCCATACTCCAGTTTACATACGATCCTTTGGGCTTGTCCCCAGTTATCCTATGGGCTTGACCCCAGTGATCCTCTGGGATCATTCTCAGTTATCCTATGGGCTTGACCCCAGTGATCCTCTGGGATCATTCTCAGTTATCCTTTGGGCATGTCCCCAGTTACTAATTTATCTTTTACATTGGCTTAGTCCCAAGTTATATCTCACTTTTCAGGTTTGGGAAGCCTAAACATATAAGGGTCCTTAATCCTTATTAACTATCAAAGTCTTATCTATGATTGTCTTGATTGAAGGTTAGGATCCTAACGTGGATCCTCAGGTATGATCCTTGACTATTTTTGATTATACTCTTTATCCTAACCAACCCTTATACTTTGACAACCGAACCTATGATCCTTGAACTAAAACACTTTGAGAATTTTCAATATGAGGATATTTGATCTAGGATCATATCCTAAGTTTATTAAACACTTTTTCAACTCTTGTTATTTTAACAAATATAGCAATTGAGAAATAAGAGGATTATTGAAGGATAACAACACGAGATAAGCCAGAAAAGTTAAAGTTATATTATTAAACAAAAGGATCATTAACCCTTGCAAAAAGTTGTCAAAATTGCCAACCCACGTTTCTACCAGCAAAACGTGGCCCGTCCACATGGGTTGGCAAAGGGTGTCCATTGTCTATGCGGTCTTAGCATTGTGCAGGAAAATTAAAGCGGCAGGATCACAAAGGCTTCATCCCCCAAACAGAGGATCCCTCCACCTTTTGCAATCCTACCTATTGTTCAAAGGATCCAGGATCCTTAACCCTAAGAAACTATTGTTCAGAGATTACAGACCATAATTGTTTCAAACCATCAACAACCACAAAAAACCACTACCAAACCTAAAAAATTGGGCTCCGGCCTAGTCAACAATATCCATCATCGCCCAATCATGCAGCCTACTCTTTCGCTGCTTCGTCACCACCAGCATCTCCACCTTGATCCTTCTCAGCACCACCACCTTTCAGCATGGGGATCTCCTCAGCCTCATCCTCGTCCTCCAGGTCTGCCAGCCTTGCCTTCCAACCTTCAACATCCCACGAGCTTTTGTCAAAGGTAGGATCCTGAGCCTCCTCGGCCATCTGAAGTTGTATCTTATACATAGCAATTGCCGCGGAGACCTTAGCATCTTGGGTGATCTCCTGCTTCTCGTTATCCATATCGATCAACCTCTGAGCAGCCTCAGCCTTCATGACCCGGAGTTCCTTCTCAAGATCTCCTATCTTGAGATCCTTTAACACGCCTATTTGCTGTAGATCGGCAATTTGGCTCTCCTGGTCCTCAACATGGCCAAGATAGGTCTCAATCTCGGCAAGTTTCTGCAACAGGAGAAAAAAGATAAGCTTAGGATCAGATGATCCTCAAAAAAGGCAGGATACACAAACAGGATATGCGAGACGGATAACCAACAGGGGCAGTGATCCTTACTTCATTCACGTAGTCGAGGAATTGCTGACGGAGGAGGGGAAAACCCTGGAGATCATCTGAAGCCTTCCTCTTCTTCCCTTTGCCTCGGATAGGCGCTTTAGGAGCTGATGCTGAAGGACTGGCAGCAGGAGCCTTCTTCTTTGACGACGTGACATTGGCAAGGTCACTTATCCCAAATTTGGAGGCAGATTTAACAGACCTGGCAGATTTTCCAGCACCTACACAATTCAAAAACAAGATAAGTTCCCTTGTTAAATTAAATACTTTTACATAAAACTTACTTTCTATGAGGATACTTACTTGACATGGTGGCAGATGCAGAGGATATCTCTTGAGAATCTTGGATAGTGATTTGGAAGCTTCTAACTTCAGGGTCAAGCTTTTTAAAAGCTAACACTCTCTCTTTTGCAGCGGGGGTTAATTTCAGACGAGCAATGGAAATAGCTGCATAAAAGACAAAGGAAAAAAGACATCAGTGATCCTCATCATATGAGACAGGACTGATAATGATCCTTCGAGGATCCTCTACCCTACCATGAGTGGCCCATTCCTTGGGCAGATCCTTCCCATCCGGGATGGAATCCCTCTTAACAAAGAAAAACCGACGTTTCCAGTTTGTATCATTCTTAGTAACTTTGAAGATTGGGTGATCCTCCCCAGCTTTCCGTTTCAACAAATATCGGTGAGAACCGAAGGTGGTGAGATCGTAAAACTCAGCTAACTCCGCCATCCCCAGATCAATCCCTTCCTGCTCGATGATCCTCTCGAAGGTATAAAGAACCCTCCAAATCATCGGCATAGCTTGGATGTAAGAGATGCCGGTTAAGGAAAAGAAAGACTGGGTAAAGTCTGGAAAAGGATACGAGTACCCTATAGCGAACGGGGTAGCAGGAAAAGCCACCCAGACATCCGAGACAAAGTCGCTCAAAGTAGTAGGATCAAAGGATTTAAAAACGGCATTCGCCGGAAAGCAATGACGAATTTTGTCTATGTGAGCATCACTAAAAGCAAAACCTCTCCGTAGGAGAATCCTTGATAATCCCCTGGCTTTTTAAGGGACTATCCTTCTTGGAATCCTTGTGCGGAGAATTCCGGAGCAACATGTTTGAGACGGAAACAGAGTAGAAGCAAAAAACAGAGCAAAGAGAAGGAAGAAGGGAAAGAGAGAAGAAGAGGATACCTGATCAAGTCTTCGGTAGTGATTATAAAGGGAAGATACCTCGAATTTAAATACAGAATGATCCTAACCCTATCTCCTATTTATAATGATGATTTGCAGGGATTGTCACATCTGTGACGTAATTATCACAACGGCTAGTCCATGTGTAACGGCTAGTTATTCGGAATCACCCGTTAGAGATAAGATCAAAACAAAATATAACTCGTCTATTAACAATTAACTCCTTATATTTTGGGGGCAATTGTTAGGGCTGGATTTTTATCATATGTGATCCTTACACGTGATCCTAACCAGTGATCCTTGTTTCTTTGGCAGACAGTGATCCTCAGCAGGACTTCAGGATCAGGATCATAGACCATTGGAAGGATCCTCATGCTAATAGTTACCTTCGCGTAATACAACATTATTTTGCAGGAACATCTAGCAGGATATGCTCTTAACATCATGATCCAGGGACGCGTCTTCACAATTATGGCAAGAGCTTAATTGAAGAAAGACGTTGCACAGGATATGGAAACATGGCTTGATTCATGGGCAGCAATTTAGGCTAGATTGTCTTTATTTCTAAAGGGGTAATGAGCTGATAATTAGTCATTTTACCTAAAATAGGTCACCTACACATGTATAAATACCACTCTTCCTCATTCGGAAGAACACACACGACATACAACGCAACTCTCACACACTTAGACACCAAAAGCAATAGTGATCCTTGTACTCAGCTCATTATCATCCAAAGTTGTAATCATACTTTTGTTATATTGAAGTTGGTGATCGGTAGTTGCCATCACCCGAGGTTTTTTATGCCGGAGATCATTCATTGATCAAGGGCTTTTTCCTCGTATAAATCATTGTGTCTTTGCATCTTTATCACAGAAGTGATCCTTTACTTTCATAATTAACCAAGCATCATACCCCGTTTACATAAAGTTTGGTTACATTATCCTTGTGTGATTTTTGACCAAAACAATAGTGTATCGCGAAGACATGCTCGCCTATAAGTGGACACTCACCCCAAGAGTTCCCAGGTAAGAGTGACTGGTCCGATTATGTGGATTTGTACGAACACTCTAACCTTAGACAGAAAACCCAGGGTATAGGCATTCACTCTTCCAGTTCGCACGTGTTCACACTAGTTAGGACCCAAAACTTTGACGGGAGTTTTTAAAAATTCAAAGGGGTTCAAAACCTTATAACAGAGGGTTCAAAACCTAGTAATCAATCATCCTAGAACAGATGATTGGTTTTCAAAGCGGTTTTGAAATTTATGTTCTTGTTGTGGTCGTCGCCTAAGGATAGGTGACGGTATTGTTTTGAGACTAAACGCAAGTAAACTCGCGTTAGGGTCCTAGGAAGGTTATAGACTAGGTCAAAGCATTACTAATAACCTAATTCCCTATAACCATTGGCTCTGATATCATCTTTTCTGTCACATCCCGACCACGTAGAACATACAAAACGTGGCGGAAACGTCGGGGAGTGTTGTAACAGAATCAATTGTTTCAAATCCATGGCAAATGAAGTTTCGTTTTATAAATCAAACATGAAGGTTTACATTGTCTAACCAAGAATCAAAGTGTACATAACATAAATTAACTAGTTCTTGTCTCGTTTTAAGTCACTAAGGCACAGGTCCGCCTAAGTATGTCTTGATAAGTTCTATGCATCATCTCCTGAAAACACATGTGAAAATAGGTACGTCAGCATAAAAATGCCTGTGAGATACATTGGTTTTATGAAAACGAAATTCATGACTTGAGTTTGAGAAAATGTTTAGTCATGAACCTCGTATTTTGCTTTGTCTTGTAAATCATTTGAAAAACGGTAAGATCAAATGATATGTATAAATAAGAGAACAATGCATGGTTAACTGAATAACCATGTAAAAATAAGTTTGTATAAGATTTGTTGTTTGTAAATCAATGTCTTGTGAAAAGCGTGTTATTTGTATAAAATGTTCTATGTTTCAAATTGAAATGATTCAAATAACGCTACGATATGTAATACCATACAAACACTTATATATAGGAAGTACCAGCGGCGTATCCACCATGCTTGTATCATATTACACACGCCTCGTTACTTAATCACTTACTCAAACCAAACCATCAGAATGAAATGTTTGACAACGGTAGAAATGTTCATGTATAGTTAAATGTCTATTGTCAAATGTAATTCATGTCAACGGATACAACTGGTTTACACGGTTCAATGGTTACAGACGGTTCATGAAATCAAAAGGGGTAAGACGGTTCACATAGTCAAATGGTTACAACGGTTCAAAATGTAGGGTAATGTGTTCATATGCTGGATGAGCATATGCAACAGAAATGCAATGTGAAACAATGTACTACGTATGCACACAATGGGCGTACGTAGCATGAAATGTATTGTAGGGTACAACGGTTCAAAATATAGTATACTGTGTTCATATGCTGGATGAGCATATGCAACAGATATGCAGTGTGAAACAATGTACTACGTATGCACACAATGGGCGTACGTAGCATGAAATGTATTGTAGAGTACAACGGTTCAAAATGTAGAATAATGTGTTCATATGCTGGATGAGCATATGCAACAGATATGCAATGTGAAATAATGTACTAAGTACGCACACAATGGGCATACATAGCATAAACACAATAAAATCATGTACTATATATGTACTATCGAACATAGCAGTATATGATGTGAAAACCGGAAAGCATGAAAGTAGCAAGTAGGCACATGTGTTTCACCCCAAAACAGTTTGGAAAACAGTAAAAGAGGGGTTCAATGTACTCACATTGACTCCTCGAAAACATGTAAAAGACGGGGTTCAATGTACTCAGCTGAGATTGCTTTGGAGTTCTTGTATAATAACCAGATAATGCTAAAGATCACGGGATATCAAACGGCACCTAATAGGTAGCTATGTTAATATACCGGACCAAATCGGAAGGATCGGATAGTACGCGGGTTCGTAAACCAAACGAGTATGGAGACTCGTGTAATATGGTTTAACAAAGCCTACATACTAAAATGAAACTTAACCTAAGTGCTTACGGTCCATCACGACCCGTTTAGGTAGCTTATGCTACCTTACGCGTCGTTCGCGTAGAACGCGTCTGGAACGCCTAACATCGTGACCACTAGGTATAACCCCGGAAGGTTACAACTATGTCCACCTAAAGTGTTTGGTCGGATCCTAATGATCGACCAAATGGGTCGGGTTTGAAAGTATAAGCGATGGTTTAGATCGCTTACCTTACGACCCTATATAAGCACTAAACTAAAAGTGATGAGCTAAGCATGTTAGAACATGCTTACCTAAGTTTGAAAACAGGTTTGACATCAAAACAAACGGCTTTGATGCCCACGAGTAGTTTGGTTACAAAATATGCAAGAATGCACATTTTGGCCGAAACTACGACTCGTCACTGAGCCTAGATAACGTGGTGATCAGTAGGTATAGTCACTACGGACTATAACCATCGTGATCACGCTCATGTTATGAAGTTTCATGAACTTCGCATCGACCATAAGCTGGTCAATTCAGAAAGTCAACAAAACGTTGACTTTCGGACTCGAAAAGCGAATAAAAGAACGAAAGAAGACTTACGGAGGGTCCCCGAATGCTAATCTAGACCAAAATGGCTCAGGTATGAAACAATGGTTCCAACTTAGAGCCTTAAGATCAGATTGTGTGGGTTTTGGAACAAGGGGGGGGGGTATTTATAGGAAAAGTGGAACCGTTAGGATCGTTTCTTGAATATCGTGCCACGATCCAAGCCGTACACTTGTCACAAAGTTGTGGTGGCTTAATGTGACCCTTGGCTCCTGATTTGGTGAAAGGGCATTGCCCTTTGGGTTGTTTGAAAGCCCAAGTTGTGCAAGAAAGACAAAATTCTGTTACTGAAGGGGTCATGCGGCCCGCATCAGGATTTGCCAAAACTCAGGCGGGCCGCCTGGGCCTGTCTGACCTGCACATATTTTCAAAAATGGCAGTTTTGGTCCCTGTTGCGTATTTAAGCCATTTCCGACACTTCTAAGGCCCGTAAAGCCAACTTTAAGGCCCTAAAATGATGCCTAAACATTGTGGATATGAAACATGCTCAGAAATATGTCGGATGTTGGCTCGTTTGGCCGTACGAATGCGATGTTCGGTTAATTACGACGGAATGCGCATAAGCGCGAAAAACGATCCGAATGACGCGGCGAATGGATTTTTCTCATGCCAAACACTAAGGCATAATATTAGGATGCTTACATAAATTTTTGGATGTCCGGATGTATTCAGAACGTAAGTTATGCGCGAAAGTGCAAACTTGTGCACTTTTTGACACTTTTAGTCCCTGAATGATCCAAAAGTTTGTTTTTGCATACCAAACCTCTCAAAGCCTATTTCTAAGCTATGTAAAGGATATTTATGGTATGTTAAAGTTATGGACATGTTCCGGAATGTTCGTTATAGTTCAAATTGGCATACTTTCGTAGTTTGTCAAGTTTAGTCCCTGTAAGCGAATTAACTTGTTTTTGCTATACCAAAGCCTTCAAAACTTATTTCTAAGTTATGTAAAGGTTATTTAAGGTATGTTGAGTATATGTTGATGTTCCGGAGTATTTGTCGCATTAAACTGAGTACGTTTACGCACCAGTTTGCGTATAATGCTCTAGAAAGCAATGTAGAGTTTGAAATCGAACAATAATTGATATGTGCAAAACATACACATATTTATACAAGATCCCAAGTATGAAATACAATATTTCATTGGCTTGGTATTTGTTTGATGGTCGCGGTGACACAGGTGTCACAGTAAGAAACTGGAAATGAGTTTTGGTTGCATAAAAGAGGAAATGATAGTATATCAAGGGTCTGTCACAGCACGCTAAAGAAATGTAAAGATTAAATGTGATAAACAATCTTACTGTGGATGTGTCAGTAGATTTTCGCACATTTAGTAAACTGTAACGAGATATAAAACTAAAATCAAACTTGCTTATTCTGTGGGTTAACAAAACTGCTTGGATATATAGGTAACCCCTGAAATCTTGTTTGAAAGGTCCCTTATTTTGAAATACTAGGTCTTTATACTCAGTGATATCTGGGGTATTATCCCGGGACTTCTGCTGTATGGAAATACTGACCTAGTCCCCGGATAATGCTTTCTGTAAAAAGCTTTGAAATATAAGCTCGCCCTCAGCATGCTGATGAAACAATAAAATTGATAGTCGCTGCTGTTGTAATTAAAAGATCCTCTAAAGGGGACACACCGAAAGTCGAAGCCGTCATCTCTCTGCGTATACGGAAGTATCGACCTGAGCTCTCACGGCCCTCGCACATAACCCCTTTACAGATATCATCTGTGGTATACTCTCCTGTAAGACTGAATATTGGGATCTGGATACAGGAGTATATTCAAAGAGTGGGACACACGGATGAGTTTAAGTATCTAAGACACTAATTGTGTATCTTGAAACAGTTAAAATCTGTGTGAAAATTTTAGAGGACAAACATACTGACAATCTAGGTAAAAATTGTTTAGAGCTTAAAATGTAATCAAGCTGAACGGTGTTGTTGATATGTCTCAGAAACTGATATGATCCTCTTGCACGAACTCACAAAAATATTTTCGGTAAATATTTCATTTCGGCATTTACTTTCTTTAAGAAAATTCAAAAAGATTTTTGACAACTGGTGTTGAAATGCTGATTTTCGAAGTTCTAAGTGCTAAAATTGAAGAATAGGTTTGGGAGTGTATGTGAAAAAGATAAGAGTCAGTAAAAGATCCTGAATGCAAAATCATTACTGTAGTTTACCAACATAGTTTCTAAATTGTTGAAAAGATGTAATCTTTGAAGAAACTTATGTGAAGGTAGAGATTGTGCAGGTAAATGTGTGCCAGGTGACTATTCTGTGATGGAATAGAGCCAGGTATCGATCTTGAAGATAAATTTTGAAGCTGTAAATTCCAGATTACGATCCTAGCAGTTTGAGAGGGGGAGTCTGAAGACACCGTGTCAACATCCGAGAGAGAGGAGTTTGTTGATGATGAAGCTAGAGATTGAGGATTCTTGAAATGATAAATTCTTCAGTGGAAGATTGAAGACTGATAAAGACTGTAGATTGACAATCTTAGGTCCTTGGTTAGTTTCGCTTATGTGTCCTTGGTTAGTTCCGGTTATGTGTCATAGTCTTAGGTCCGCTTATTTGTACATGGTAGGTTCGCTTATTCGTACCTGTCCGTATAAGCGAACCCAAGACACCTATCAATAGGTGGTCATTCAAGCGAACCTAGACACAGAGTTGTAGGTGTATTCTTCCGGTTAGCCACAAAGTGCTGCCGAAGTGCTGTCAGAGTCTGTAAACGCATTTGTGATCAATACAACAGCAATTATAAGTGAATCCGGCTGAAATAGCACCAAATCATTAGTTTCCGCCTCTTGATTTGGATAGGAATTCTTCTGATCGACTCAAACAGGGCCGAACGCGATCCTACACTCTTTGTGAAAAAGAAAGATGGTTCTTTTCGTATATGTATCGATTATCGTGAGCTTAACAAGCTTACCATCAAGAATCGATATCCCCTACCTCGAATTGATGATCTCTCTGATCAGCTGCATGGTGCTACCTATTTTTCCAAGATCGATCTGTGTTCTGGGTATCATCAGCTTCGTGTACTCGAAGAAGATATTCCCAAAACTGCGTTCCGCACGAGATTTGGGCATTACGAGTTCACCGTCATGCCTTTTGGTTTGACGAATACTCCAGCTATCTTTATTGACTTAATGAATAGGGTCTGTAAACCTTATTTAGACAAGTTCATCATCGTGTTCATCGACGATATTCTTATTTATTCGAAGTCTCGAGCCTATCATGAGCAACACCTTCGTTTGACTCTGGAACTCCTGAAGAAGGAACAACTTTTTGCTAAATTCTCCAAGCGTGAATTCTGGCTTAAAGAAGTTCAGTTTTTGGGTCATATAGTCAACGAGCAGGGTATTCATGTGGATCCTTGCAAAATTGCTGCAATTAAGGATTGGAATACACCAACGACACCCACAGAGATTCGATCTTTTCTTGGTCTCGCTGGATATTATAGTCGTTTTATTTCGAACTTCTCAAAGATCGCGGTTCCACTCACTGCTTTGACCCAAAAGAATAAGCCTTTTGAGTGGGGACCCAAACAAGAAGAAGCGTTCCAAACGCTGAAACAGAAGCTGTGTGATGTTCCTATTCTATCTTTGCCCGAGGGGAACGATGATTTTGTTGTCTATTGTGATGCGTCTAATCTAGGCCTTGGTTGTGTTCTCATGCAACGAGGCAAAGTTATAGCATACGTGTCAAGACAGCTGAAAGTTCACGAGAAAAACTACACCACTCATGATCTTGAGTTAGGAACTGTAGTTTTTGCTCTCAAAATCTAGAGACACTACCTCTATGGCACGAAGTGTGTGGTTTTCACAGACCACAAAAGTCTCCAGCATATTCTCAATCAGAAGGAGCTGAACGTGAGGCAACGACGTTGGGTTTAAGTCCTAAACGATTACGATTGCGAGATTTGCTACCATCCTGGTAAGGCGAATGTCGTAGCCGATGCGCTTAGTCGAAAGGAGCGAGTCAAGCTTCATTCTGTTGGAACTCTATCTGATATTCAGACTCATGTTCTTCAAGCTCAACAATCTTGTGTTTCACAAAATTTGATGGGTAAGGAATTACCACGTCAACTTGAGCTTAAACTTGAAGCGAAGGACGATGGGTTGCTCTACTTCAAGGATCGTTTGTGGATTCCAAAACAAGAAGATCTTCGCACTTTAGTGATGGACGAATCTCACAAGTCTCAACATTCTATCCATCCTGGTGGTGATAAAATGTACAAGGATCTTCGTACTCAGTACTGGTGGCCTGGTATGAAGAAGGATATTGCCTTGTATGTATCGAAATGCCTAACTTGTCTCAAAGCCAAGGCTGAGCATCAACGACCATCTGGTTTGCTTGTACAACCAGAAATACCGGTTTGGATGTGGGAGAACATTGCGATAGATCTCATCACTAAATTACCGTGTACATCTAAAGGTCACGATGCTATATGGGTTGTTATCAATCGATTAACGAAGTCAGCTCATTTTATTCCAATTCGCGAAGATCTATCTGCTGATAAACTTGCAAAGATTTATGTTGATGAGATTGTATCTCGAAATGGTGTTCCTTTGGACATCATATCTGATCGTGATGCTCGATTTTCATCTCATTTCTGGAAGACCATGCAATCTGCTATGGGAACCAAACTAAATCTAAGCACTGCTTATCATCCCCAAACAGATGGACAATCTCAGAGGACGACTCAAACTTTGGAGGTATGCTTAGAGCATGCGTGATAGACTTTGGTGGTAATTGGGATTCTCATCTTCCATTGATTGAGTTCTCTTACAACAATATTTATCATGCTAACATCAATATGGCACCGTTCGAAGCTTTATATGGTCGAAAATGTCGTTCACCTGTCTGTTGGAATGAGATCGGTGAAGCTTAGCTTACTGGATTTGAGCTCATTCTGGAAACGACAGACAAAATCAAGAAAATTCGCGATAATCTTGTGACAGCTAAAAGCCGTCAAAAGAGTTATGCGGATATGCGACGCAAGCCCATAGAATTTCAAGTCGGAGACCATGTCCTACTCAAGGTGTCACCTTGGAAGGGAGTGGTGAGATTTGGAAAGAGAGGAAAACTTGCACCACGATATGTTGGACCATTTAAGATTGTTGAAAGAGTTGGAAAGGTTGCCTATCGACTAGAGCTACCTCCAGAGCTTGGAAATATTCATTCGACTTTTCACGGGTCCAATTTGCGAAAGTGTTTAGCTGACACTAATCTTCACATTCCACTCGACGAAATTCAAGTTGATGAAACGATGCACTTTGTCGAGAAACCTGTGGAGATAACGGACCGTGCAGTCAAACAGTTGAAGAACAAACGGATTCAATTGGTCAAAGTTCGCTGGGAGTCCAAACGTGGCCCAGAGTTTACTTGGGTATGTGAGAACCAAATGAAGGCGAAATATCCGCATTTATTTTCGCAAGTTTCCTCTAGATAAAATTTCGAGACGAAATTTCCTAAAGTAGGGGAGACTATGACAACTGTGTTCTGTAATCGATGTACAATGTAAAATAATGTTAATTATCAATAAAACAATGTGTTTTGGTGTTATTATGTGTGTATTTATGTTTGATGATTTTACGATTTGATTTGATTCCAATTTCAAGCTTTAAATCGCTTTCTGGAAAGTTATACGCAAACTAGTGCGTAAACGCAATTAGTTTAACGCGAAAAACACTCCGGAATACTGAAATGGGCTTAACATACCTTAAATAACCTTTACATAACTTAGAAATAAGTTTTAGATGGTTTGGTGTGTTGAAAACAAGTTTGTTCGATCGGAGGGACTATTTGTGTCAAACTGCGAAACTATACCGATTTGTATAGTAACGAACATTCTGGAACTTGATCATAAGTTAAACATACCCTAAATATCCTTTACATAGCTTAGAAATAGGCTTTGAGGGGTTCAGTATGCCAAAATAAACTTATTTGATCAATAGGGACTAAAAGCGTCAAAAAGTGCATAAGTTTGCATTTTCACGCATATCTTACGTTCTGAATATATCCGGACACCCAAAAATTTATGTAATCGTTAAAATAATTTATTTTAGTGATTGGCATGATAAAATTTCATTCGTCGCTTAATTTGGATCGTTTTTGCGTTCATTACGACTTCCGTCGTAATTAACCAAACAACGCAACCGTACGACCAAACGATCCGACATCCGAGATGTTTTTGAGCATATTTTAAGTTCTCTATACTTTAACCTCATTTTATAGCCTTGAAATGAGGTTAACGGGGCTTAAACGTGTCAAAAATGCATCAAAACACAAGTTTCTCAAATGTAGGGACCATTTTTGCAATTCTGTCAAACTAGCTCTGGCGGGCCGCGTAAGATAGGTTCTCATCTTACGCGGGGCGTGACAGACTACCAGACAGAAACAATGAATCTGGCCTATTTTTGAGGTTTCGATGGTTTCAACCCTTGTTTTGGGATACTATCTGCTGGGTTTTGATAGTTTTTCATGCTCCCATGGTTTCTAAAACCATTAACCCACATGTATGGCCAAGATATTGCCTCTTTAGCAAGAAACGATCTTTATGGTGAACCGAAAATTATAAATAGCCATGCCCTCTTTCATTTTTCTACACCCTTGATCTAATTTCTCTAAGTTGAAGTTATAACACTTCATACCTGAGATTTTAAGATCAAGTTCTCCCTAGCTTGGACCCTTTGTAAGCTTCTTTCGTTCTTTTATCGCTTTTCGAGCGTGAAAGTCAAACAGTGTTTAACTTTCTGCTTTGACGACGAGTTAGTCAACATGAAGTTCGTTTGAACTTCGCAACGTGAGCGTAATCACGATGGTTATAGTCCCTAGTGACTATACCTACTGATTACCACGTTGACTAGGCGTAGTGACGAGTCGTAGTTTCGGTCAAAATGCGCAATTAAGCGTATTTTGCAACCAAACTACTCTAAGGTATCAAAACACTTTGTTTTGATATCAAAACCTGTTTTATAACTTAGTTGAACATATTCCAACATGCTTAGCTCGTCACATTTAGTTTAGTTGTCACACCCCCAAAATTCACACGCGGAGTATCACCGCTTGGGAGCGTGACTGACCAGGATCAAGCCACCAATCATATCGAACATGTAATTAATATTAAGTAAGATAAATGTAAACCATCCATTCAATACGATAGGTGTTCAAAACATAACCATAGTTTTAAAGTGTAGCGGAAGCATAGTAAATAAACCAACAATAGTTAATGGTTTTTAAATGTCATAATAGTTTCAACATAGAAACCACGATCCTTGCCCACAACGACCCGCTTCCCCAGTGCAAGCTCCAAGTACCTAACGATCTGCAAGGCATGTAACAGAATGATCAACAAACTAGTTGAGCGAGTTCACAGAAAGTAAATGCGTAATAGTAAGTTCGTTTGTAACAGGTGGCTCTACTGGGCCGTTTGTATGTTCTATTGGTGGTGGTGTTCCACGTTACTGGTGGTGGTGTTCCACGTTACTGGTGGTGGTGTTCCACGTTACTGGTGGTGGTGTTCCACGTTACTGGTGGTGGTGTTCCACGTTACTGGTGGTGGTGTTCCACGTTACTGGTGGTGGTGTTCCACGTTACTGGTGGTGGTGTTCCACGTTGTATAACCACTAGACTACTCGTAACTATAGGTATCCTTCACAACCGAGGATAGTAAAGTGGTAGTCTAGTCATAGTGTCAATAGAGTATCTAATCAACCTTTCAATCCCATTCCCAACACCCCGGGAATCCCATGCCTTGGTAAGAGTGTGAACTCACCTTGGTTTGCTCGGTATGCTAGGTTATGCACTCACAAGTAATTAATCACGTCCTATTGTATGCACGTATAACAAATCAGTTCATGTTCGCAATGATACGCATGCAATTTAATGTTCACATAACAGTCTGTTTGCATATCGGCACAACACGTATTATTTCACATTAAATTATCAGCGTGCACGAATACAATTATTAACACTCATCACCAAGCATGGCATGCCAAATAAATCAAACATATGTTCCATTATTCAAAGCATGTTCATAACCTACAATATCTTTCGAATCCACCCTTATCTTCCGACGCACATCTACCTTTCGGTTCATGTGTTATCTTTCGTCAAACAGTTATCTTTCGGTTCACAACTATGTTTCGTATAACTAACATCTTTCGGTCAAAGCTATCCTTCGGTCCCAACAACTATCTTTCGAGTGGCAAGTATCTTTCGGTTACAATCAGTTTTCATGCAAAAAGGCAGTTACCACACAACCCTAAATGAGCATCTGGCATCATAATTATAAACAACCAAACATGATCATCATCGAAGTCAACAACAATGGCCGACAACAACTTGATAAAACATTCAGCCAATTACTATGTTTTGACCGTTTAATGATTGGACCGATTCATCTAGCCAATGGCCTTAACTTGGCCGCCCAAGACACATAGATTCTTGAAATATGCCTGACACTTTGCTTTGACTCTACACCTCAAAATCTCATTTAACCATCCTTACACTAGCCGATAAAAGTCCCCCCCCCACATAGCCGACAATAACTAATATATCTACTGTTGACTTGACCTTTTGACATTGTTGTACATGTGATGTGATGCGGCCACTATTATTAACCCTAGCAATAATATGGCCGGCCACTCATTAATGTTTTTAAGGTTTGATTGGACCATTAATTTGTGGAGGCTGCCAACTTATCATGATAGGACCGATCAATATATAATATGGATAAGGAACTCTTATTCATTCGATAATCATGCACATATTCAAACAATCAATGACTTTGACAATTTAATACATGCCATGGCCTGACATATGCAATTCACCTCAACATTTCATTGGACCATCCTATGGTCTTATAATATTTAGACAAATTTCGGTTATCATAATATTAAAATGGCGGCACATGCGTATAATATTCATATAAATCTATTACCATTGTACCGAAGCATCACATATTGGCCGACAAGTATAATATTCAAGTATAATATTCATATCATCATAGTGAAACATAGAATCGACAAAACACAAAATCGACAAAGAATACTTGCACTAACCTCGATGAATCAAAGGATGTTCACGAAGGCTGCCGTCAATAGAGAAAGGCTCTAGGGTTTCTATCAGTTATCGATTTTTTTGCATAGCTTAATGCAAATCCTATATTTAAATTGCTACTGGGCCGAAGCCCCATAAGTTGATTTTGTAGGCCACACTAGTGGACTGGGAAAGGATGATTTCGTGTGAGGTGTAGGGTTGTACAGGATCCATTTATTTATTAAATATACAAATCAAATAAACAATACAACATACATATAACATTTACATACATATCGTGTATGCTACAATCTACACCCAACGCGTGTATTGCACATCATGTAATTATAAAGGCACACTTAACACCCACCATATATAACATACTAACCACAATACGATTTAACATATGATAACGTGCACAGTTGTGAAATAAACAAGTCGTGAAAACAAACAACTTAAACAATTAACGTGCAATTAATACGAAGATGGCAATCTTGGAAACTCGAGTTGTCACATTATCCCCAACTTGAAAGAAATTTCGTCCCGAAATTTGGTACGCACTCACTGAGGAAGCTAGGTAAGTTATATCGTTCACTGGTTTTCCTGGGGTGTCACATCATCCCCCCGTTGATTTGGAATTTCGTCCCGAAATTCAGTAGTAGTAGCTTCAGCCTCAGCAGTGGTTGCATTGGTTTCGAATAATTGGGGGTACTTTTCTGTCATCTGGTCTTCGCGTTCCCAGGTATACTCTGGAGCACGCTGGGAGTTCCAACGAACTCGAACAAGAGGGATTCTCTTGTGTTTGAGGACCTTAACATCCCGGTCCGTGATTTCAACTGGTTCCTCGACGAACTGCAACCGCTCGTCGATAGTGAGTTCCTTAAAAGGAACTATAAGGGTCTCATCTGACAGACACTTCTTCAGATTCGACACGTGGAATATGTTGTGAACTGCACCGAGTTCAGCTGGTAGGTTTAGTCTGTAGGCTACTTGGCCTATTCTTTCAGTGATTTCGAACGGTCCAACATACTGTGGATTGAGTTTGCCTCGTTTACCAAATCGAACCACACCCTTCCAGGGTGAAACTTTGAGTAAAACCCGGTCCCCGACCTGAAATTCCAAAGATTTGCTACGCTTATCCGCGTAGGCTTTCTGACGGTCACGAGCTGCCGCCATGCGTTGCCGTATCTGTGCAATTCGTTCGGTAGCGTCAACTACCATTTCTGGGCCTGTAATCTGACTATCCCCCACCTCTGCCCAACCGAGAGGTGACCGGCATTTACGTCCGTACAATGCCTCGAATGGAGCGGCTTGAATGCTGGTGTGGTAACTGTTATTGTATGAAAACTCTACTAAAGGGAGGTGTTTTTCCCAGCCGTTGCCGAAATCGATGACACACGCTCGAAGCATGTCTTCTAGAGTTTGGATAGTTCGCTCAGACTGCCCATCCGTCTGAGGATGATATGCTGTGCTCATGTCTAATCGTGAGCCGAAGGATTTGTGCATTGCTTGCCATAGCTCTGACGTGAATCGTGCATCGCGATCCGAAATAATAGAAGTGGGCACTCCGTGCCTCGAAACAACTTCTTTAAGATAAACGTCTGCTAGGGTAGAAAACTTATCCGTTTCTTTGATAGCCAAGAAGTGAGCAGACTTTGTGAGTCGATCAACGATTACCCAAATAGTGTCATTCCCACGCTGGGATCTAGGTAAGCCCGTAACGAAATCCATGGAAATTTCTTCCCATTTCCACTGCGGTATCTTGGGCTGCTGAAGTAGACCAGCTGGTTTCTGATATTCAACCTTGACTCTCGCACAGGTTAAGCATTTGCCAACATAGGTGGCGATGTGAGCCTTCATACTAGGCCACCAATAAGTAGTGCTGATGTCGTGGTACATTTTATCCGACCCTGGATGTACCGAATAGCGAGACTTGTGAGCTTCATCCTTCACAAGCTCTCGTAAACCGCCATAGAGTGGAACCAACAGCTCCCTGGATGCTCAAATCCTTCTGCTTAAGGATATGCTCGAGACTCCTGTGATCGGTGTAAATCGTGCACCTGGTACCGTACAGGTAGTGTCGCCATATCTTAAGCGCGAAACCAATAGCTCCCAGCTCTAAATCGGGCGTCGTGTAGTTCCGTTCATGAATCTTGAGTTGCCGCGAAGCGTAAGCAATAATCTTATCCCGTTGCATCAATACGCAACCACGACCCTGTATCAATGCGTCACGATAAACCACAAAGTCATTTGTGCATCCCGGCAGTGAGAGAATAGGTGCACTGCCAAGCCTATCCTTTAGGTACTGAAAAGCGGTCTCTTGGGAATCTCCCCAACGGTAGGTGACACCTTTCTGTGTCAGCATAGTAAGCGGCTGCGTGATCTTCGAGAAATCCTTGATAAACCATCTGTAATAACCTGCCAAACCCAAGAATTGGCGTATTTCCGTTGGCGTTCGTGGTGCAGGCCAGTTCCTGATCGAATCTACCTTGGATGGATCGACATGGATCCCATCCCTGTTCACCACATGGCCTAAGAAGTGGACTTCACGAAGCCAGAAGTCGCATTTAGAAAGCTTGGCGTACAGCTGTTCCTTCCGAAGAAGTTCCAATATCAGGCGAAGATGTTGCTCGTGTTCCTCCTGACTCTTGGAGTAAATCAGAATGTCGTCGATGAATACTATGACGAACTTGTCGAGATAAGGTTTGCACACCCTGTTCATAAGGTCCATGAAGACTGCAGGCGCGTTCGTAAGCCCGAATGGCATGACCAGAAACTCGTAATGACCGTAGCGAGTTCTGAAAGCGGTTTTGGAGACGTCCTCATCCCGGACTCTCAGCTGATGATACCCTGACCTCAAATCTATCTTGGAGTGATAACACGACCCTTGCAACTGGTCGAATAAGTCATCTATGCGCGGAAGAGGATAACGGTTCTTCACCGTCACCTTATTGAGTTCACGGTAGTCGATGCACATTCTGAACGTACCGTCTTTCTTCTTTACAAGTAACACTGGAGCTCCCCAAGGCGAAGAGCTTGGACGAATAAATCCCTTATCCAAGATTCCTGGTAGCTGCGTCGATAGTTCTTCTGATTCTGGTGGAGCTAAGCGATACGGTGCTCGAGCTATGGGTGCTGCTCCTGGAGCGAGCTCGATTTGAAATTCGTCCTGATGATGCGGCGGCAGACCAGGTAAAACCTTGCGAGACACCTGAGGAAAGTCGCGTACAACTGAATGGTCTTCCAACTTCTTTTCTTTCGCTGATGAGTCAGTAACGAGAGCCAAAGTTGCGGTGTGGCCCTTCCGCAAACATTCCTGAGCCTTCAAGAAAGAGGTGATGCCAACCACGGCACCACTCTTGTCGCCTTGAGCTTCGAGAGGTTCTTGACCAGAACGAGGAATGCGAACAATCTTTTCTTTGTATAGGATTTCTGCTTGCTGTTGCTGCTGGCGATTCCGATGTGTAAGCCGTGGGCTCCCGAATCCTTAGCTTCTGCTGTGCTCTGGCGATCACTATTCTTGTGCTGCTGTTGTGCTTGAGACCGAACGGTAGCTGAACCCTTGCTGGAATACCCATCCCATTTCCGCTTGTTGTCACTAAGAGTAGCGGGAGTAGCAGAAGTGGTAGCGGTAGTAATAGCGCTGATACAACTAGGCAGCCTGTTCTGTTCCACTGCCTGATCCGTGAGGCGATGAGCAAGACACTGAATGTCTTGGATTTTGTCGAGGTTAGCCGATGTAGCATGGCTCTGAATCTCTGAGGCTAGACCCTTGAGGTACAATTCGATACGCTTGTTTGGAGGGTCCACCATGGTTGGACACAAGATGGCCAGTTCGTTCTATCGTTTCGTATGAGCTTCAATTTCTGATCCCGTCATTTTCAAATGGTAAGGCTCCACTTCCAACTTGTGGATGTCATCACGCGTGTAGTATTCCCTTTTAATGTGTTCTTTGAATTCGTTCCAGGGGGTGGCATTAGCAGCTGCCAACCCTAGTATCTGTACTTGCGCGTTCCACCTGGTTAGCGCGATTCCTACCAAAGTACCAGTGTCGTACTTGACCCTGCGAGCCTCAGGGCGTTCACACATGAAGTTCTTGAATGTGCCACTGAATGTGCTTGGACGACAGTCCATGATGTTCTGGAATGTGCAGAGAGGTTGATGTGCGTTCTGACCCGTTGCGCGAGAAAGATGGGTCGAGATTAAGCGCGAGAGTTGGGTCACGAGAGTAGGATCTAACGTCCTAGGATAGGTTTGGAATAGCAGGTTATACCTCCTGCTTGTGCGGCTGCAAGTGCCGCAGCAGCTTGTTCGTTAATGAGAGCCGTCAACTGGGCTTGAGTCATGTTAACACGTCCAGACATGATCGAACAGTAAAGGTAGCATAAGTATGAATGGTTCGCGGGTAGTGCGATGACAGAAAAGTGTAGGCACATAGGTGTTCTTAAGCAATAACAAGTAGTGAGCGAAGTAATGTAAGCATACTACGAGCAAAGTTCTATGCAAATTCTAGCATGTAGGCAATAAACATAAACCTTATTACCTAGGATGTTGAGTCTTGCACGTGGAGCGAAGCGTCGTTGTGGATCGTTGAGAGCACTGTTCTGGTTATAGTCTGGTTTTAATAAAAACGTTTTTCCATATTAAAACCAAGTTCTCTATAACCAATGGCTCTGATACCAATCTGTCACACCCCCAAAATTCACACGCGGAGTATCACCGCTTGGGAGCGTGACTGACCAGGATCAAGCCACCAATCATATCGAACATGTAATTAATATTAAGTAAGATAAATGTAAACCATCCATTCAATACGATAGGTGTTCAAAACATAACCATAGTTTTAAAGTGTAGCGGAAGCATAGTAAATAAACCAACAATAGTTAATGGTTTTTAAATGTCATAATAGTTTCAACATAGAAACCACGATCCTTGCCCACAACGACCCGCTTCCCCAGTGCAAGCTCCAAGTACCTAACGATCTGCAAGGCATGTAACAGAATGATCAACAAACTAGTTGAGCGAGTTCACAGAAAGTAAATGCGTAATAGTAAGTTCGTTTGTAACAGGTGGCTCTACTGGGCCGTTTGTATGTTCTATTGGTGGTGGTGTTCCACGTTACTGGTGGTGGTGTTCCACGTTACTGGTGGTGGTGTTCCACGTTACTGGTGGTGGTGTTCCACGTTACTGGTGGTGGTGTTCCACGTTACTGGTGGTGGTGTTCCACGTTACTGGTGGTGGTGTTCCACGTTACTGGTGGTGGTGTTCCACGTTGTATAACCACTAGACTACTCGTAACTATAGGTATCCTTCACAACCGAGGATAGTAAAGTGGTAGTCTAGTCATAGTGTCAATAGAGTATCTAATCAACCTTTCAATCCCATTCCCAACACCCCGGGAATCCCATGCCTTGGTAAGAGTGTGAACTCACCTTGGTTTGCTCGGTATGCTAGGTTATGCACTCACAAGTAATTAATCACGTCCTATTGTATGCACGTATAACAAATCAGTTCATGTTCGCAATGATACGCATGCAATTTAATGTTCACATAACAGTCAGTTTGCATATCGGCACAACACGTATTATTTCACATTAAATTATCAGCGTGCACGAATACAATTATTAACACTCATCACCAAGCATGGCATGCCAAATAAATCAAACATATGTTCCATTATTCAAAGCATGTTCATAACCTACAATATCTTTCGAATCCACCCTTATCTTCCGACGCACATCTACCTTTCGGTTCATGTGTTATCTTTCGTCAAACAGTTATCTTTCGGTTCACAACTATGTTTCGTATAACTAACATCTTTCGGTCAAAGCTATCCTTCGGTCCCAACAACTATCTTTCGAGTGGCAAGTATCTTTCGGTTACAATCAGTTTTCATGCAAAAAGGCAGTTACCACACAACCCTAAATGAGCATCTGGCATCATAATTATAAACAACCAAACATGATCATCATCGAAGTCAACAACAATGGCCGACAACAACTTGATAAAACATTCAGCCAATTACTATGTTTTGACCGTTTAATGATTGGACCGATTCATCTAGCCAATGGCCTTAACTTGGCCGCCCAAGACACATAGATTCTTGAAATATGCCTGACACTTTGCTTTGACTCTACACCTCAAAATCTCATTTAACCATCCTTACACTAGCCGATAAAAGTCCCCCCCCACATAGCCGACAATAACTAATATATCTACTGTTGACTTGACCTTTTGACATTGTTGTACATGTGATGTGATGCGGCCACTATTATTAACCCTAGCAATAATATGGCCGGCCACTCATTAATGTTTTTAAGGTTTGATTGGACCATTAATTTGTGGAGGCTGCCAACTTATCATGATAGGACCGATCAATATATAATATGGATAAGGAACTCTTATTCATTCGATAATCATGCACATATTCAAACAATCAATGACTTTGACAATTTAATACATGCCATGGCCTGACATATGCAATTCACCTCAACATTTCATTGGACCATCCTATGGTCTTATAATATTTAGACAAATTTCGGTTATCATAATATTAAAATGGCGGCACATGCGTATAATATTCATATAAATCTATTACCATTGTACCGAAGCATCACATATTGGCCGACAAGTATAATATTCAAGTATAATATTCATATCATCATAGTGAAACATAGAATCGACAAAACACAAAATCGACAAAGAATACTTGCACTAACCTCGATGAATCAAAGGATGTTCACGAAGGCTGCCGTCAATAGAGAAAGGCTCTAGGGTTTCTATCAGTTATCGATTTTTTTGCATAGCTTAATGCAAATCCTATATTTAAATTGCTACTGGGCCGAAGCCCCATAAGTTGATTTTGTAGGCCACACTAGTGGACTGGGAAAGGATGATTTCGTGTGAGGTGTAGGGTTGTACAGGATCCATTTATTTATTAAATATACAAATCAAATAAACAATACAACATACATATAACATTTACATACATATCGTGTATGCTACAATCTACACCCAACGCGTGTATTGCACATCATGTAATTATAAAGGCACACTTAACACCCACCATATATAACATACTAACCACAATACGATTTAACATATGATAACGTGCACAGTTGTGAAATAAACAAGTCGTGAAAACAAACAACTTAAACAATTAACGTGCAATTAATACGAAGATGGCAATCTTGGAAACTCGAGTTGTCACATTAGTGCTTGTTTAGAGTCGTAAGTCAAGCGGTCTAAACCACCGCTTAGACTTTCGAACTCGACCCATTTGGTCGATCATTAGGATCTTAGCAAGCATGTTTAGTAACCATAGTTGCATAGGGAATAACCTTCCGAGGTTATACCTTATGGTCACCTAGTTTAAGTAGTTGTATGATAGGTAATTTATATGCCTTAGGAAAATGACCAAAATGCCCTTTTCATGCATAATTGGATTATAAGCATATGTAACCTAACTTTTGTCACCTTAACTGATTATGCAACATATTTATGTTAGGGCATATAACACTTGTCATAGGACTAGTTAGAGTCTCGAACGCGTTTTACGCGAACGACGCGTTAAAGTAGCGAAAGCTACCTAAACGGGTCGTAACGGGTCGAAAGCACTTAGGTTAGGTTCTGATTTAGAATGTAGGCTTTGTTAAACCATATCACACGAGTTCCAATACTCATTTGGTTTACAAGACCTCATTCTGTCCGATCTTCCGATTTAGGTGTCGATTTATTTACTAGTGATTCGATTATTAGGTGCTGCTTGAGTTTCCTTGGTTTGATTGAGCTTGTTGAGTTCTTTACATTGAGGATACTTTGCACTTCGATTTGAGTACATAGATCCCCTCTTTAACTATTTTATATTGTTTTGGGGTGATTCATATGTATTAAAACGATTTCGTTATTTAAACGATGGTTTCAAAAATGATTAAGATGGTTTATATTAAACTAATAACGATTTCGATTATGTGAACAAACCTGTTGGATGTAGTTACATAATGAATGACATTCATTAGCATTGATCAAGCCGATCAGTATTAGGTTATGGTACCATAGGATCTAACAAATCCCGTTATCAGACTACACCCATGGTTATGTGTGGGGGTTATGTAGGTAACGACCGAATCTGATGATTGTTAACTTACCCTTTGGTGGTTTGTTAATACGAGTTTCGAGATAGTCGAGTCACGAAGGTTTGAATATTATTAGCAAGACGACCAAAGTAGTTTCACAATTAAAACGAAAACGATTTTGGGACGAGTTAAACGATTTGAAACGACTTAAACGAGATAAACGATTTGATTAAATGATTGGTTTTGGGTTGTGATTAGATAATGGGACGAGGGTAGCATGATAAAAGCATGGTAGATACCCCCCTGGTATATCTTATATATAAGTGCTTTTATCATATTACATTCCGTGTTGTTATTTAGTTCACTTGGGAAACGATTTTGAAACGATGTCACACAACGAGGTTTTCGAAATTATATAAACCATACGAGTTTTATTAACGAATTTTTACGATGTTTTACGATTTGGTTTACTAAAACAAATGTTTTGGGGTTAAGAATCATGGCTACGAGATTTTATAAACTATAACCAACTTGATTTGAGTTGGTTAATTATGTTGCAATACACTTTTCAAAACAAGGTTTGTACTTTTGACTCTTGTAGTCTATTGAGGTACTGCAACATATAAACGAGCCATGAATCCGACACTCTCATAAAACCTAGGTGCTCACCAGCATTTCTTTGCTGACTTTGTTTATACATATGTTTCAGGTAGTGTTGCATGATGTTGGTTGCTAGGATGCATGTTCATATAGGATCTGGACAAGGCGTAGTGACTTAATAACGATGATAGACGGTGTTTAATTTGTTTGTTTAGTTTAAGAAAATGTAAATTATCCAATGAATCAGTAAACGAAACTTTTAATTACCATGGTTGTGAAACGATGATTCTGTTGCAACACTCCCCGACGTTTCCGTCGCGGTTTCATTGTTTTGACGCGGTCGGGGTGTGAAAATTTAGTATTATAAATAGAGATACCTTGACTTTGAAAGCTCTAGGATTTTCTCCAGTAGGGATCTCTCCATGTTGTATATATCTCAGGATTGGAAGGATCTAGGATCCTGAATTTGACTGTGCACCATCACTAGGTATGATTGCAGAATCTTCCACTATCTCCATAGCTGTGTGATCCTCAATAGCAGGAGTTAAGATATGAATAATTGGTGTTTTGGTCAAAAATCAAGCTAAGATAATGCAACCAAATCTTTAGATGTGAGGTGTGATGCTTGAATCAATGAACAATATTAAGGATCACTCAGGAATGTAATGAACAAGTGACACAATGATTTATACGAGGAAAAAGCCCTTGATCAAGAGTTGATCTCCGGCATAAAAAACCTCGGGTGATGGAAACTACCGATCACCAACATAGATTAAACAAAATGTGTTACAACTTCGGATGATAGCGAGCTTGTTACAAGGATCACTAGAGTGAAATGTGCAAAAGAAAGTATGTAATCGCCATGTAGTGTTTGAGAGCTGTCTGAGAGTTGCTAAGAGTGTGTGTGTATGCCGAAAATAGCCAAGTGTTTTAATCAAGCTCGCTATGCCCTTTTAAATTTAGCAAATATCTAAAATAACTAACTATCTGCAATTTGTGCACTCTCCCCACGATCTCCATAACGTTCACCATGGTCAAGCACGTGCGGAATAAAAGAGAATATGCTCCAGGAATATTGCCATGACCAAGTCCAAGCACGTACTCCTGCAAAACAATTCCATATTCAAAACAGACAATCGTTAGTGTAAGGATCATTATGATGATCCTGGATCATGATCCTTCAATACTCTCTGAGGATCCTAAACTCAAACATAATTAAGGATCCTTAAAGCCAACAGCAATTGATGATCACTGATCATTGGAAAATCCTCCCCTAACAATTGCCCCCAAAATATAAGGAGTAAAAATGTAAATAAATGAGTTATATTTTCTCGTTCTTATCCGCAACAAACCAACGGATAAATAGGCGTTGTAATCGGACTAGCCGTTACCAATCTGACGTCACTGAGGTGACTGCCCTGCAAGATCATGATTATAAATTGAAGTTATGGATAGGGATCGATATGCATTTAAATTCAAGTTAGGCTCCCTTTAAATCAACATTCGAAGACCAAGCAAGTATTTCTCTTTCCTTTCTCCCTTTACGTTTTCTTTCTGTTCATCTTCTTTACCCTCATCATGACCAAGATGATGCTGAGATCCTCACCGACTAAGGATCACACAAAAGATAGTCCTTTAAAGAGCCAAGGGATCATCGAAGAATCTGCGAAGGAACTATGCTGCTTCACTGATCCGCAGATAGACAGGATTCACCACTTTTTTCCGGCGAGTACCATTTTCAAAGATTTTGATCCCACCATTCTGAGCGATTTCATTTCTGATACCTGGGTAGCTTTCTCGGTCACCCCATTCACAATAGGATACTCGTATCCTTTCCCTGAATTCACCCAGTCTTTCTTCTCTCTCACCGGCATCTCCAATATCCAAGCGATGCCAATGATGTGGAGGGTCTTGAGTACCCTTGAAAGAATCATTGAGCATGAAGGCATTGATCTGGGAATGTCGGAGTTGGCAGAGATGTACAACCTTGTGAGCCACGGATCCCACCGATATCTATTCAAACACAAACCCGGCGAAGAACACCCCATCCTCAAGACCACCAAGAATGACAACAACTGGAAAAGGCGGTTCTTCTTTGTCAGAAGGGATACCATCCTGGATGGAAAGAATCTGCCAAGGAAGTGGGCCACCCACGGTAGGATAGAGGATCCTTAGAAGGATCACCGAATAACCTTGATTCTGATGAGGATCACTAACGTCCTTTTATTTCTTCTGTGCAGCTATCACTGTTTCGCATATTATCCCATCACCTGCCACCAAGGAGAGGCTTGCTGCTTTCCGAAAGCTTGATCCTGCAATAAGATCATTTCAAGCAAATACCCAGGATTCTCAAGAAGTATCCTCAGGTTCTGTAACGATGTGAAGTAAGTATCCAATTTTGTGCATAATTAAAGGTTTAAATAAAAATGAAATAAGGATACTTATCTATTTTGGGTGTGTAGGTGCTGGAAAATCATCAAAGTCTGCTTTTCGTTTTAGTGTCACTGACCTCGGTACCATCCGATCCGCAAAGAAGAAGTCTGCTGCTAGCCCTTCCGTCATAGTCCCCAAGGCAACCACTTCGAGGGAAGAGGTGGAAAGAAAAGGAAGGCTGCCGGTACCCTTGAAGGTATACCTCTGATCCAGCATCAGTTTGAGGAATATGTTGCTGAGGTAAGAATAACCGATCCTTAAATATGATTCTTGTACATGATCCTTCCATACTGAGGCTAAGGGATCCTAAATTGTATCCTTTCCTTTGCAGAAATTTGCTGAAATCCGAGACTACGTGGGGAGCATTGAAGAGATTGAGGAAAAATACTCAGACCTCCAACAAGTGGCGTTGCTCAAGGATCACAATATTGCCTCCCTCGAAAAGGACCTCAATGAAGCAAAAACGCAGGCGGTTGCAGCTCAGATCAACGCTGACTATGAGAAGCACGAGATCATGGAGGATGATAAAGTCTCTATTGCCATTGCCATGTACAAAACCAAGTTGCAGATAGCCCAAGAAGCTCAGGATCCTAATTTTGACAAGAGCAACTGGGACATGGAGAGCTGGAAGGTAGGCTGGCTGAGCTGGAGGACGAAGAAGAGGCTGATGAGGTTCTGGCAATCGAGGCAACCGACAGTGGCAAGGATCAGGCTGGTGGAGATGGTGGAGCTGGGGGAGCTGGTGAAAGTGATGAAGCAAAGGTGTAAGCTGCATGAATGGGCGATGATGGACATTTCTAGATGCAGCCGGAGCCCATTTTTTAAAGTTTGGTAGTGGTTTTTGGTTATGATGTTTTGAGACAATGATGGGTTGTATTTTGAACAATAGTTATTAGGTTTATGGATCAAGGATCCTCAGACAATAGGTAGGATAATAGGTGGTGGAGGGATCCTCTGTTTGGGGGATGAAGCCACTTGTTATCCTGTCGCCTTTAATTTCCTGCACTGTTATGACCAGATAAACAATGGACACCCTTTGCCAACCCAAGTGGACGGTCCACGTATTGCTGGTAGAAACTTGGGTTAGCAATTTTGACAACCTTAAAGGGTTTAATTTTGTGAATAAATAAAACTTTAACTTTTTGGCTATTTTTCGTGTTGTTATCCTTGTGAATTCTTTACTTTTCAACTGTTATTATATACTTTGTTTGAATAAGAAAAGTTGAACAAATCAAGTTCAAGAGTTTTATGATATGATCCAGGATCAAATATCCTATAATCGATATACATCGAATGGTTCTGCAATTTTAGGATCATTAGGTCTGTTGTCAAAGAATAAGGGGCACTTATACAGATAAAATAAAAATGAATAAGGATCATACCTGAGAATCCTAGTTAGGATCCTAACTCCTTAACAATTATGATCAGGATAATCAAAAGACAAACCTTAGTAGAAGGTAAGGATCAAGGATCCTTGTTGGTTTAGCTTCAAAAACCTGAAACAGAATATAACTTGGGACTAAGCCAAAATAGAAGACAAGTTAGTAACTGGGGACAAGCCCAACAATTCTGGGGACAAGCCCAAAGGATAACTGGGGACAAGCCCAAAGGATAACTGGGGACAAGCCCAAAGGATAACTGGGGACAAGCCCAAAGGATAACTGGGGACAAGCCCAAAGGATAACTGGGGACAAGCCCAAAGGATCTTGTGTAAACTGGAGTATGGCCCTCACTAGCGACTATCCAAACTTAGTGACATGAAAATGCCAAAACCTTAGCTAACGTGAAAACGTTAGAAACCTTAGAAACAGATGTATGGTACGTCTACCATTATACGTAGGATCCCGGATACAGCCAGTACAATGAAATTGTCAGCCCCTAAAGCGAGTACTGGTCCCATTGCCATGAACTATACCAGGATCATCGTGCGCTGCTGGCAATACTGGGGACAGGCCCAAATAGCTGGATACTTCTGTGGAGACTTATCCTCTGGCAAGGATACTCAAACCTTCTGCAAAACTTAGAAACAAGTGAAAGGAGGATAAATGATCCAGGATCCTTATCCTTAAGTACATGATATATAAGGAGTTAAAGAGTTTGAGGTTAAATTATTACCATAACGAGGATCCTCTGTCCTCTAAGGATTCTTCGAGGATACTTGTTAGCTAAGGATCATGGATCCTCATTACATGAAGTATTTCTTCAAGTGGACAACATTCCAAGCTCTTGGTAGCAAATCACCTTCCATTGTTAGCAACCGATATGCCCCCTTTCCTGCTTCAGTTTCAATCAAATAAGGGCCTTCCCATTTTGGTGCCAACTTTCCATCAGCAGGATTGGTGGTATTCTGAAATGCTTTCCTCAGTACCATATCACCAACTTGGAATTTCCTGATCCTGACATTCTTATTGTAAGCTCCGGCCATCCTTTGTTGATAACTGCCCATCCTTATCCTTGCCAAATCCCTGAGTTCTTCTATAGTATCCAGGTCTTGAACCAAGTTTTCAGCATTTCCTTCAGGATCACGGATACTTGTTCTTGCAGTAGGAACCACCATTTCTGTAGGTGTTAGGGGAGGATTTCCTAATGACCTGTGTTATGGGTGAAATTCTGAGCCCATATCCTGGAAAATATCTTGATATATATCTTGTTTATATTGTATCTGTTTACATCCGGGATGCTGACTCAGGATATTGGTAACATCCTGAATGGTATCCTCAGGATCACTAACGGATTGAATGCAGATACGTGGGTTAGAAGCTAGCAACGTTCATGAAGACCTTTTCTACTGAAGACTCGGTCCAAGTCGTTCACAAGAAGCCGATGAAGCCGCATTACTCGGTCTACAACGTTCACATTGGAATATTCGGAGCATCCCATGTTTATAGGAATTTTAGTTTGTAATTCGTTACTATAAATAGTGAGTATATCAGATCAACTAGGGCATCACAATCACACTCTCTACACTCTCAACACTTGCTCTCTCGCAACTTTCACAAAATTCATTGTAACACTTAGCGATCTGATCTATATCCTGCACTGTATCCTGAAGTTTAAAGCAATAAGAAGAACTAGGCAGCTGCGATTGTCAGCTCCCGAGGTTTTATGCCGGCGATCTAGATTGATCAAGGGCTTTCCTTGTATATCTCGTGTCATTTACTTTACCTTTTTGCTCATTGTTTGATCGTAGATACAGCTCAATATCCTGAGCCGTATCCTGAAAACTGTTTTTCCAAAGAACATAACCAGCATATTTTCAACACACTTTTTAGCACACTACCTCACTTAACTAATTTGATCACTTAATTGCTTCGGTAATTTTTGACCAAAACAGTTTGGCGCCCACCGTGGGGCAAGTGGTGCTTTCTTTACTAAAAATCTCGGTGAAATCGTTAATTGGTTTTCTGTTTTCAAAACTTTTTGCCACATTGTTTACAATGGCCTCAAGATCAAACATGAGCTCTTCTACTGTGTCTGCTACAACTTCTGCAACAGTTGGTTTGGTGCTTCCACCGCCTCCTCCAAGGATGCCAGCCTCTACACAATCTCAAGATGTTATCCCTACTCGGAGTGTCCAGGGATCTGCTCCTGTTTTAGCTTCTAACGATGAAATTCTAACCTTGTTTGGAAGTGTGCAGGAACAAATGAGGCAGCAACAGGAAACAAACCAAATGCTTTTAAGGGAAATACAACTCCTGATGTCTAGCTCGAGCAGATCTGCTGAGGATAATGTCACTCCATTACATCCCAGAGTGTTGAACTTTAGTTCAGCTGTGTATGCTGAGGATAACAGGGGGAATATCGTGCCCAGCCTTCCTCAGAATCATACTCCGGAAATACCCTCCTCGGTCAGGATATCGACTGTGAGGAGCTCAGGATATGCTTCAGGATATGGGCAAAATCCTCTAACGGGTAACATATCAAATAATAATAATGCTATTACCACTAACAGTGTTGGATCTTTGCAGGATACAACTGTAGCGTCAGAATTATCCAGGGAACTTCAGAAATTAAAGGATATGATATCCAGTGTACCTGGGGTGGTGCAGCCAATTCCTGAAGTGTCCCAGGATAGCCACAGGGTATCTCGGTTCGTGCATCCTATATGTGATGCTGAAATCCCAAAAAGATTTCAGACTCCGAACATGAAACTTTACGACGGAACCAAGGATCCTGAAGAGCATATTGCCCAGTATAGGGAAAGGATGGAGATCAACCCTATCCCTCCAGATCTCAAGGAAGCCTGCTTGTGCAAGGGTTTTGGTTCAACCTTGACAGGATCGGCTTTGAAATGGCTCCTGAATGTTCCTCCACATTCGATTACATCTTTTGCTCACTTAGTAAATTTATTTAATAGTCAATTTTCTTGTAGTAGAAGCTTTGAAAAATTAACAAGTGATCTCTACAGGATAACACAAGGGCCTCAGGAATCCCTTAGGGATTATGTGAACAAGTTCAGTCGGGAATCACTAGACATTCCTCATCTTGATGTTGCAACGGCTGTGCAAGCTTTCAAGATGGGACTGCAAAAGGATTCTCAATTCTATCAAGACCTTGTAATGAACCCATGCAGGAACCTGGATGAAGCCCGGAACAGGGCTCTAAGATATATTCGGTTGGAGGATGACAGAAAAATGCAAGAAAAGATGAATGCATCCTCAACATATGAATCGACCAACAGGAAATCGGAATCCTCATATAGACAATATCGCTCTAAGCCATATGGCAGAAATGATAACAAGAGAGTGAATGTTGTTGAAGACGAGGATCCTGAAGAATATCCTGAATTATCTGAATATTGTTTTTCTGTTAATATACCTGAACTAATGTATGCTATGCAGGGTTTGGGAGATAAAGCCAGGTGGCCTCGAAAGAATCAACAAAAAGCGGATTGGAAAGACAAGTCGAAATGGTGTGCTTTCCACGAAGATTTTGGACATATGACTGAGGATTGCATCGCTCTAAGGAAAGAAATCAGCTACCTTCTAAGCAAGGGATATTTGAAAGATCTCTTAGGAAGAAAGAAGAATAAGGATCAGGATACTGAGAAGGATCCTGAGCGAGCGGCATCACCTCCCGCCGATGCCAAGATAATCAACTTCATTTCAGGAGGATCCGACATTTGCGGAACTTCGTATTCGGCGGCCAAGAGACATGCAAAGGAAGCTAAGGCCAAGAGGGGAGACAAACCTGTCAGGATGACTACCCTCACAACTGACAAAGTGATCACTTTTGATGCAGATGATAGGGATACTGTCCAGGATCCTCACCATGATGCTCTGGTAATAACCTTATATGTGGCTAACCATTTTGTACGCAGGATACTGGTTGATAATGGCAGCTCCGTCAACATAATACAACTGGAGACTCTGAAGAGAATGAATGTGTCTCCAATGGATATCACTTCGAAGTCTACTGTGCTCGTCGGTTTCAGCGGAGAAGCTAGGAACACAGTGGGAGAGATAAAGCTGCCTGTATATGTCGAAGGAGTCAACAAGATGCAACGTTTCTGTGTGATGGATTCTTTATCCTGCTATAACATCATCCTAGGAAGACCATGGATCCACGATATGAAGGCCGTTCCATCAACGTATCACCAATGCATCAAGATCCCTACCCCTTGGGGGGTTGTCAAGATCGACAGTGATCAGCAGGAGGCGAAAGAATGCTACTCATCCTCGATGAAATCCTCAACCAAACCTAGTGCAGCATAGCAATTAAAGACCCGGGCCCAGGATATCATGGAGGATCCGGAGCAGGATGTGAAAAAAATTATCCTAGACCAGGATAATCCCGATATTTCGGTGCTCGTGGGAACCAATATCCCTCAGGATATTGAAGAACAATTAATTAACTTTTTGAAATGCAGGATGTCAACGTTTGCATGGAAGCATGAGGATATGACAGGTATATCTAAAGACATTATTACTCACAAGCTTGGAATTGACAGGTCGTTCAAGCCTATACAACAAAAGAGAAGGAAATTCGCCCCTGAGCGGAATGCAATTATCCAAGAGGAAGTTGAAAGATTGCTGAAGTCCAGGATGATTAGAGAAGTCAAATTCCCTAGATGGCTAGCAAATGTGGTGGTGGTTCAAAAGAAGAAGGGGAAGTGGAGAGTCTGTGTAGACTACACAGACCTGAACAAAGCTTGTCCAAAAGACCCATTCCCTCTGCCTCATATAGACTCGATGGTGGATGCCACTGCTGGTCATGAAATGTTGACCTTCATGGATGCATCCTCAGGATTCCAGTAGATTCAAATGGAACCTTCGGACCAGGAGGATACTACTTTCATGACACCAACAGGTATTTATTGTTATACTGCTATGCCTTTTGGTTTAAAAAATGCAAGTGCAACGTACCAGAGATTGGTGAATATGATGTTTAAAGACAAACTGGGGGACACCATGGAAGTGTACATTGATGATATGGTGGTCAAATCTAAGAAAGCTGAGGATCATCTTCAGGATATTAAAGGAGCATTCGATATCCTGGACCAGTATAATATGAAACTTAATCCTGCAAAGTGTCATTTTGGAGTGGGGGCAGGAAAGTTTTTAGGATACATGGTGACGAAAAGAGGGATAGAGGCAAGCCCGGAGCAGATCAAAGCTATCTTGAATATAAAGTCTCCCTCAAATATGAAGGATGTCCAACGGTTAACAGGACGAGTGGCAGCCTTAAATAGATTCATATCAAGATCCTCGGAAAAGTGTAAAGAATTCTATGATATCCTGAAAAAGAATAAAAAGTTTGAGTGGGGTGAGAAGCATGAAGCAGCCCTGCAGGATTTGAAGCAGTATCTCTCAACCGCACCTCTATTGATGAAGCCTGAGGATGGTGAACCATTATCCTTGTATCTGGCAGTATCAGGAAATGCAGTAAGTGCAGTACTCGTAAAGGATCACGAAGGTCAGCAGTATCCTGTTTATTATGTTAGCAAAAGTTTGTTAAATGCTGAAACTAGATATTCTCACCTAGAAAAACTAATACTGGCTCTAGTAATGGCATCAACAAAGCTTAGACATTATTTTGAAACACATAGGATTCATGTTAAGACTAATTATCCTGTTAAGAATGTGCTTAGGAAACCAGAAATGTCAGGCAGAATGGCTAAGTGGTCAGTAAAGTTGAGTGCTTATGATTTAGTATATGAACCTAGAAATGCCATAAAGTCTCAGGCTTTAGCTGACTTTGTGGTTGATTTTAGTAGTGACATTCAGGATGAGGTAGACCTAGAAGTTCAACAGTTAGGAGAATCCTCAGGATCCTGGACATTATATACCGATGGTGCATCTAATGTAAGAGGAGTAGGATTAGGAATACTACTAAAATCGCCACAGTGGGACATAATACCCCAGGCTGTTAGATGCGAATTCCCTGCTACTAATAATGAGGCAGAATACGAAGCCTTAATCGCAGGATTAGAATTGGCTAAGAATATGAATATTAAGAATTTGCAAGTATATGTTGATTCCTTGTTAATTACTAATCATTTTAATGGATCCTATGCAGTCAAGGGTGAGAAACTAATGGAATACCTCGGTATTCTTAAAAAATTAGTAGGATATTTCGATGTTTTTACACTTGAACAGGTACCAGGAGAGGATAACGCCGAAGCAGACGCATTGGCAAACTTGGGATCATCAATCAGGATACTAGAAGGAATCCCAATACCGATATTACATATCCTGTATCCTGCAACGGATCCTCAGCATAAGGAAGTAGCAAGTATTCAAGATCCTAAAGTGGTGTATCCTGGAGAGGATCCTAAATCCTGGACAACTCCAATTATGAGATATCTCAAGGAAGGACATATTCCCGAAGACGAAAATCCTAAGGCATTTAGGATGAAGGTATCACGATTCACTATCATAAATAATATTCTATATAAAAAATCTCTTGCAGGGCCATACTTGAGATGCTTGGAGGATCCTGAAGCCAAAGAAGTACTTCAGGATATACATGAAGGGGATTGTGGTAACCATACCGGGGGCAGGTCATTATTTTCGAAAGTGCTGAGGACAGGTTATTATTGGCCAACAATGAGAAAAGATGCTGCAGAATATGCTCGAAGATGTGATGCATGTCAGAGGCATAGTAACATATTGCATCAACCAGCTGAACCACTATATCCTGTAGCATCCCCTTGGCCGTTCATGAAATGGGGGATGGATATAGTAGGGAAGTTACCAAAAGCTCCGGGAGGAAAAGTCTTTATGCTGGCAATGACGGATTATTTCTCTTAGTGGGTTGAAGCTGAAGCATTTGTGCAAGTTAGAGAGCAAGAAGTAGTATCCTTCATAAAGAGGAATATCCTGACCAGGTTTGGAGTACCAGCTGAAATTATTTGTGATAATGGGTCCCAGTTTATAAGAAAAAGGACTACTGACTTTTGCAAAAGTTGGGGAATCAAGATGATAACGTCTACTCCGGTGCATCCTCAAGCGAATGGGCAAGCTGAGTCTTCAAACAAGATAATAGTGAACAACTTAAAGAAGAGACTTGGAGCCAAAAAAGGAAGATGGGCAGAGGAATTACCCTTTGTGTTATGGGCCACAGGACAACGGTAAAAAATGCAACCGGCCAAACCCCATTCTCCTTAGTATTCGGAGCAGAAGCAGTAATTCCAACGGAGATGGTGATACCTACTGCAAGATCTATCCTACAGAATCCTGAATAGAATCCTGAAGCCTTATGTCAAGATTTGGATACCATAGACGAAAGAAGAGACGCAGCAAGGCTAAGGATGGCAGCATATCAACAAAGAATATCCAGAGCATATAACAAGAATATAAGGACTAGGAGATTTCAAGTGGGTGATTGGGTGCTAAGGAAGGCTTTTTAGAATACTACTAATCCTGCCGATGGCAAGTTAGCTCCAAAATGGGAAGGACCATACGAAGTTGAATCAGAAGCAGGGAAAGGAGCATACAGACTCAAGAATATGGAAGGGGATATGCTACCAAGGTCTTGGAATGCTGTACACTTAAAGCTCTATTTTAAGTAAGAATAGAATTTAATTTCTATCTCAGAATGGTATGTATCCTATCTCTTTTAAATATATATGTTTGAACCCAATATTGACTTAGGCATCGGAGGGGTGTTAGCCAAGCTAACACCCACCTTAGTTTACGATTGTTTTGCAGCATATGCTCCAGGATATGGCTCCAGGATGTGTACTCAGGATAACTCAGAAGATTAGAGGATTGGCCCCCTCTCTCATGTTTAAGGGATACTAATCCCTTCACAGGTTTAAAGGTATTCACCTTTCTCCCGAATTGGGTTTAAACACCCCGCCTGGAGCGCAAGTTATTCAGGGATAGTTCAAGGTGGCGGGACCAGTCCATGTAAAAGTGGCTGACAATTTCGTTACTGTTGGCTATATCCTGAATTCTAAAGGTATATGAGGATTGATCACCCTCTCTCATGAAAGGGTATTTTCATACTCTCTAAGGTTTAAAGGTTTTCACCTTTCTAAGACTTGGAGTTTATACACTCCCGCCTGTAGCGCATGAAACTCAGGGTTTATCCCCAGTATACTAAGGGTTCATTTCAAGATATCAAAGGTTTTGCCCTGGGGTATTTGGAATTCATTCGAGTCAAGAATATGAATACAGTTGTGTTTCTATGTTAAGTACAGGGGACATACATCATACTATTCTGAGGATGGATTCGAGTTTATAAGTATGCACTGGGGACAAGCTTATAATGAAGAATTGAAATTGATTCACTAAGAATCTCTGGTATGATCTTTCCTTTTTAGACGACTAATAGGTTGTATTTTAATCAGAATATTTTTCAGGATATTTACCGGGATACATATATAATATGTTCTGAAAAACGTTCAAACAAAACAATTTTCACAAGAGAAATTTATATAAAGCCAAAAAAGGGTTATATTATTAACATAGCAAAAGATTATGCTCTTGGCTTCGTCTCAAACCGAGACCCATCCACCAAAAGCATAATTAGTTTCCTAACATATTTACTTAACAAGTGAAGGTTTCGTCTTGGAACCCAAGATACCTCCACCTTCACTTGTTAAAAAGCGTTCAAAATAAACCATACTAACAGATGACCAAGGGCTTCGTCCTGAAACTCAGGATCCCTCCACCTTTGGCCATCATATTGTCTACATGTAGGAAATTAAAATTGTTCAACAGACAAGAAAAGTAAATTGTTCAAGACATCAACCATTAAACCTAAAAAAGTGGGCAACGGCCTAGGCATCAATATCCATCATCGCCCACTCAGCTGCCCTCACACAGCGGCATCCTCTCCTGCTTTCCCCGGCTTCTCAGCACCAGCATCCTCACCAGCATCCTGTCCAGCATCCTCACCAGCATCCGCTCCGGCATCCTTCTTGTCTCCAGCCTGATCTGCCACCTCCGCTGACTTGGAAGATTCACCGGCTTCAGATGGGAGTGGCACAGCTTTGCCTCCAAGCTCCTTCAACTTGGCCACCCAGGATTCAATTGGCCAGGATGGACAAACAAGACCTGTCTCCTTGGCCTCATAAGCCATCTTGATGCGTGCTTGTAACAGGGAGACAATAGCAGAAGTCTTGATTCCTTCCCGGAAATTGATCATGGCCTGATCATGATCCATTTGCATGGTGGCCAATTTGAGCTCGGCATCCTGAGTGACCTTTTTCAGCTTATCCTCATAGTGCCGACTCTTCGCTTCAGCAATGGCACCTTGGTCGGCAACAGTAGTTTCAAGCTGCTTGATCCTGGCTTCATGAAGTGCGACGGTGCCACATGCATCATTGTACAAGTGGAACAAATGCTGGAGGCCCTGTGCACCAATAACAGGTACGAGTTAGAATATATATATATATATATAATGACCAAGATATCCTATCAGGATATCCTGTTAGGATATCCGTGCAGGATATATGTGCAGGATATATATGCAGAGTATGCGTCAGGATATTACCTTGTTAAGGAAGGATGTCATTGGCTCTAAGGAATCGGTAAAGCTGAGATCGTCATAGGAGAACCCTCCTGAGCTTGGAGCACTGACCTCAAGGCCCTTCCTCTTTTTCGCTGCGGAAGCACGAGTCCTTGGGTTGGCCTTGGGAGCTGGGAGTGGCTTGGAGCTGGTGGCAGCAGGAGCCTCCTTCTTGACTATGGTAGGAGTTGGATAGCTGTCGAGTTCGTCGAGGTCTAGATAGACTGGAACTTTGCTGGAATCTGCACACAGGGAGTAAAATTCTAAACCTCTCCTAACAATATCAAATAAAACCATGTATGTACAGGATATTTTGCAGGATCCTTACCAGACATGTTTGCGCTTGAAAGAGGGCTTGGAGTTGGTGGAGATGGGTTGAAACTTCTCTCTGCCTCTGGAAGGAGTCTAATGGCGTCTATTCTTCTTTGAGAATCAGCGAGGGGAGGTGCAACTTTCCTGAAATCAGCTGCATACACAACAGAGAAAGTTGGTCAGTTCAGGATATAAAGCAGGATAAGAGGCAGGATTATCTTTAAACCCTAAATCCTACCCTTCTTCAACCATCTCATCGGATAATCCATTCCCCCAGGGATTGAATCCCTTTTTACAAAGAAATATTTGGATTGCCAACCATCCTCGTTCCTGGTGGCACGAAGTATCAGTGGGTCACCAGAAGTAGAGTAAAACAAGAATCGACAAGAGCCGTGGCATCTAAGTCGGTATGCTAGGGGGAGGTCATGGACAGAAAGATCAGGAATGTGGTTTCTCTTGATTTGGTCAAGAACGGATAAAACACGCCAGAGCATTGGCATGGTTTGGCTGAAAGAGATTTTTGTGATATTGAAGAACTCGGTGATGAAATCTGGAAAGGGGAATTGTAGCCCTAGGGTAAAAGGGAAAGCACTAAAGCATATCCACTCGTTGGAGACCATGTCCGACCGGATTTCCCGGTCAAACGGTCTAAATACGGTCCCTTCCGGGAAGATGCCGGAGGATTTCAAGGCCGACAGATGGGCACTATCGAAGGTACATGCTTCCTTCTCCGGCACTTGGAGAAGGTTCTGTTGGATGAATGTGGGAGCCGAGTCGCCTGAACTGGACCTCGTTTGCCTAGGCATTTGGTCGCCTGAATTCTTGCCGGAGTGAGATAAAAGATGAATACGAAGATGAGGGGGAGAATATTACCTTTTTCCTTGTCGATTGTGGTTAAAAGAGAGATAAGGACGAGAAGATATAGGGCATGATGAGTAAATATAGGCCAGGTGGTTGAAAGCTGTCACATCAATGGTATTATCTTTTAATTACCTCGGCCACCGTGAAAAATGTAACCGTTAGTGCAGGATGTCAAACGGTAACATTTTTGGGGACAATTGTTATGGGTGAAATTCTGAGCCCATATCCTGGAAAATATCTTGATATATATCTTGTTTATATTGTATCTGTTTACATCCGGGATGCTGACTCAGGATATTGGTAACATCCTGAATGGTATCCTCAGGATCACTAACGGATTGGATGCAGATACGTGGGTTAGAAGCTAGCAACGTTCATGAAGACCTTTTCTACTGAAGACTCGGTCCAAGTCGTTCACAAGAAGCCGTTGAAGCCGCATTACTCGGTCTACAACGTTCACATTGGAATATTCGGAGCATCCCATGTTTATAGGAATTTTAGTTTGTAATTCGTTACTATAAATAGTGGGTATATCAGATCAACTAGGGCATCACAATCACACTCTCTACACTCTCAACACTTGCTCTCTCGCAACTTTCACAAAATTCATTGTAACACTTAGCGATCTGATCTATATCCTGCACTGTATCCTGAAGTTTAAAGCAATAAGAAGAACTAGGCAGCTGCGATTGTCAGCTCCCGAGGTTTTATGCTGACGATCTAGATTGATCAAGGGCTTTCCTCGTACATCTCGTGTCATTTACTTTACCTTTTTGCTCATTGTTTGATCGTAGATACAGCTCAATATCCTGAGCCGTATCCTGAAAACTGTTTTTCCAAAGAACATAACCAGCATATTTTCAACACACTTTTTAGCACACTACCTCACTTAACTAATTTGATCACTTAATTGCTTTGGTAATTTTTGACCAAAACAACCTGTGATCCTCAAGTGTTATCCTGTTTGGTGATCCTTACTTCTGTGACAGGTAGTGATCCTCAGAAGTGCTTCAGGATCAGGATCATGGATCATCCTAAGGATCCTTATACTAACGATTGTTCACTTTAAATTCGGTATTGTTTTGCAGGAGTACCGGCTTGGACTTGGTCATGGCGATATTCCTGGAACATATTCCCTTCAATTCTGCACGTGCTTGGCCATTGTGAACGTTGTGGAGAACGTTGGGAGAAGGCACGAAATGCGGACACTTAGTTAGGCTAGATTTTTTCTATTTTTAAAGGGGGTAGCGAGCTATTTTTAGAACACTTGGCTATATTTTGGCTACACACACTCGTACAACTGCACTCACCAGCTCTCGGCGAAACACTTAGCATTTTTCATACATTTCTACACGATACACTATAATGATCCTTGTACTAAGCTCGCTATCATCCGAAGTTGTAAAAGGATTATTGTTTAATTTGAGTTGGTGATCGGTAGTTTCCATCACCCGAGGTTTTTTATACCGGAGATCATTCATTGATCAAGGGCTTTTTCCTCGTATAAATCTTTGTGTCACTTGTGCAATTCATTTCTGAGTGATCCTCATTGTTGTTTACCGATTCAAGCATCATACCCCGTAACAGAGAGTTTGGTTGCATTATCCTTGTCTGATTTTTGACCAAAACAGTTTGGCGCCCATCGTGGGGCAATTGGTGCTTTATTCATAAGAAATTCTTCTATTTGTGATCATTTCGGTTCATTGCATTCAAGCACATGGCTTCATCATCAAAGAACACTTCCACTGCGATGTCTGCAGTCAATTCACCTTAGGGCATTCCACCTTTGCCTCCACCGCCTTCTGGACCTCAGAAAAATGCTGAGAAGAAACCAACTCCTATTTTCTCAAAACCTCCAACTTCTTCTGCTTCTTATACTCCTACTACTAGTGAATTGTTTACTCTGATTTTGCAGATGAAGGAGCATATACAGTAGTAGGATAAGACTAATGAAAGGATTCTTAGAGAAATTGGAGACATAAAGAAACAGAAGAGATCGGCAGAGGATCATTCCCCACTGATGCCCAGATCTTTGAATTTCGATACTCCGGTTATAACTTCTCAACCTTCAGTGGTTCCAGATGTTCAATATGTGGGACGACCAAAAGGAGTGCATTACGGATCATCAGCAATTACTCAGGCTTCAGGTTCATACTTCCAACCGACAGGATCCCATCCTCAGCATATAGGATCCTTCGCAAATTCAGGAGGATACTCAGGAGCGCAGCAGATTCAAGGATCCTGGCCGTTTCAAGGATCCTCTCAGGTTCAAGGATCCTCCTATGTTCCAGGATCCTCTCAGGTTCAAGGATCCTCCTATGTTCCAGGATCCTCTTAGGTTCAAGGATCCTCCAATGTTCAAGGATCCTCTTATGTTCCAGGATCCTCTCAGGTTCAAGGATCCTCCTATGTCCCAGGATTCTCGCAAGTTCAAGGATCCTCTCATTTTCATGGATCCTTAAGGAATTTGCAATCAGGAAGTTCAGATATCCATCAAGGAGATTTTATTCCAATGCAGACCATTGCTTCTACTGGTCCTTCGATCATTCCAGAGTCCCAAGAATATGGAATCACATCCGGTGTTCCTAATTTGAACCCAGTGGGAGGTAACACTTTCAATAATTCTCATACTACTAACCATGGCATTATGCAGGATACAGGTATCAATCATGCCATGGCTAGAGAATTGCAAAAATTAAAGGATATGATATCAAGTGTCCCAGGAGTGGTCAAGCCTATCCCGAAGATTGCAGATGGGAGTCATAAGATATCTCGTTTTGCACCACCAATCTGTGATGCTGAGATACCCAAGAGGTTCCACGTGCCGACCATGAAGTTGTATGATGGTTCAACAGATCCTGAAGAACACATAGCACAATACAGAGAAAGAATGGAAATCAATCCCATCCCAGAAAGGTTAAAGGAAGCATGCCTGTGCAAGGTATTTGGATCCACTCTTACTGGATCGGCTCTTAAATGGCTGCTAAGTCTTCCCCTTTACTCTATTACCTCATTTGCTAATCTAGTTAACCTATTTAATAATCAGTTTTCTTGTAGTAGAAAATTTGAGGGTTTAACTAGTGATTTATATAGGATAACCCAGGGTCATAATGAATCATTAAGGGATTATATCACTAAATTTAGTAAAGAATCTTTAGATATTCCTAACCCGGATATAGCTACGGCTGGTGAAGCCTTTAAAATGGGATTGCTTAGGGATTGATTATTCTATGATGATCTTGTTATGACACCATGCAGGAATCTAGATGAGGTAAGAACCCGGGCACTTAGGTTCATCCGGCTAGAGGATGACAAGAGGATCCAGGAAAGGTTAGCAGGATCCTCAAAGCAAGAGAAACAAGGATCCTCATTCAAGAACAACAAGTTCAGATCCTATAACAAATCTGATAACCAGAATGTGCATGCTGTTGAACAAGAAGAGGATGATGAGGATTATCCTCCTATTTCTGAATATTGTTTTTCTGTTGATAACAATGAACTAATCCTTGCGATGCAGAATTTAGGTGATAAAGCTAGATGGCCCAGGAAAAATGACAGACCAGCTGCAACTAAAGATAAGTCAAAGTGGTGTGCATACCATGAAGACTTTGGGCATCTCACAGAAGAATGCATTGCACTGAGAAAAGAAATTGGATACTTGTTGAGCAAGGGGCAGTTGAAAGAATTATTGGGGAGAAAGAAGTCAAGAACTCAGGATCCTGAAAGGATCCCAGAGAAAGCTCCAGCCCCTCCGGCAGATGCACAAGTTCTAAACTTTATTTCTGGAGGATCAGACATATGTGGAACGTCCTTCTCAGCAGCTAAACGGCATGCAAAGGAAACCAAGATGGATAATGGAGATGGACCCATCCGAACATCCAGTGTCTCCGAAGGAAAAGTCATAACTTTTGATGAGGATGATCGTGTTGACATTCAGGATCGTCATCATGATGGTTTGGTTATCACTCTTGTTATTTCTAATCATTTTGTCCGCAGGATCCTTATAGATAGAGGAAGCTCTGTAAATATTATCCAGCTTGATGTTCTTAAGAAGATGAATATTCCTGAATCCGATATCATACCAAGATCCTCTATGCTCGTGGGATTCAGTGGCGAGACCAAGAATACTCTGGGGGACATCAAACTCCCAATCTACATCAAAGGCCTACATTCTTACCAAAAATTTTGTGTTATTGACTGCTTGTCTTGTTGTAAAGTTATCCTTGGCAGGCCTTGGATACATGACATGAAGGCAGTCCCATCCACCTATCATCAATGTGTGAAGCTCCCTAGTCCCTAGGGAACAATGAAGATTGATAGTGATCAGCAGGAGGCTAAGAACTGCTACACTTCATCAATGAAACCAGCCTCAAAGTCAAGGGAGCAATAGTAATCAAAGTATCCTCCAAGGGATGTCTTGGAGGCAAGAGAGCAGGATGTAGTAGAAATCCTTATGGATCCTGATGATCCTGAAACTAAGGTCTACATAGGATCAGGGATCCTTGGCGAAGTGAAAGAAGACCTCATATCCTTCCTCAAAAGGAGGAAAACTACCTTTGCATGGAAACACGAAGATATGACAGGTATATCTAAATATATAATCACTCGCAAACTTGGCATTGATAGGTCATTCAAACCAATCCATCAAAAGAGGAGGAAGTTTGCACCAGAAAGAAATGCCATTATCCAGGAAGAGGTAGAGAAATTGCTCCGAGCAGGTATGATTAGAGAGGTCAAGTATCCAAGATGGTTGGCCAATGTGGTTGTTGTTCAAAAGAAAAACGAAAAGTGGAGGGTATGTGTCGATTTTACATATTTAAATAAGGCATGTCCCAAGGATCCTTTCCCATTACCCCACATTGACTCCATGGTGGATGCAACGGCGGGTCATGAACTGTTAACTTTTATGGATGCTTCATCTGGATTTCAACAAATTCAGAAGGAACCATCTGATCAAGAGGATACAGCCTTTATGACTCCAACTGGTATATACTGTTATATTGCTATGCCATTTGGACTAAGGAATGCAGGTGCAACTTTTCAAAGGCTAGTGAATATGATGTTCAAGGATCAAATTGGACAAACTATGGAGGTTTACATAGACGATATGGTGGTGAAATCCAGAAAGGCTGAGGATCACCTAAGGGACTTGGAGGAAGCATTCGATATCCTTGACAAATATAACATGAAACTTAATCCTTCAAAATTTCACTTTATTGTTAAAACAGGTAAATTCTTAGGATATATGGTGACAAAAAGAGGCATTGAAGCCAGTCCAGAACAAATCAAAGCTATAGTGAACATTAAATCTCCTGCCAATGCTAAGGATGTCCAGAGGCTAACAGGCAGGATTGCAGCTTTGAACAAATTCATATCCAAATCCTCAGAAAAGTGCAAGGAATTCTATGATATCCTAAGGAAGAACAAGAAATTTGAGTGGATTGAGAAGCATGAAAGTGCCCTAAGAGCTCTTAAGGATTACCTATCCTCGGCTCCTGCCTTGATGAAACCAGAAAAAGGAGATGTGTTATCCTTATATCTTGCGGTATCCTCAAAAGCAGTAAGTGCCGTCCTTGTTAAGGATCACGAAGGTACACAACATCCTGTCTATTATGTAAGTAAGAGTCTACTTGATGCTGAATCCAGGTATTCACACCTAGAAAAACTTATCCTTGCATTAATTATGGCATCTACTAAATTGAGACATTATTTTGAAACTCATGCCATTATTGTTAAAACTAATTTTCCAATTAAGAATGTCCTCAGGAAACCTGAAATGTCAAGAAGGATGGCTAAGTGGGCAGTGAAGCTTAGTGCATATGATATAAGATATGAGCCTAGGACAGCCATTAAATCTCAAGCATTAGCTGACTTTGTGGCAGATTTCAGTAGTGATTTGCAGAAGGACGCTGAATTAGAAGTCCAACAGCTAGAGGAGACCAAGGATCCTTGGATAGTCTATACTGATGGATCCTCAAATGTTAAAGGGACAGGGCTTGGAATACTACTAAAATCACCACAGGGGGACATAATACCCCACTCTATAGCTTGTGAGTTCCAAACTACTAACAATGAGGCTGAATATGAAGCCTTAATAGCTGGTTTGCAAATTGCTAAGCATATGAGGATCAGGTATCTTGAGGTACATGTAGATTCATTGTTAATCACTAATCACTTTAATGGATCCTATGCTGTTAGAGGTGAAAAGCTAACCAAATATTTGGAGATAGTCAAAGAATTGGCACTCTCTTTTGTTTCCTTTAGTTTGACACAGGTACCAAGGGAAGAAAATACAGAAGCTGATACATTGGCTAATTTAGGATCATCTTTGAAGATCCCGAAGGATATAAGTATCCCCATTATCCATATTCTGGCTCCTGCTATCGAGGATCACGTGGCTATGGAAATAGGAGAGGATTCTGCAATTATCCCTAGTGAGGATACTCAATCTCATTTAGGATGGATCCTCCCAATCAAGAGATACTTACAACATGGAGAGATTCCTACAGGAGAAAACCCTAGGGCTTTCAGAATTAAGGTATCTCAATTTACAATTTTAAATAATATGTTGTATAAACGATCTCTAGCAGGACCATATTTAAGATGCATTGAGGATCCTGAAATCCAAGAAGTTCTAAAAGACTTCCATGAAGGAGATTGTGGAAACCACACTGGGGGCAGGGCATTTTTCTCAAGGATCCTCAGGACCGGATACTATTGGCCAACTATGAAGAGGGATTCTGTGGAGTATGCTAAGAAGTCTGATCCTTGTCAGAGACACAGCAATATCCTTCATCAACCAGCTGAATTTTTGCATCCAATATCCTCCTCTTGGCCATTTATGAGATGGGGTATGGATATAGTTGGTAAGCTCCCTAAGGCACCTGGTGGAAAAGTGTTCATGCTTGCTATGACTGATTACTTCTCCAAGTGGATAGAGGCTGAAGCTTTTGCCCAAGTCAAAGAAAAGGAAGTTATATCCTTCATTAAAAGAAATATTATAACTAGATTTGGTATTCCCTCTGAAATTATATGTAATAATGGTTCCCAATTTATTGGGGGCAGAACCACTAACTTTTGTGACAGCTGGGGGATTAAGATGATAACATCAACACCAGTCCACTCACAAGCTAATGGTCAGGCAGAATCATCCAATAAGATCATCATCAACAATTTGAAGAAGAAGCTTGGATCCAAGAAAGGGAAATGGGCAGAAGAGTTACCTTATATGCTTTGGGCTGCAAGGACAACCCCCAAGAATGCTACAGGCCAGACTCTATTCTCTTTGGATTTTGGGGCAGAATCAGTGATCCCTACAGAAATGGTGGTCCCAACTGCTAGAACAAGTATTCGTGATCCTGAGGAAAATGATGAGAACTTGGTTCAAGACCTAGATGCTATAGAAGAAATAAGGGATCTGGCTAGGATAAGGATGGCCAGTTATCAACAAAGAATGGCTGGTGCTTACAACAAAAATGTCAGGATCAGAAAGTTCCAAATTGGTGATATGGTGTTAAGGAAAGCATTTCAAAATACCACCAATCCTGCTGATGGAAAGTTGGCACCAAAATGGGAAGGACCTTACTTGATTGAAGCAGGAAAGGGGGCATATCGATTGCTAACAATGGAAGGTGATTTGCTACCTAGAGCCTGGAATGCTGTCCATTTGAAGATATACTTCATGTGACAAGGATCCGTGATCCTCACATGATAAGTATCCTTGAAGGATCGTTACAGCACAGATGATCCTTACTTTGGTAACATTCTAACCTCAAACTATTTCATTTCCTTACTTTCTCACATAAGGATAAGGATCTTGTGTCCTCTATCCACCTTTCACGTGATTCTGAGTTTTGAAGGTTCAGGTATCCTTAGCAAAAGGATGGTTATCCACAAAAGCAACCAGTTACTTGGGTTTGACCCCAATTATTTGGGCTTGACCCCAGTTCTGCCTGTAGCGCATGATGATCCTGGTATAGTTCATGGCAGTGGGACCAGTACTCGCTTTAGGGGCTGATAATTCCATTGTACTGGCTACACCTAGGATCCTACGTATAATGGTAGACGTACCATACATCTGTTCCTAAGGTTTCTAACGTTTTCACGTTAGCTAAGGTTTTGGCATTTTCATGCCACTAAGTTTGGATAGTCGCCAGTTAGGGCCATACTCCAGTTTACACACGATCCTTGGGCTTGTCCCTAGTTATCCTTGGGCTCGTCCCCAGTTATCCTTGGGCTCGTCCCCAGTTATCCTTGGGCTTGTCCCCAATTGCTAACTTTTATCTTATATTGGCATAGTCCCAAGTTATATTCTATTTCAGGTCTTTGAAGTTAAGCAACTAAGGATCCTTGATCCTTACTTCTTACTAAGGTTTGTCTTATGGTTATCCTGGTTATAGTATTAAGGGTTGGGATCCTAACTTGGATCCTCAGGTATGATCCTTAACTATTTTGATTTTATTCATTGCTTATTTGAATAACCCTTGTACTTTGACAACTGAACTTATGATCCTTAAAATATATTACTTTTTGGAATTTTTCAACAATAGGATATTTGATCCTGGATCATATCCTAGATATTTTCTATCTAATTTGTTCAGCTTTTCTTATTTAGACAAGTGTGTATCAAAACAATTGAGAATTAAAAGGATGTATAAGGATAACAACACAAGATAAGCCAAAAAAGATTAAAGTTATTTTATTAACAAAAGATTAACCATCAAAAGTTGTCAAAATTGCCAACCCACGTTTCTACCAGCAAAACGTGGCACGTCCACATGGGTTGGCAACGGGTGTCCATTGTTTATGTGGTCGTAGCATGCAGGAAATAAAAGGCGGCAGGATCACAATGGCTTCATCCCCCAAACAGAGGATCCCTCCAGCATTTGTAATCCTACCTATTGTCCAAAGGATCCTGGATCCTTAATCCTAAAACTATTGTTCAAGTACAAACCAACCATTGTTCAACAAAAACTACCATCAAACCTAAAAAATTGGGCTCTGGCTATGTCTAGAAGTGTCCATCATTGCCCAATCATGCAGCCTACACCTTCGCTGCATCACCATCCCCGGCTCCACTAGCTTCACCACCATGATCCTTGCCACTGCCTCCAGCCTCGATCGTCAGGATCTCTTCAGCCTCCTCCTCGTCATCCAGCTCAGCCAGTCTTGCCTTCCAGCCTTCCACATCCCAGGTGCTCCTATCGAAGTCGGGATCCTGAGCTTCCAAGGCCATCTGCAGTTTGGACTTATACATCGCTATGGCAGCAGAGACTTTAGCATCCTGGGTGATCTCATGCTTCTCGTAATCAGCATTGATTAGCACCTTGGCCGTCTCATTTCTGGCATTCTGGAGGTCTTTTTGGAGGTCGGCAATCTTAAGATCCTTGAGCAGTGCAACTTGTTGGAGGTCAGCAATCTTCCTATCCTGCTCCTCAACATTCCCCACATAATCTTCAATCTCAGCAAATTTCTGCAAAGAAGATAAAGAACAGTTCAAGACCAGGTGATCCTCAAATAAGCTGGATACAAAAGCAGGGACAGTGATCCTTACATCATTAAAGTACTCGAGGAATTGGTGGCGGATCAGAGGCAGACCTTGCAGATCCTCAGCTTCAGAGGCTTTTCTATTCTTGCCTCCCCTTCCTTTGGAGGGTGCCTTGGGGATGGAAGCAGTCGGGCTAGCAGGAAGCTTTTCTTTTCTTATCCTATTTCTATTTAACTATTTATTTAAAACTTTAACTATACGAAAAACAGGATACTTACTTGACATGGTGACTGAGCCTGAGGATACCTCTTGTGAATCCTGGGTGATTGTCTTGAATGATCTTGTTTCAGGACCGAGTCATCTAAAAGCAGCGAGTCTTTCCTCTGTAACAGGAGATGGTATAAGGTGTGAAACAGTGACAGCTGTACAACAAAAAACAAAAGGGTGTCAGTGATCCTTATACAAAAAGAAGACTGTCTGGTGATCCTTCTCAGGATCCTCTATCCTACCATGGGTGGCCCATTTCCTTGGTAGATCCTTTCCATTGGGGATAGAATCTCTTTTGACGAAGAAGAAACGCCGTTTCCAGTTGGTGTCGTTCTTGGTGGCTTTAAAAATTGGGTGTTCTTCACCAGGTTTACGTTTAAACAAGTATCGATGGGATCCAAAGTGTTTTGGTAAAAAATCACACAAGGATAATGTAACCAAACTCTAAGTAAACGGGGAATGATGCTTGGTTTGTTGAAAAAGTTAAGGATCACTTTGATAAGAAATATGCAAATGACACAAGGATTTATACGAGGAAAAAGCCCTTGATCAATGAATGATCTCTGGCATAAAAAACCTCGGGTGATGGCAACTACCGACCACCAACTTCAATATATGAAAATATGGTTACAACTTCGGATGATAATGAGCTGAGTACAAGGATCACTATCGTAAAGTGTGTCTAAGCGTGTGAGAATTGTGTTGTGTGTCTTCCGAATGGGGAAGAGTGTTATATATACAAGTGCGAGTAGCCTATTTTAGGTAAACAAACTAATAATCAGCTCATTACCCCTTTAGAAATAAAAGTAAATCTAGCCTAAATTATCGCCCTTAAATCATGCCAAGTTTCCATATCCTTCACAACGTTCATCTCTGATTAAGCATATGCCAAAGTTGTAAAGACGCGTCCCTTGATTGTGATGCTAAGAGCGGATCCTGCTAGACATTCCTGCAAAATGACATTAAGTTCAATGAAAGCAACTGTTAGCATGAGGATCCTATGATGGTCCGTGATCCTGATCCTGGAGCTCTGTTGAGGATCACTATCTGCCAAAGAAACAAGGATCACTGGTTAGGATCACATGTAAGGATCATGTATTATAAAAATCCAGCCCTAACAATTGCCCCCAAAATATAAGGAGTTATATTGTAAATTGACAAGTTATATTTTGCTTTGATCTTATCTGCAACGAACGACTCGGATAACTAGCCGTTAAAATCGGACTAGCCGTTGCAATCCTTACGTCATAGACGTGACAATCCTGCAGATCATCATTATAAATAGGAGATAGAGTTAGGATCAATTTGCATTTAAATTCAAGAGCTATTCCCTTTATAATCTCGTCCGAAAGATCGATCAGGTATTCTTCCTCTCTTCTTTCCTTCTCTTTCTCTGTTTTTCTTTCTCTTTTCATTCCACCGCGAATATGTTGCTCCGGAATTCTCCTCACAAGGATCACAAGAAGAATAGCCCTTTGAAAGGTCAAGGGATCATTAAAGACTCTCCCACCGAGAGGTGCTGCTTCACCAATGCTCACATTGATAGGATCCGTCACTGTTTTCCGGCGGATGCTATCTTCAAGTCTTTCACTCCCACTGCTTTAAGCGATTTTGTTTCTGACACATGGGGAGCTTTTCCTGCAACTCCGTTCACCATAGGATATTCGTATCCCTTTCCAGCTTTCACCCAATTTTTCTTTTCCCTGACCGGCATGTCTTATATTCAAGCCATGCCGATGATCTGGAGGGTTTTGTATACCCTGGAAAGGATCATTGAGCAAGAAGGGATTGATTTAGGAATGGCGGAGCTGGCTGAGATGTATGATCTCACAACGTTTGGATCCTGTCGATATTTGTTGAAACGGAAAGCTGGGGAGGATCACCCTGTTCTTAAGGTTACCAAAAATGATACGAACTGGAAGCGACGATTCTTCTTTGTTAAGAGGGATACCATCCCTAATGGGAAGGATCTGCCCAAGGAGTGGGCTACTCATGGTAGGATAGAGGATCCTAGAAGGATCACCATCAGACTTGTTCCTTATGATGAGGATCACTAATGTCTTCTTTGTCTTTTGTGCAGCTATATCCGTTGCTCATCTCAAGTTGACCCCTGCTGCCAGAGAGAGGGTTCTAGCCTTCAAAAAGCTTGATCCTAAGACCAGAAGTTTTCAAGTTGCCATTCAAGATTCACAGGAAGTATCCTCCGCATCTGCCACAATGTCAAGTAAGTATCCTCATTAAAAAGTAGTTCTATGTAGGATTTTTAAATTAGTTAAAGTACTTATCTTATTTTGATTGTGTAGGTGCTAGGAAATCTGTCAAGTCCGCCTCCAAGTTTGGTATTGATGAACTTGCCAATGTCAAGTCTACAAGGAAGAAGACCCTTGCGGCTAGTCCATCTGCTTCAGCCCCTAAAGCTCCTATTAGGGGTAAGGGAAAGAAGAGAAAGGCTTCTGAGGATCTTCAAGGATTTCCCCTGCTCCGCCAGCAGTTTCTTGATTATGTTAATGAAGTAAGGATCACTACCCCTGTTGGTTATCCTACTTGAATATCCTGCTTGAATATCCTGCCTGTATATCCTGCTTCTTTGAGGATCACCTGGTCCTGAACTTACCTTTTTCCCTTTCTGCAGAAACTTGCTGAAATAGAAACCTATCTTGGCTATGTTGAGGATCAGGACCGCCAAATTGCCGACCTCCAACAGATGGGTGTGCTGAAGGATCTAAAGATTGCTGATATTGAGAAGGAGCTCCGGGCTACAAAGGATGAAGCTGCTCAAATGCTGGTCAACATGGATGATGAGAAGCAGGAGATCACCCAGGATGTCAAGGTCTCTGCCGCAATAGCTATGTATAAGATACAACTGCAGATGGCTGCGGAGGCTCAGGATCCTGCCTTTGATAAAAGCTCATGGGACGTGGAGGGTTGGAAGGCAAGATTGGCAGAGCTGGAGGATGAGGACGAAGCTGAGGAGATCCCAATGCTGGAAGGTGGTGAGGCTGGCAAGGATCAGGGTGGAGATGGAGCAGCAAAGGTTTGAGCTGCAGGATTGGGCGATGATGGAAATTTCTAGACATAGCCGGAGCCCAATTTTTAAAATTTGGTAGTGGTTTTTGTGGTTGTGATGTTTGAAACAATTTATGGTCTGTAACTTAAACAATAGTTTTTAGGGTTAAGGATCCTGGATCCTTTGGACAATAGGTAGGATCGCGAATGGTGGAGGGATCCTCTGTTTGGGGGATGAAGCCTTTGTGATCCTGTCGCTTTTAATTACCTGCACCTGCTATGACCGCATACACAATGGACACCCTTTGCCAACCCATGTGGGCGGGCCACGTTTTGCTGGTAGAAACATGGGTTGGCAATTTTGACAACTTTTTTGAAAGGGTTTAAGATCCTTTGTTAATAAAATAACTTTAATCTTTCTGGCTTACCTTGTTTCGTTATCCTTTATTTATCTTCTTGTTGTCCAATTATTTTAGAAATATATTTGTTAGAATAACAGAAGTTGAGCAAATCATGTTTAATAAATTTAGGATATGATCCTAGATCAGATATCCTATTATTGAAAATTTTCAAAGCAATTTATTTTAAGGATCATGGGTTTAGTTGCCAAAGTGCAAGGGTTGTTCACAATAATGAGTATAATCAACATAGTCAAGGATCATACCTGAGGATCCAAGTTAGGATCCTAACCTTTAATCAAGATAACCGTAGATGAGATTTTAATGGATAATAAGGATTAAGGATCCTTATTTGTTTAACTTCGAAAACCTGAAAAATGGAACATAACTTGGGACTAAGCCAATGTAAAAGATAAATTAGTAGCTGGGGACATGCCCAAAGGATAACTGGGGACAAGCCCAAAGGATCACTGGGGACAAGCCCAAAGGATAACTAGGGACAAGCCCAAAAGGATCACTGGGGACAAGCCCAAAGGATAACTGGGGACAAGCCCAAGGATCGTATGTAAACTGGAGTATGGCCCTTACTGGCGACTATCCAAGCTTGGTGACATGAAAATGTCAAAACCTTAGATAACGTGAAAACGTTAGAAACCTTAGGAACGGATGTATGGTACGTCTACCATTATACGTAGGATCCTAGGTATAGCCAGTACGATGAGGTTGTCAGCCCCGAAAGTGGGTACTGGTCCCAAAGACGTGAACTATACCAGGATCATCGTGCGCTACTGGCGAAAACTGGGGACAAGCCCAAGGATAACTGGGGTTGAACCCAAGGATCTGTGGTGCTTTTGAAGATCTTTAACGATATGCTGAAGATACCTGGACTATCATAACTCAAATGGTCCGTGAGAAGAGGATGAAGGATGCATGATCTTTATCCTTAGGTAAAAATAAGAAAACGGAAAAGTTCTGAGATAAGGACTTTACCAGAGTAAGGATCACTGATATCGCCGGGATCCTTCGAGGATGCTTCCAATGTAAGGATCATATGCTTGGAGGATCCTGTTCACGTGAAATATTTTTTTAAGTGAACAGCATTCCAGGCTCTTGGTAACAAATTTCCTTCCATGGTTAGCAATCTGTATGCCCCCTTTCCTGCTTCGGCTTCGATCAAGTAAGGGCCTTCCCACTTTGGTGCTAACTTCCCGTCAGCAGGATTGATAGTGTTTTGGAATGCTTTTCTCAACACCATATCCCCGACTTGGAACTTCCTTATCCTGACATTTTTATTGTAAGCACCAGCCATTCTTTGTTGGTAGCTCGCCATCCTTATCCTAGCCAAATCCCTGATTTCCTCAATAGTATCCAAGTCTTGAGCTAAGATTGCAGCATTCTCTTCAGGATCACGAGTACTTGTTCTAACAGTTGGAACCACCATTTCTGTTGGGATCACTGCTTCTGCCCCAAATACTAAAGAGAAGGGTGTTTGACAAGTGGCATTCTTGGGAGTTGTTCTATCAGCCCATAGCACATAAGGTAATTCCTCTGCCCATTTCCCCTTCTTGGATCCTAGCTTCTTCTTCAGATTGTTGATGATGATCTTGTTGGATGATTCTGCTTGACCATTGGCTTGTGGATGGACTGGTGTTGATGTTATCATCTTAATTCCCCAACTGTCACAAAAGTTAGTGGTTCTGCTCCCAATGAATTGGGAACCATTATCACATACAATTTTAGAGGGAATGCCAAATCTAGTTATAATGTTTCTTTTAATAAAGGATATAACTTCCTTTTCTCTGACTTGGGCAAAAGCTTCAGCTTCTATCCACTTAGAGAAGTAGTCGGTCATGGCGAGCATAAATACTTTTCAACCGGGTGCTTTAGGGAGCTTGCCAACTATATCCATCCCCCATCTCATGAATGGCCAAGAGGATGGTATTGGATGCAAAAATTCAGCTGGCTGATGAAGGATATTGCTGTGTCTTTGACAAGGATCACATTTCTTAGCATATTCTACAGCATCCCTTTTCATAGTCGGCCAGTAGTATCCTGTTCTAAGGATCCTTGAGAACAATGCCCTGCCCCCAGTATGGTTTCCACAATCTCCTTCATGGAAGTCTCTCAACAGTTTTTGAATTTCAGGATCCTCGATACATCTTAAATATGGTCCTGCAAGAGATCGTTTATATAGCATATTATTCAAGATTGTGAATTGAGATACCTTAATCCTGAAAGCTTTAGGATTTTCTCCCATAGGAATCTCCCCGTGTTGCAAGTATCTCATGATTGGTGAGATCCATGATCCTGAATAAGATTGAGCTTCTTCACTAGGGATCACTGCAGTATCCTCTTCTATTTCCATGGCCACCTGATTTTCAATAGCAGGAGCTAGGATATGGATGATGGGGATACTTATATCTTCTGGAATCTTCAAGGATGATAATAGGTTGGCCAATGCATCAGCTTCTGTGTTTTCCTCCCTTGGTACCTGTGTTAAGCTGAAAGAGACAAAAGAGAGTGCCAATTCTTTGACTATCTCTAAATATTTGGTTAGTTTTTCACCTTTAACAGCATAGGATCCATTAAAGTGATTGGTGATCAATAATGAGTCTACATATACTTTAAGATATTTCACCCCCATATCCTTAGCAATTTGCAAGCCAGCAATTAAGGCTTCATATTCAGCCTCATTGTTAGTTGCTTGGAACTCACAGGCTATGGAGTGGGGTATTATGTCCCCCTGTGGCGATTTTAGTAGTATCCCGAGCCCTGTGCCCTTGACATTTGAGGATCCATCAGTGTGTAGTATCCAAGGATCCTTGGTCTCATCCAGCTACTGGACTTCCAATTCTGCTTCCTTTTGTAGATCACTACTGAAATCAGCCACAAAGTCAGCTAGTGCTTGGGATTTAATGGCTGTTCTAGGCTCATATCTTATATCATGGGCCCTAAGCTTTACTGCCCACTTAGCCATTCTTCCGGACATCTCTGGTTTCCTGAGGACATTCTTGATTGGAAAATTAGTTCTAACAACAATAGTGTGGGTTTCAAAATAATGTCTTAACTTAGTTGATGCCATAATTAATGCGAGAATAAGTTTCTCAAGGTGTGAGTACCTGGATTCTGCATCAAGTAAACTCTTACTTACATAGTAAATAGGATGTTGTGTACCTTCGTGATCCTTAACAAGGACAGCACTTACAGCGGTTGAGGATACCGCCAGGTATAAGGATAACACATCTCCTTTTCCGGGTTTCATTAATGCTGGTGCCGAGGACATATATTCTTTAAGGGCTTGTAAAGCATTCTCGTGTTTTTCAGTCCATTCAAACTTCTTGTTTTTCCTTAAGATATCGTAAAATTCTTTACATCTTTCTGAGGATTTTGATATGAACCTGTTTAGAGCTGCTATCCTGCCTGTTAGCCTTTGCACATCCTTAGCATTGGCAGGGGACTTGATATTCACTAGTGCTTTAATTTGCTCCGGGCTTGCTTCGATGCCCCTCTGGGTTACCATATATCCTAAGAATTTACCTGCTTTAACACCAAAGTGACATTTTGAAGGATTAAGCTTCATGTTATAATTATCAAGGATATCAAATGCTTCCTCCAAGTCCCTTAGGTGATCCTCAGCTTTTTTGGATTTCACCACCATATCGTCTATGTATACTTCCATAGTTTGTCCAATTTGATCTTTGAACATCATATTCACCAGCCTTTGATATGTTGCACCTGCATTTCTTAGTACAAAAGGCATGGCAATATAACAATATAAACCGGTTGGGGTCACAAAGGCTGTATCCTCTTGGTCAGATGGTTCCATCTGAATTTGTTGGAATCCAGATGATGCATCCATAAAGGTTAACAGTTCATGCCCCGCCGTTGCATCCACCATGGAGTCAATGTGGGGTAATGGAAAGGATCCTTGGGACATGCCTTATTCAGATCAGTGAAATCGACACATACCCTCCACTTTCCGTTTTTCTTTTGGACAACAACCACATTGGCTAACCATTTTGGATATTTTACCTCTCTGATCATACCTGCTCGAAGTAGTCTCTCTACTTCTTCCTGGATAATGGCATTCCTTTCTGGTGCAAACTTCCTCCTTTTTTGATGGATTGGTTTGATTGACCTGTCAATGCCAAGTTTATGAGTGATAATATCCTTAGATATACCTGTCATATCTTCATGTTTCCATGCAAAGGTAGATTTTCTTCTTTTGAGGAAGGATATTATGTCTTCTTTCAACTTGCCAAGGATCCCTGATTCGATATAGATTTTTGATTCAGGATCACTAGGATCCAAAAGGATTTCGTCCACATCCTGTTCCCTTGCCTCCAAGACACTCCTTGGAGGATACTGTAATTGCTATTGCTCCCTTGGCTCGAGGTTGGTTTCATGGATGAGGTATAGCAATCCTTAGCCTCTTGCTGGTCACTATCGATCTTGATTATCCCCCATGGGCTAGGGAGTTTCACACATTGATGGTAGGTAGATGGGACTACTTTCATATCATGTATCCAGGGCCTGCCAAGGATAACATTACAACAAGATAAACAGTCAATGACACAAAATTTTTGATAATTATGTAATCCTTCCACGTAGATTGGGAGTTTAATGTCCCCCAGGGTTTTCTTAGTTTCTCCACTGAATCCCACAAGCACGGAGGATCTTGGTGTGATGTCTGATTCCGGGATACCCATTTTCTTTAGAACATCAAGCTGGATAATGTTTACTGAGCTTCCTCCGTCGATAAGGATCCTGCGGACAAAATGGTTAGAGATAAAGAGAGTTATAACTAAACTATCATGATGAGGATCCTGGATGTTAATGCGATCATCCTCATCAAACGTTATCGTTTTTCCTTCCGAGACACTTGATGTTCGAATAGGTCTTTCTCCATTATCCATTTTAGCTTCCTTTGCATGCCTTTTAGCCGCTGAGAAGGATGTACCACAGATGTCTGATCCTCCGGAAATAAAGTTGATCACTTGTGCGTTTGCCGGAGGGGCTGGAGCTTTTTCAGGGATCCTTTCAGGATCCTGAGTCTTTTGCTTTTTCCTTCCCAACAATTCTTTCAAATGTCCCTTGCTTAGCAGATATCCAATTTCTTTTCTTAATGCGATGCATTCTTCAGTTAGATGCCCGAAATCCTCATGGTATGCAAACCACTTTGACTTGTCTTTAGTCCCGGAGGGTTTATCATTCTTTCTGGGCCATCTGGCTTTTTCTCCTAGATTCTGCATTGCAAGGATTAGTTCATGATTGTCAACAGAAAAACAATATTCAGAAATCGGAGGATAATACTCATCATCCTCTTCTTGGTCAACAGCATGCACGTTCTGGTTGTCATTTCTATGGTAGGATTTGAATTTATTGCTCCTAAAGGAGGATCCTTGCTTCTCCTGTTTTGAGGATCCTACTTGTCTCTCCTGGATCCTCTTGTTATCCTCTAGTCGGATGAACCTGAGTGCCCGAGTTCTTACTTCATCTAAGTTCCTGCACGGTGTCATAACAAGATCATCATAGAACAATGAATCCTTAAGCAGTCCCATTTTGAAGGCCTCAACAGCCGTGGCCATATCCAATTTGGGAATGTCCAAGGATTCTTTACTGAATTTAGTTATATAATCCCTTAATGATTCATTATGACTTTGAGTTACCCTATATAAATCACTAGTTAATCTTTCAAATTTCCTACTACAAGAGAATTGATTATTGAACAAATTAACTAAATTAGCAAATGAAGTGATAGAGTAAGGGGGAAGACTTAGCAGCCATTTAAGAGCTGATCCAGTGAGGGTGGATCCAAATCCTTTACATAGGCATGCTTCCTTTAACTTTTCTGGAATTGGATTGATCTCCATCCTCTCCCTGTATTGTGCTATGTGCTCCTCAGGATCCGTTGTACCATCATACAGCTTCATAGTAGGGATATGGAACCTTTTGGGTACCTCTGCATCACAAATTGGTGGTGCAAAACGAGATACCTTATGGCTTCCATCTGCAATCTCCGGGATAGGTTTGACTACCCCTGGAACACTTGAGATCATATCCTTCAGCTTCTGCAACTCCCTGGCCATAGCATGATTGATACCTGTATCCTGCATGAGTCCATGGTTAGTGGTAGGATAATTATTTAAAGTGTTACCTCCCATTGGGTTCCAGTTAGGGACACTGGGTGTGAATCCGAATTGCTGGGATTCTGGGATGATGGAGGGACCAGTGGAAGCAATAGTCTGCATTGGAATGAAGTCCCCTTGATGGACATCTAGATTTCCTGTTTGCAAACTCTTTAGGGATCCCGGCATCTGGAAGGATCCTGGTATCTGAGACGATCCCGGAACGAAGGAGGGTCCTTGAACCTGGGATGATCCTGGAACAAAGGAGGATCCTTGAACCTGGGATGATCCCGGAACGAAGGAGGATCCTTGAACCTGGGATGATCCTGGGACAAAGGAGGATCCTAAGCTCATGAAGGATCCCAAATGCTGGGCGTAGGATCCCGCCGGTTGGAAATATGATCCTGATGCCTGAGTCATTGTTGCTGGGCTGAAATGCACTCCTCTTGATCCACCCATATATTGAATGTCTGGGACCTCTGATGGCTGAGAAGTAATCATTGGAGTATCAAAATTCAAAGATTTGGGCATTAGTGGGGAATGATCCTCTGCCGTTTTCTTTTGCCTTTTGAGATCTCCGATTTCTCTGAGGATCCTGTCATTAGTTTCATCCTACTGCTGCATACGATCCCTCATCTGCAAAATCAAAGTAAATATATCACTAGTACTGGGAGCAGAAGAAGTTAGAGCAGAAGATGATGGTTTAGATGAGATAGAAGTTGGTCTCTTCTCAGCATTTTTCTGAGATCCAGCTGGTGGTGGAGGCAAAGGTGGAATGCCAGTAGATGAATTGACTGCCGACATCGCTGTGGATGCATTCTTCAATGATGAAGCCATGTAACTCTTTGAAATGATTTCGAACAGAAAGTTTTCTTATGAATGAAGCACCAATTGCCCCACGGTGGGCGCCAAACTGTTTTGGTCAAAAAATCACACAAGGATAATGCAACCAAACTCTAAGTAAACGGGGAATGATGCTTGGTTTGTTGAAAAAGTTAAGGATCACTTTGATAAGAAATATGCAAATGACACAAGGATTTATACGAGGAAAAAGCCCTTGATCAATGAATGATCTCCGGCATAAAAAACCTCGGGTGATGGCAACTACCGACCACCAGCTTCAATATATGAAAATATGGTTACAACTTCGGATGATAATGAGCTGAGTACAAGGATCACTATCGTAAAGTGTGTCTAAGCGTGTGAGAATTGTGTTGTGTGTCTTCCGAATGGGGAAGAGTGTTATATATACAAGTGTGAGTAGCCTATTTTAGGTAAACAAACTAATAATCAGCTCATTACCCCTTTAGAAATAAAAGTAAATCTAGCCTAAATTATCGCCCTTAAATCATGCCAAGTTTCCATATCCTTCACAACGTTCATCTCTAATTAAGCATATGCCAAAGTTGTAAAGACGCGTCCCTTGATTGTGATGCTAAGAGCGGATCCTGCTAGACATTCCTGCAAAATGACATTAAGTTCAATGAAAGCAACTGTTAGCATGAGGATCCTATGATGGTCCGTGATCCTGATCCTGGAGCTCTGTTGAGGATCACTATCTGCCAAAGAAACAAGGATCACTGGTTAGGATCACATGTAAGGATCATGTATTATAAAAATCCAGCCCTAACACAAAGGTAGTGAGATCATACATCTCGGCCAACTCTGACATTCCTAGGTTAATCCCCTCCTGCTCAATGATCCTCTCAAGGGTATACAAAACCCTCCAGATCATTGGCATAGCTTGGATATAAGAAATGCCAGTAAGAGAGAAGAAGGATTGGGTAAAGGCTGGAAAAGGATAGGTATAGCCTATGGTGAACGGGGTAACAGGAAAGGCAACCCAAGTTTCAGAAACATGATCACTCAAAGCAGTGGGATCAAAGGATTTAAATACGGTGTTCGCTGGGAAGCAATAGCGGATTCTATCGATCTGTGGATTAGTGAAACAACAGCGTTCTTTTGCGGAATCTTTGATGATCCCTTGACTTTTCAGAGGGCTGTTTTTCTGGTGATCCTTAGCGAGAGAGTTCCGGAGCATCATTTTCGACGAGATGATGATAAAAGAAGTAAAACAGAGTAAGAGAAGGAAGAAGAGGAAAAGAGAATACCTGATTGCTCTTCGGATGAGAATATAAAGGGAGTTTCTCTAAGATTTAAATGCAAATTGATCATATCTCTAACTCCTATTTATAATCATGATCTTGCAGGGTAGTCACTTTTGTGACGTCAGGATTGCAACGGATAGTTCGATTTTAATGGCTATATATCCGTTAGTTAGTTGTGGATAAGATCAACAAAATATAACTCATTTATTTTACATAATCACTCCTTATATTTTAGGGGCAATTGTTAGGGGAGGATTTCCTAATGACCTGTGATCCTCAAGTGTTATCCTGTTTGGTGATCCTTACTTCTGTGACAGATAGTGATCCTCAGAAGTGCTTCAGGATCAGGATCATGGATCATCCTAAGGATCCTTATACTAACGATTGTTCACTTTGAATTCGGTATTGTTTTGCAGGAGTACCGACTTGGACTTGGCCATGGCGATATTCCTGGAGCATATTCCCTTCAATTCTGCACGTGCTTGGCCATTGTGAATGTTGTGGAGAATGTGGGGAGAAGGCACGAAATGCGGACACTTAGTTAGGCTAGATTTTTTCTATTTTTAAAGGGGATAGCGAGCTATTTGTAGAACACTTGGCTATATTTTGGCTACACACACTCGTACAACTGCACTCACCAGCTCTCGGCGAAACACTTAGCATTTTTCATACATTTCTACACAATACACTATAGTGATCCTTGTACTAAGCTCGCTATCATCCAAAGTTGTAAAAGGATTATTGTTTAATTTGAGTTGGTGATCGGTAGTTTCCATCACCCGAGGTTTTTTATGCCGGAGATCATTCATTGATCAAGGGCTTTTTCCTCGTATAAATCTTTGTGTCACTTGTGCAATTCATTTCTGAGTGATCCTCATTGTTGTTTACCGATTCAAGCATCATCCCGTAACAGAGAGTTTGGTTGCATTATCCTTGTCTGATTTTTGACCAAAACAGTAGGGATCACTGATTCTACTCCAAATACCAAAGAGAATGGAGTTTAGCCAGTAGCATTATTGGGAGTTGTCCTGTCAGCCCATAATACATAAGGTAACTCTTCTGCCCATTTCCCTTTCTTGGATCCAAGTTTCTTTTTCAAGTTGTTGATGATGATCTTGTTGGATGATTCTGCTTGGCCATTAGCTTGTGGGTGGACTGGTGTTGATGTTATCATCTTAATCCCCCAGCTGACACAAAAGTTAGTAGTTCTACTCCCAATAAATTGGGATCCATTATCACATACAATTTCAGAAGGGATACCAAATCTAGTAATAATATTTCTTTTGATAAAGGATATCACTTCTTTCTCTCTGACTTGAGCATAGGCTTCAGTCTCTATCCACTTTGAAAAATAGTCACTCATAGCAAGCATGAATACTTTACCACCAGTTGCCTTGGGAAGTTTACCAACCATATCCATTCTCCATCTCATAAATGGCCAGGAAGAGGATATAGGATGCAAGAGCTCTGCTGGTTGATGAAGGATATTACTATGTCTTTGACAAGGATCACATCTTTTAGCATAATCCACAACATCCTTCTTCATAGTAGGCCAGTAGTATCCTGTTCTCAGGATCCTTGAGAATAGTGCCCTGCCCCCAGTGTGATTTCCACAATCTCCTTCATGGAGATCCTTTAAAACTTCTTGAATTTCAGGATCCTCAATACATCTTAGATATGGTCCTGCAAGAGATCGTTTGTGTTAGGGCAGGATTTTTAATGACCTGTGATCCTTTCATGATATCCTAACAGTGATCCTTGTTTCCGTGGCAGATAGTGATCCTCAGAAGAGCTTCAGGATCAGGATCATGGATCATCCTAAGGATCCTCATATTAACGAATGTTCTCTTTGAATTTCATGTTGTTTTGCAAGAATTACGAGTTGGACCTGGTCTTGGCAGACGTTATTAAGGAATCTTCCACGCTAATTTCGCACATGCATAACCGGAAAATAGACGTTGTGGAGAATATGGAAACTTAGCACAAATTACGGATAATTTGTTAGGCTAAATTTACTTCTATTTCTAAAAGGGGTAACGAGCTAGTAGTTAGGTGACTTGCCTAAATTCAACCACACACACTTATATAAACGACACTCTCAAGCATTTGGAGAGGACGACACATTTATTACACGCTCTAGCATACTACACCATAGTGATCCTTGTACCTAGCTTGTTACTATCCGAAGTTGTAAACATTATTTGTTATATTGGAACTTGGTGATTGGTAGTTTCCATCACCCGAGGTTTTTTATGCCGGAGATCATTCATTGATCAAGGGCTTTTTCCTCGTATAAATCTTTGTGTCACTTGTGCAATTTACATTTAAGTGATCCTTATCTTTATTCATCATTTCAAGCATCATTCCCCGTTACAGAGAGTTTGGTTGCATTATCTGTTAGGGCTGGATTTTTATGACTTATGATCCTTAAATATGATCCTAACCAGTGATCCTTATTTCTTTGGCAGATAGTGATCCTCAGAAGAGTTCCAGGATCAGGATCACGGACCATCACAGGGATCCTCATACTAACAGTTGTTCATTGGATTTAATGTTATCTTGCAGGAATGTCTGGCAGGATCCGCTCTTAGCAACGTAAACAAGGGACTCGTCTTTACAACTTTGGCATATGCTTAATCAGAGATGAACGTTGTGGACGATATGGAAACTAAGCATAATTTAAGGGCGATAATTTAGGCTAGATTTACTTTTATTCCTAAAGGGGTAACGAGCTAATAGTTAGTCTATTTACCTAAAATAGGGCCACTCACACTTGTATAAATAGCTCTCTTCCACATTCGGAAGACACAACACACTTCCCACACGCTTTGACACACGATACTATAGTGATCCTTGTACTTAGCTCGTTACCATCCGAAGTTGTAACCTTTATTTGATATATTGAAGTTTGGTGATCGGTAGTTTCCATCACCCGAGGTTTTTTATGCCGGAGATCATCCATTGATCAAGGGCTTTTTCCTCGTATAAATCCTTGTGTCAATTGTGCATTTTACATTTAAGTGATCCTTCACTTTGCTCATCAACCAAGCATCATTCCCCGTTTACATAGAGTTTGGTTGCATTATCCTTGTGTGATTTTTGACCAAAACAGTTTGGCGCCCACCGTGGGGCAATTGGTGCTTCATTCATAAAAAAGTTTTTCTGTTGGTGATCATTCCGGAGTGTTGCATGGCTTCGTCGTTGAAGAATACCTCCACAGCGATGTCGGCAGTCAATTCATCTACTGGCATTCCACCTTTGCCTCCACCACCAGCTGGATCTCAGAAAAATGCTGAGAAGAGACCAACTTCTATCTCCTCTAAACCATCATCTTCTGCTCTAACTTCTTCTGTTCCCAGTACTAGTGATATATTTACTTTGATTTTGCAGATGAGGGATCGTATGCAGCAGCAGGATGAAATCAATGACAGGATCCTCAGAGAAATCAGAGATCTCAAAAGGCAAAAGAAAACGGCAGAGGATCATTCCCCACTGATGCCCAAATCTTTGAATTTTGATACTCCAATGATTACTTCTCAGCCATCAGAGGTCCCAGACATTCAATATATGGGTGGATCAAGAGGAGTGCATTTCGGCCCAGCAGCAATGAATCAGGCATCAGGATCATATTTCCAACCGGCGGGATCCTACGCCCAACATTTGGGATCCTTCATGAGCTTAGGATCCTCCTTTGTTCCAGGATCATCCCAGGTTCAAGGATCCTCCTTCGTTCCAGGATCATCCCAGGTTCAAGGATTCTCCTTCGTTCCAGGATCATCCCAGGTTCAAGGATCCTCCTTTGTTCCAGGATCATCCCAGGTTCAAGGATCCTCCTTCGTCCCAGGATCATCCCAGATTCAAGGATCCCTACAGATACCAGGATCCTTGAAGAATTTGCAAACAGGAAGTCTAGATATCCATCAAGGAGATTTTATTCCAATGCAGACCATTGCTTCCACTGGTCCATCCATTATCCCAGAATCCCAGCAATACGGATTCACACCCAATGTTCCTAACTTGAACCCGATGGGAGGTAACACTTTTAATAATTCTCTTACCACTAACCATGGATTCATGCAGGATACAGGTATCAATCATGCTATGGCCAGAGAACTACAAAAACTGAAGGATATGATATCAAGTGTTCCAGGGGTAGCCAAACCTATCCTGGAGATTGCAGATGGAAGCCATAAGGTATCTCGTTTTGCACCACCAATTTATGATGCTGAGATACCCAAAAGGTTCCATATCCCTACTATGAAGCTGTATGATGGTACAAGGGATCCTGAGGAACACATAGCACAATACAGGGAAAGGATGGAGATCAATCCAATTCCAGAAAAGTTAAAGGAAGCATGCTTATGCAAAGGATTTGGATCCACTCTTACTGGATCAGCTCTTAAATGGCTGCTAAGTCTTCCCCCTTACTCTATTACTTCATTTGCTAATTTAGTTAATTTATTCAATAATCAATTCTCTTGTAGTAGAAAATTTGAAAGATTAACTAATGATTTATATAGGGTAACTCAGGGTCATAATGAATCATTAAGGGATTACATAACCAAGTTTAGTAAAGAATCCTTGGACATTCCTAACTTGGATATGGCCACAGCTGTTGAGGCCTTCAAGATGGGATTGCTGAAGGATTCATTGTTCTATGATGATCTTGTTATGACACCATGCAGGAACCTAGATGAAGTAAGAACTCGGGCACTCAGGTTCATCCGGCTAGAGGATGACAAGAGAATCCAGGAGAGACAAGCAGGATCCTCAAAGCAAGAAAAGCAAGGATCCTCTTTCAAAAGCAACAGATTCAAAACCTACAATAGGAATGACAACCAGAACGTGCATGCCGTTGACCAAGAAGAGGACGATGGGGATTATCCTCCAATTTCTGAATATTGTTTTTCCGTTGATAATCATGAACTAATCCTTGCAATGCAGAATCTAGGAGAAAAAGCTAGATGGCCCAGAAAAAACGACAAACCAGCCGGAACTAAAGACAAGTCAAAGTGGTGTGCATACCACGAGGATTTCGGGCATTTAACTGAAGAATGCATCGCATTGAGAAAGGAAATTGGATATCTGCTAAGCAAGGGGCATTCAAAAGAGTTGTTGGGAAGAAAAAAGCAAGGGACTCAGGATCCTGAGAGGATCCCTGAGAAAGCTCCAGCTCCTCCGGTAGATGCACAAGTAATCAACTTTATTTCTGGAGGATCAGACATCTGTGGTACCTCCTTCTCAGCAGCTAAAAGGCATGCAAAGGAAGCTAAAATGGATAAGGGAGAAAAACCTATTCGAACATCGAGTGTCTCGGAAGGAAAAATCATAACCTTTGATGAGGATGATAGAATTAACATCCAGGATCCTCATCATGATAGTTTAGTTATTACTCTCTTTATTTCTAACCACTTTATCCGCAGGATCCTTATTGACGGAGGAAGCTCAGTAAACATTATCCAACTTGATGTCCTGAAGAAGATGGGTATCCCTGAATCAGATATCACTCCAAGATCCTCCGTGCTTGTGGGATTTAGTGGCGAAACTAAGAAAACTTTGGGGGACATCAAACTCCCAATTTATGTGGAAGGATTACATAATTATTAAAAAGTTTGTGATATTGACTATTTATCTTGTTGTAATGTTATCCTTGGCAGACCCTGGATACATGATATGAAGGCTGTCCCATCCACCTAACATCAATGTGTGAAGCTCCCTAGCCCATGGGGAATAATCAAAATCGACAGTGATCAACAGGAGGCTAAGGATTGTTACACCTCATCAATGAAACCAGCCTCGAAGCCAAGGGAGCAATAGCAATTACAGTATCCTCCAAGGAATGTCTTGGAGGCGAGAGAACAGGATGTGGACGAAATCCTTTTGGATCCTAATGATCCTGAATCAAAAATCTATATCGGATCAGGGATCCTTGGCAAGATGAAAGAAGACATAATATCCTTCCTCAAAAGAAGAAAGTCTACCTTTGCATGGAAACACGAGGATATGACAGGTATATCTAAGGATATTATAACTCATAAACTTGGCATTGACAGGTCAATCAAACCAATCATCAAAAAAGGAGGAAGTTTGCACCGGAAAGAAATGCCATTATCCAGGAAGAAGTAGAAAGATTACTTCGAGCAGGTATGATCAGAGAGGTAAAATATCCGAAATGGCTAGCCAATGTGGTTGTTGTTCAAAAGAAAAACGGAAAGTGGAGGGTATGTGTCGATTTCACTGACTTGAATAAGGCATGTCCCAAGGATCCTTTCCCATTACCCCACATTGACTCCATGGTGGATGCAACAGCGGGGCATGAACTGTTAACCTTTATGGATGCATCATCTGGATTCCAACAAATTCAGATGGAGCCATCTGACCAAGAGGATACAGCTTTTATGACCCCAACCGGTTTATATTGTTATATTGCCATGCCTTTTGGATTAAGAAATGCAGGTGCAACATATCAAAGGCTGGTGAACATGATGTTTAAAGATCAAATTGGACAAACTATGGAAGTATACATAGAGGATATGGTTGTAAAATCCAAGAAAGCTGAGGATCACCTAAGGGTCTTGGAGGAAGCATTTGATATCCTTGATAATTATAACATGAAGCTTAATCCTTCAAAATGTCACTTCGGTGTTAAAGCAGGCAAATTCTTAGGATATATGGTAACCCAGAGGGGCATTGAAGCAAGCCCGGAACAAATCAAAGCATTGGTGAATATCAAATCCCCTGCCAACGCTAAGGATGTGCAAAGGCTAACAGGAAGGATAGCAGCTCTAAACAGATTTATATCCAAATCCTCAGAAAGGTGTAAAGAATTCTATGATATCCTAAGAAAGAACAAGAAATTTGAGTGGACTGAAAAGCATGAGAATGCTTTACAAGCCCTCAAAGAATACATGTCCTCAGCTCCAGCATTGATGAAACCCGGAAAAGGAGATGTGTTATCCTTATACCTGGCGGTATCCTCAATAGCTGTAAGTGCAGTCCTTGTTAAGGATCATGAAGGTACACAATATCCTATCTATTATGTAAGTAAGAGTTTACTTGATGCTGAATCCAGGTACTCACACCTTGAAAAACTTATTCTTGCATTAATTATGGCATCTACTAAGCTAAGACATTATTTTGAAACCCATGCTATTGTTGTTAAAACTAATTTTCCAATCAAGAATGTTCTCAGGAAACCAGAGATGTCCGGAAGGATGGCTAAGTGGGCAGTAAAGCTTAGTGCCCATGATATAAGATATGAGCCTAGAACAGCCATTAAATCTCAAGCACTAGCCGACTTTGTGGCTGATTTCAGTAGTGATCTACAAAAGGAAGCAGAATTGGAGGTCCAGCAGCTGGATGAGACCAAGGATCCTTGGATACTACACACTGATGGATCCTCAAATGTCAAAGGCACAGGGCTCGGCATACTACTTAAATCGCCACAGGGGGACATAATACCCCACTCCATAGCTTGTGAGTTCCAAGCAACTAACAATGAGGCTGAATATGAAATGCTGGTTTGCAAATTGCTAAGCATATGGGGGTCAGGTATCTTGAAGTATACATAGATTCATTATTGATCACTAATCACTTTAATGGATCCTATGCTGTGAAAGGTGAAAAACTAACCAAATATCTAGAGATAGTCAAAGAATTGGCACTCTCCTTTGTTTCTTTCAGTTTGTCACAGGTACCAAGGGAGGAAAATACAGAGGCTGATGCATTGGCCAATCTAGGATCATCTTTGAAGATCCCAGAGGATATAAGTATCCCCATCATCCATATCCTGGCTCCTGCTATTGAAAAACAGGTGGCCATGGAAATAGAAGAGGATACTGCAATGATCCCTAGCGAGGATACTCAATCTTATTCAGGATCATGGATCTCACCAATCATGTGATACTTACAACACGGGGAGATTCCTATGGGAGAAAATCCTAGGGCTTTCAGGATTAAGGTATCTCAATTCACAATCTTAAATAATGTGTTATATAAGCGATCTCTTGCAGGACCATATTTAAGATGTATTGAGGATCCTGAAATTCAAGAAGTATTAAAAGACTTCCATGAAGGAGATTGCGGAAACCACACTGGGGGCAGGGCATTGTTCTCAAGGATCCTTAGGACAGGATACTACTGGCCAACTATGAAAAGGGATGCTGTGGAGTATGCTAAGAAGTGTGATCCTTGTCAAAGACACAGCAATATCCTTCATCAGCCAGCTGAATTTCTACATCCTATACCATCCTCTTGGCCATTCATGAGATGGGGAATGGATATAGTTGGCAAGCTCCCTAAAGCACCTGGTGGAAAAGTATTTATGCTTGCCATGACTGACTACTTCTCCAAGTGGATAGAGGCTGAAGCTTTTGCCCAAGTCAGAGAGAAGGAAGTTATATCCTTTATTAAGAGAAACATTATAACCAGATTTGGCATTCCTTCTGAAATTGTATGTGATAATGGTTCCCAATTTATTGGGAGCAGTACTACTAACTTTTGTGACAGTTGGGGAATTAAGATGATAACATCAACACCAGTCCATCCACAAGCTAATGGTCAAGCAGAATCATCCAACAAGATCATCATCAACAATCTGAAGAAGAAACTTGGATCCAAGAAGGGGAAATGGGCAGAGGAATTGCCTTATGTGCTCTGGGCTGATAGGACAACCCCCAAGAATGCTATTGGTCAAACACCCTTCTCTTTGGTGTTTGGGGCAGAAGCAGTGATCCCAACAGAAATGGTGGTTCCAACTGCTAGAACAAGTACTCGTGATCCTGAAGAGAATGATGCAAACCTAGCTCAAGACTTGGATACTATTGAAGAAATCAGGGATCTAGCTAGGATAAGGATGGCTAGCTACCAACAAAGAATGGCTGGTACTTACAACAAAAATGTTAGGATAAGGAAATTCCAAGTGGGGGATATGGTATTGAGAAAAGCATTCCAAAATACCATCAATCCTGCTGATGGGAAATTAGCACCAAAATGGGAAGGCCCTTACTTGATTGAAGCTGAAGCAGGAAAGGGGGCATATAGATTGCTAATCATGGAAGGAAATTTGTTACCAAGAGCCTGGAATGTTGTTCACTTAAAGAAATATTTCATGTGAACAGGATCCTCCTAGCACATATGATCCTTACATTGAAAGCATCCTCGAAGGATCCTAGCGATGTCAATGATCTTTACTCTGGTAAAATCCTGATCCTAAACTATTTCATTTTCTTATTTTTACCTAAGGATAAGGATCATGCATCCTTCATCCTCTTCTCACGAGAATTTGAGTTCTGATAGTCCAGGTATCCTCAGCATATCATTAAGAATCTTCAAAAGCATCTCAGATCCTTGGGTTCAACCCCAGTTATCCTTGGGCTTGTCCCCAGTTTCCGCCTGTAGCGCACGATGATCCTGGTATAGTTCACGTCTTTGGGACCAGTACCCACTTTCGGGGCTGATAACCTCATCGTACTGGCTATACCTAGGATCCTACGTATAATGGTAGACGTACCATACATCCGTTCCTAAGGTTTCTAACGTTTTCACGTTAGCTAAGGTTTTGGCATTTTCATGTCACTAAGTTTGGATAGTCGCCAGTAAGGGCCATACTCCAGTTTACATATGATCCTTGGGCTTGTCCCCAGTTATCCTTTGGGCTTGTCCCCAGTTATCCTTCGGGCTTGTCCCCAGTGATCCTATGGGCTTGTCCCCAGTTATCCTTTGGGCTTGTCCCCAGTGATCCTATGGGCTTGTCCCCAGTTACTAACTTGTCTTTTATATTGGCTTAGTCCCAAGTTATGTTCTATTTTTCAGGTTTTCGAAGTTAAAACAATTAAGGATCCTTAATCCTTATTATCCATTAAAATTTCATTCACGGTTATCCTGATTAAAGGTTAGGATCCTAACTTGGATTCTCAGGTATGATCCTTAACTGTTTTTAATCCTATTTATTGTTTCTTTATGCTAACCCTTGAAATTTGACAACTAAACCTGTGACCCTTAAAATATGTACTACTTTTTGGGATTTTTCAACTATAGGATATTTGATCAAGGATCATATCCTAAATGTTTTCAATCTGACTTATTCAAAATTACTTATTCAATAAATGTACACCAAAACAATGGGGAATTAAAGGAACAAAAAGGATAATAACACAAGATAAGCGACAAAAGTTTAAGATTTTATTTATAAACGAAAGGAGTAACCCTTCAAAGGTTGTCAAAATTACCTACCCCGAGCATCTACCAACAATACGTGGCCCGTCCGCTGGGGTAGGTAAAGGGTGTCCATGATAATAGGTTCAAAAGTTATGCAGGGATATAAAGGCGGCAGGATCACAATGGCTTCATCCCCCAAACAGAGGATCCCTCCACCATTTGCAATCCTACCTATTGTCTGAAGGATCCTGGATCCCTAATCCTAAAACTATTGTTCAAAGTTACAGACCATCATTGTTTAAAACATCACAACCACAAAAGAAACCACTACCAAAATTAAAAAATTGGGTTCCGGCTATGTCTAGAAGTTTCCTTCATCGCCCAATTCTGCAGCTCAAACCTTTGCTGCACCATCACCACCAGCTCCACTTGCTTCTCCACCCTGATCCTTACCAGCATCACCACCTTCAAGCATTGGGATCTCTTCAGCTTCATCATCATCCTCCAACTCTGCCAGCCTTGCCTTCCAGCCTTCCACGTCCCATGTGCTTCTGTCAAAGGCAGGATCCTGAGCCTCCGCAGCCATCTGCAACTGGATCTTGTACATAGTTATCGCAGCAGAGACCTTGGCATCCTGGGTGATATCATGCTTCTCATAATCAAAGTTGATCACCATTTTGGCAGCTTCATCCTTGGTGGCCCGGAGCTCCTTCTCAAGATCAGCAATCTTGAGATCCTTCAGCACACCCATCTGTTGGAGGTCAGCAATTTGGCGATCTTGATCCTCGACGTGGCCAACATAAGTTTTTATTTCAGCAAATTTCTGCAAGGAAAACAAGGCATAACGTCAGAAACAAGTGATCCTCAAAATTGTCAGGATAACGAACAGGGGCAGTGATCCTTACCTCGTTGAAGTAGTCCAGAAACTGTTGGCGAAGCAGGGGCAGGCCTTGTAGATCCTCAGAGGCCTTTCTCTTCTTTCCTTTACCCCTGATAGGTGCTTTAGGGGCTGAAGCAGTTGGGCTGGCAGCAGGAGTCTTCTTCCTTGCAGATTTGACATTAGCAAGATCATCAATGCCAAACTTTGAGGCAGACTTAGAAGATTTTCCAGCACCTACACAACCAAAATAAGATAAGTTTTCTAATTAACCTTGAAAATCCTACATAGAATTACTTTCTAAATAAGGATACTTACTTGACATTGTGACAGATGCAGAGGATACTTCTTGGGAATCTTGGGTGGCAACTTGAAAACTTCTAATCTCGGGATCAAGCTTCTTGAAGGCTAAAACTCTCTCTTTTGCAGCAGGAGTCAACTTGAGATGAGCAACGGATATGGCTGCACAAAAAACAAAGAAAATATTAGTGATCCTCATCCTAGGGAACAAATCTTATGGTGATCCTTCCAGGATCCTCTATCCCACCATGAGTAGCCCACTCCTTGGGCAGATCCTTCCCATCAGGGATGGTATCCCTCCTAACAAAAAAGAACCGACGCTTCCAGTTTGTGTCGTTCCTTGGTGACCTTGAGAACGGGATGATCCTCTCCAGCTTTCCGCTTAAATAGATACCGATGGGATCCAAACGTTGTGAGATCATACATCTCAGCCAGCTCCGCCATTCCTAAGTCAATCCCTTCCTGCTCAATGATCCTTTCAAGGGTATATAAAACCCTCCAGATCATTGGCATGGCCTGGATGTAGGAGATGCCGGTGAGGGAAAAGAAGGACTGGGTGAATTGAGGGAAAGGATATGAATATCCTATCAAGAACGGAGTAACAGGAAAGGCTACCCAAGTATCAGAGATGAAGTCACTTAAAGCTGTGGGAGTAAAAGACTTGAAGATGGCGTTCGCCGGAAAACAGTGACGGATTCTGTCGATATGAGCATCGGTAAAACAGCACCTCTCGGTGGGAGAATCTTTGATGATCCCTTGACCCTTCAAGGGGCTGTTCTTCTTAGGATCCTTATGAGGAGAGTTCCGGAGCAACATCTTTGCAGAGTGATAAACAAAGAAACAGAGAAACAAAGTAAGAGAAAGGAGAAAAAGAAGGAGAGATACCTGATTGATCTTCGGACGAGAATATAAAGGGAGTTTCTCTTGAATTTAAATGCAAATTGATCCTATCTCTAACTCCTATTTATAATGATGATCTGCAGGGCTGTCACTTCTGTGACGTAAGATGTGCAACGGCTAGTCCGTCTTCAACGGCTAGTTATCCGATTAACTTGTTGCGGATAAGATCAAACAAAATATAACCCGTTTATTTACAATAATACTCCTTATATTTTGGGGGCAATTGTTAGGGCTGGATTTTTATGACTTATGATCCTTAAATATGATCCTAACCAGTGATCCTTATTTCTTTGGCAGATAGTGATCCTCAGAAGAGTTCCAGGATCAGGATCACGGACCATCACAGGGATCCTCAAACTAACAGTTGTTTTCATTGGATTTAATGTTATCTTGCAGGAATGTCTGGCAGGATCCGCTCTTAGCAACGTAAACAAGGGACTCGTCTTTACAACTTTGGCATATGCTTAATCAGAGATGAACGTTGTGGACGATATGGAAACTCAGCATAATTTAAGGGCGATAATTTAGGCTAGATTTACTTTTATTCCTAAAGGGGTAACGAGCTAATAGTTAGTCTATTTACCTAAAATAGGGCCACTCACACTTGTATAAATAGCTCCCTTCCACATTCGGAAGACACAACACACTTCCCACACGCTTTGACACACGATACTATAGTGATCCTTGTACTTAGCTCGTTACCATCCGAAGTTGTAACCTTTATTTGATATATTGAAGTTTGGTGATCGGTAGTTTCCATCACCCGAGGTTTTTTATGCCGGAGATCATCCATTGATCAAGGGCTTTTTCCTCGTATAAATCCTTGTGTCAATTGTGCATTTTACATTTAAGTGATCCTTCACTTTGTTCATCAACCAAGCATCATTCCCCGTTTACATAGAGTTTGATTGCATTATCCTTGTGTGATTTTTGACCAAAACATTATCCTTGTGTGATTTTTGACCAAAACAGTTTGGCGCCCACCGTGGGGCAATTGGTGCTTCATTCATAAGAAAGTTTTCTGTTGGTGATCATTCCGGATCGTTGCATACGAATACATGGCTTCATCGGTGAAGAATACCTCTACTGCGATGTCTGCGGTCAATTCATCTCAGGGCATTCCACCTTTGCCTCCACCACCAGCTGGATCTCAGAAAAATGCTGAGAAGAAACCAACTCCTATTTTCTCTAAACCTCCAACTTCTTCTACTTCCTATACTCCCACTACTAGTTGTTAGGGCTGGATTTTTACTATAAGTGATCCTTATAAGTGATCCTAACCAGTGATCCTTGTTTCTTTGGCAGGCAGTGATCCTCAGCCGGACTTCAGGACCAGGATCATGGGACGTTATGGTGATCCTTATACTAACGGTCACCTTCGCTTACTACAATATTGTTTTGCAGGAACATCTAGCAGGATATGCTCTAAAGATCATGATCCAGGGACGCGTCTTCACAAATATGGCAAGAGCTAAATCAGAGATAGACGTTGTACGAGATATGGAAACATGGCTTGATCTATGGGCAGCAATTTAGGCTAGATTATCTTTATTTCTAAAGGGGTAATGAGCTGATATTTAGTCATTTTACCTAAAATAGGTCACCCACACATGTATAAGTACCACTCTTCTTCATTCGGAAGAACACACACGACATACGACACAACTCTCAAACACTTAGACACTCAGTGATCCTTGTACTCAGCTCATTACTATCCGAAGTTGTAACTACATTTTTATTATATTGAAGTTGGTGATCGGTAGTTGCCATCACCCGAGGTTTTTTATGCCGGAGATCATACATTGATCAAGGGCTTTTTCCTCGTATAAATCATTGTGTCTTTGCATATTTCACATTGAAGTGATCCTTTACTTTTTCTACAAACCAAGCATCATACCCCGTTTACTTAAAGTTTGGTTGCAATATCCTTGTGTGATTTTTGACCAAAACACTAGTGACATATTTACTTTGATTTTGCAGATGAGAGATCATATACAGCAACAGGACAAGACCAATGACAGGATCCTCAAAGAAATCGGAGATCTCAAGGAACAAAAGAAAGCGGCAGAGGATCGTTCTCCCCTGGTGCCCAAATCTTTGAATTTTGATACTCCGGTGGTTACTTCTCAGCCATCAGAGGTTCCAGATATTCAACATGTGGGTGGACCAAGAGGAATGCACTTCAGTTCAGCAATAGTGACTCAGGCATCAGGTTCATATTTCCAGCCAGCAGGATCCTATCCTCAGCATATAGGATCCTTCATGAATTCAGGAGTCTACTCAGGAGCACAGCAGGTTCAAGGATCCTCCTTTGTTCCAGGATCATCCCAGGTTCAAGGATCCTCCTTTGTTCCAGGATCATCCCAGGTTCAAGGATCCTCCTTTGTTCCAGGATCATCCCAGGTTCAAGGATCCTCCTTTGTTCCAGGATCATCCCAGGTTCAAGGATCCTCCTTTGTTCCAGGATCATCCCAGGTTCAAGGATCCTCCTTTGTTCCAGGATCATCCCAGTTTCAGGGATCCTTCCAGATGCCAGGATCCTTGAAGAGTTTGCAAACAGGGAGTTCAGATGTCCATCAGGGAGATTTTATTCCAATGCAGACCATTGCTTCCACTGGTCCCTCCATCATCTCAGAGTCCCAGCAATATGGATTCACATCCAGTGTTCCTAACTTGAACCCAATGGGAGGTAACACTTTGAATAATTCTCTTACCACTAACCATGGATTCATGCAGGATGCAGGTATCAACCATGCTATGGCCAAAGAGCTGCAAAAACTGAAGGATATGATATCAAGTGTTCCAGGGGTGGTCAAACCTATCCCGGAGATTGCAGATGGAAGCCATAAGATATCTCGTTTTGCACCACCAATTTGTGATGCTGAGATACCCAAAAGATTCCATATTCCAACTATGAAGCTGTATGATGGTTCAACGGATCCTGAGGAACACATAGCACAATACACGGAGAGGATGGAAATCAATCCGATTCCAGAAAGGTTAAAGGAAGCTTGCCTATGCAAGGGATTTGGATCCACTCTTACTGGATCAGCTCTCAAATGGCTCCTAAGTCTTCCCCCTTACTCCATTACTTCATTTGCCAATCTAGTTAACTTATTCAATAATCAATTTTCTTGTAGTAGAAAGTTTGAACGATTAACTAGTGATTTATATAGGATAACTCAAGGTCATAATGAATCATTAAGGGATTATATAACCAAATTTAGTAAAGAATCCTTGGACATTCCCAACTTGGATATAGCCACGGCTGTTGAGGCCTTCAAGATGGGATTGCTTAAGGATTCATTATTCTATGATGATCTTGTTATGACACCATGCAGGAACCTAGATGAAGTAAGGACTCGGGCACTCAGGTTCATCCGGCTAGAGGATGACAAGAGGATCCAGGAGAGATTGGTAGGATCCTCAAAACAAGAAAAGCAAGGATCCTCGTTCAAGAACAACAAATTCAAATCCTATAACAGAACTGACAACCAGAACGTGCATGTTGTTGACCAAGAAGATGATGATGAGGATTATCCTCCAATTTCTGAATATTGTTTTTCCGTTGATAACCATGAACTAATCCTTGCGATGCAGAATCTAGGAGAAAAAGCCAGATGGCCCAGAAAAAATGACAAACCGGCCGCAATTAAAGACAAATCAAAGTGGTGTGCATACCATGAGGATTTTGGGCATTTAACAGAGGAGTGCATCGCATTGAGAAAGGAAATTGGATATCTGCTGAGCAAGGGGCACTTAAAGGAGTTGCTGGGAAGAAAAAAGCCAAGGACTCAGGATCCTGAAAGGATCCCTGAAAAAGCTCCAGCCCCTCCGGCAGATGCACAAGTGATAAACTTTATTTCTGGAGGATCAGACATCTGTGGTACATCCTTCTCAGCAGCTAAAAGGCATGCCAAGGAGGCTAAAATGGATAATGGAGAAAGACCTATTCGAACATCGAGTGTTTCAGGAGGAAAAGTCATAACCTTTGATGAGGATGATCGTGTTGACATCCAGGATCCTCATCATGATAGTTTAGTTATTACTCTTTTTATTTCTAACCATTTTGTCCACAGGATCCTTATTGACGGAGGGAGCTCAGTAAACATTATCCAGCTAGATGTTCTGAAGAAAATGGGTATCCCTGAATCAGATATCACACCAAGATCCTCCGTGCTTGTGGGATTTAGTGGCGAAACTAAGAGAACCCTGGGGGACATCAAACTACCAATTTATGTGGAAGGATTACATAATTATCAAAAATTTTGTGTTATTGACTGTTTATCTTGTTGTAATTTTATCCTTGGCAGGCCCTGGATACACGATATGAAGGCAGTCCCATCCACCTACCATCAATGTGTGAAGCTCCCTAGCCCTTGGGGAATAGTCAAGATCGATAGTGATCAGCAGGAGGCTAAGGATTGTTACACCTCATCAATGAAACCAGCCTCAAAGTCAAGGGAGCATTAGCAATTAAAGTATCCTCCAAGGAACGTCTTGGAGGCGAGAGAGCAGGATGTGGTCGAAATCCTCATGGATCCTGATGATCCTGAATCCAAAATCTGTATCGGATCAGGGATCCTTGGCAAGATGAAAGAAGACCTTATATCCTTCCTCAAAAGAAGAAAGTCTACCTTTGCATGGAAACATGAGGATATGACAGGTATATCTAAGGATATTATCACTCATAAACTTGGCATTGACAGGTCATTCAAACCAATCCATCAAAAAAGGAGGAAGTTTGCACCAGAAAGAAATGCCATTATCCAGGAAGAGGTAGAGAGATTGCTACGAGCAGGTATGATTAGAGAAGTAAAATATCCAAGATGGCTGGCCAATGTGGTTGTTGTTCAAAAGAAAAATGGAAAGTGGAGGGTATGTGTTGATTTCACTGATTTGAATAAGGCATGTCCCAATGATCCTTTCCCATTACCCCACATTGACTCCATGGTGGATGCAACAACGGGTCATGAACTGTTAACTTTTATGGATGCTTCATCTGGATTCCAACAAATTCAGATGGAACCATCTGACCAAGAGGATACGGCTTTTATGACCCCAACCGGTTTATATTGTTATATTGCTATGCCGTTTGGATTAAAGAATGCAGGTGCAACATATCAAAGGCTGGTGAATATGATGTTCAAAGATCAGATCGGACAGACTATGGAAGTGTACATAGATGATATGGTGGTGAAATCCATAAAGGCTGAGGATCACCTAAGAGACTTGGAGGAAGCATTTGATATCCTTGACAGATATAACATGAAGCTTAATCCTTCAAAATGTCACTTTGGTGTTAAAGCAGGTAAATTCTTAGGATATATGGTAACCAAGAGGGGCATTGAAGCAAGCCCGGAACAAATCAAAGCATTGGTGAATATCAAATCTCCTGCCAACGCTAAGGATGTGCAAAGGCTAACAGGCAGGATAGCAGCTTTAAACAGATTTATATCCAAATCCTCAGAGAAGTGTAAAGATTTTTATGATATCTTAAGGAAGAACAAAAAATTTGAGTGGACTGAGAAGCATGAGAATGCTTTACAAGCCCTCAAAGAATACCTATCCTCAGCTCCAGCATTGATGAAACCAAAAAAAGGAGACGTGTTATCCTTATATCTTGCGGTATCCTCAAAAGCAGTAAGTGCAGTCCTTGTTAAGGATCATGAAGGTACACAATATCCTGTCTATTATGTAAGTAAGAGTTTACTTGATGCTGAATCCAGGTATTCACACCTTGAAAAGCTTATTCTTGCATTAATTATGGCATCTACTAAGTTAAGACATTATTTTGAAACTCATGTTATTGTTGTTAGAACTAATTTTCCAATTAAGAATGTCCTCAGGAAACCAGAGATGTCCGGAAGAATGGCTAAGTGGGCAGTAAGCTTAGTGCCTATGAGATAAGATATGAGCCTAGAACAGCAATCAAATCCCAAGCATTAGCAGACTTTGTGGCTGATTTCAGTAGTGATTTACAAAAGGAAGCCGAATTTGAAGTCCATCAGCTGGAGGAAACCAAGGATCCTTGGATACTACATACTGATGGATCCTCAAATGTCAAAGGCACGGGGCTTGGTATACTACTAAAATCGCCACAGGGGGACATAATACCCCACTCCATAGCTTGTGAGTTCCAAGCCACTAACAATGAGGCTGAGTATGAAGCCTTGATTGCTGGTTTGCAAATTGCTAAGCATATGGGGATCAGGTATCTTGAGGTATACGTAGATTCATTGTTAATCACTAATCACTTTAATGGATCCTATGCTGTTAAAGGTGAAAAACTAACTAAATATTTAGAGATAGTCAAAGAATTGGCACTCTCCTTTGTTTTCTTTAGTTTGACACAGGTACCAAGGGAAGAAAATACAGAAGCTGATGCATTGGCTAATCTAGGATCATCTTTGAAGATCCCAGAGGATATAAGTATCCCCATCATCCATATCCTGGCTCCTGCTATTGAAAATCAAGTGGCCATGGAAATAGAAGAGGATTCTGCAATGATCCCTAGTGAGGATACTCAATCTTGTTCAGGATCATGGATCTCATCAATCATGAGATACTTACAACACGGAGAGATTCCTATGGGAGAAAACCCTAGGGCTTTCAGAATTAAGGTATCTCAATTCACAATCTTAAATAATATGCTGTATAAGCGATCTCTTGCAGGACCATATTTAAGATGTATCGAGGATCCTGAAGTTCAAGAAGTTTTAAAAGAATTCCATGAAGGAGATTGTGGAAACCACACTGGGGGCAGAGCATTGTTCTCAAGGATCTTAAGGACAGGATACTACTGGCCAACTATGAAAAGGGATGCTGTGGAGTATGCTAAGAAGTGTGATCCTTGTCAAAGACACAGCAATATCCTTCATCAGCCGGCTGAATTTCTACACCCTATATCCTCCTCTTGGCCATTTATGAGATGGGGGATGGATATAGTTGGCAAGCTCCCTAAGGCATCTGGTGGAAAAGTGTTCATGCTTGCTATGACTGATTACTTCTCCAAGTGGATAGAGGCTGAAGCTTTTGCCCAAGTCAGAGAGAAGGAAGTTATATCCTTTATTAAGAGAAATATTATAACTAGATTTGGCATTCCTTCTGAAATTATATGTGATAATGGTTCTCAATTTATTGGGGGCAGAACTACTAACTTTTGTGACAGCTGGGGGATTAAGATGATAACATCAACACCAGTCCACCCACAAGCTAATGGTCAAGCAGAATGATCCAAGAAGATCATCATCAACAATTTGAAGAAGAAACTTGGATCCAAGAAGGGGAAATGGGCAGAAGAATTACCTTATGTGCTTTGGGCTGATAGGACAACCCCCAAGAATGCTACTGGTCAAACACCATTCTCTTTGGTATTTGGGGCAGAATCAGTGATCCCAACAGAAATGGTGGTTCCAACTGCTAGAACAAGTACCCGTGATCCTGAGGAAAATGATGAGAACCTGATTCAAGACTTGGATACTATTGAGGAAATCAGGGATTTGGCTAGGATAAGGATGGCTAGCTACCAACAAAGAATGGCTGGTGCTTACAACAAAAATGTCAGGATAAGGAAATTCCAAGTTGGGGATATGGTATTGAGAAAAGCATTCCAGAATATCACCAATCCTGCTGATGGAAAATTAGCACCAAAATGGGAAGGCCCTTATTTGATTGAAGCTGAAGCAGGAAAGGGGGCATATAGATTGCTAACCATGGAAGGTGACTTGCTACCAAGAGCCTGGAATGCTGTCCACTTGAAGAAATATTTCATGTAAGCAGGATCCTCCTGGCACATCTGATCCTTACATTAGAGGTATCCTTGAAGGATCCTTGAGGTGTCAATGATCCTTACTCTGGTAATATCCTAATCTTGAACTATTTCATTTTCTTATTTTCTTATTTAAGGATAAGGATCATGTATCCTTTATCCTTCTCTCATAAGATTTTGAGTTTTGATAGTCCAGGTATCCTTAGCATATTGTCGATAATCTTCAGAAGCAATTCAGATCCTTGGGTTTAACCCCAGTTGTTTGGGCTTGTCCCTAGTTATCCTTGGGCTTGTCCCCAGTTTCGCCTGTAGCGCACGATGATCCTGGTATAGTTCAAGTCTTTGGGACCAGTACTCGCTTTAGGGGCTGATAATTCCATTGTACTGGCTATACCTAGGATCCTACGTATAATGGTAGACGTACCATACATCCGTTCCTAAGGTTTCTAACGTTAGCTAAGGTTTTGGCATCATCATGTCACTAAGTTTGGATAGTCGCCAGTAAGGGCCATACTCCAGTTTACATACGATCCTTGGGCTTGTCCCCAGTTATCCTTGGGCTTGTCCCCAGTTATCCTTGGGCTTGTCCCCAGTTACTAACTCTTATCTTATATTGGCTTAGTCCCAAGTTACGCTCTATTTCAGGTCCTTGAAATTAAACAACTAAGGATCCCTGATCCTCATTTCTCTCTAAGATTTATCTTATAGTTATCCAGATTATGGTTAGGATCCTAACTTGGATCCTCAGGTATGATCCTTAACTATTTTTATCTTATTCATTGTTTATTTAAATAACCCTTATACTTTGACAACTGAACTTATGATCCTTAAAACATACACTACTTTTTGGGATTTTTCGACTATAGGATATTTGATCATGGATCATATCCTAAGTGCTTTCAATCTGAGTTATTCAAAGTAACCTATTTAATAAGTATACATCAAGACAATTAAAAATTAAAAAGGATAACAACACAGGATAAGCGACAAAAGTTAAGATTTTATTTATTAAGCATAAAGACTAACCCTTCATAGGTTGTCAAAATTACCTACCCCGAGCATCTACCAGCAATACGTGGCCCGTCCGCTGGGGTAGGTAAAGGGTGTCCATGATAATAGTTTTCAAGTTGTGCAGGAAAATAAAGGCGGCAGGATCACAATGTTTTCATCCCCCAAACAGAGGATCCCTGCACCATATGCAATCCTACCTATCGTCTGAAGGATACTTGATCCTTAACCCTAAAACTATTGTTCATGAGTACAGACCATAAATTGTCCAAACAACCACCAAACAAACAAACAAAAAAAAATTGGGCTCCGGCTATGTCTAGAAGTTTCCTTCATCGCCCAATCTTGCAGCTCAATCCTTCGCTGCATCATCACCACCAGCTCCACTTGCCTCACCACCCTGATCCTTGCCACTGCCTCCAGCCTCAAGCGTCAAGATCTCCTCAGCCTCTTCATCGTCCTCCAGTTCAGCCAGCCTTGCTTTCCAGCCCTCCACATCCCAGGTGCTCTTGTCAAAAGCAGGATCCTGAGCTTCCATGGCCATTTGCAGCTGGATCTTGTACATTGCTATGGCGGCAGAAACCTTAGCATCCTGGGTGATCTCGTGCTTCTCATAGTCATAGTTGATCAGCATCTTTGCAGCATCATTCTTGGTGGCCTGGAGCTCCTTCTGAAGATCGGCTATCTTGAGATCCTTCAGCACACCAACCTGTTGAAGATCAGTAATCTGACGATCCTGATCCTCAACATGGCCAACATATATCTCTATCTCCGCAAATTTCTGCAAGGAAGACAAAGGAATGATGTCAGAAGCCAAGTGATCCTCATACAAGCAGGATATGTAAGCAGGGACAGTGATCCTTACCTCACTAAAATAGTCCAGGAACTGTTGGCGGATCAAGGGAAGGCCTTGTAGATCCTCAGCCTCGGAGGTCTTTCTCTTCTTTCCTCCCTTTCCTCTGAGGGGTGCTTTAGGGACCGAAGCAGTTGGGCTAGCAGCAGGAGTCTTCTTCTTAGAAGATTTGACGTTAGTAAGATCAGTGATGCTAAACTTCGAGGCAGATTTGGTGGATTTTCCAGCGCCTACACAACCAAAACCAGATAAGTATCTTAATTTTATGTGACTCTCATTATATAATTACTCCTTAAATAAGGATACTTACTCGACATTGTCACAGAGGCAGAGGATACTTCCTGAGAATCCTGGGTGGTAATCTTGAAAGTTCTTATTTCAGGATCAAGCTTCTTGAAGGCCAAGAGTCTCTCTTTTGCAGCAGGAGTCAACTTAAGATGTGAAACGGAGATAGCTGCACAACAGGAAAACAAAAGAACGTCGGTGATCCTTATACTAAAGGATAAGTTCTACGGTGATCCTTCCCAGGATCCTCTATCCTACCATGGGTAGCCCATTTCTTGGGTAAATCCTTCCCATCAGGGATGGTATCTCTCCTCACAAAAAAGAACCGCCGCTTCCAGTTAGTATCATTCTTGGTAGCCTTGAAGATCGGGTGCTCCTCCCCAGGTCTACGTTTGAACAGATAACGATGGGAACCAAAGGTGGTCAGATCGTACAGCTCACCTAACTCAGCCATACCTAAGTCTATCCCCTCTTGCTCGATGATCCTCTCAAGGGTATACAAAACCCTCCAGATCATCGGCATAGCCTGGATATAAGATATGCCGGTCAAAGAGAAGAAGGCTTGGGTGAAGGCTGGAAAGGGATACATGTAACCTATGGCAAACGGGGTCACAGGAAAGGCAACCCATGAATCGGAGGTGTGATCGCTCAGGGCAGAAGGATCATAGGCTTTGAACACAGTATTTGCAGGAAAACAGCACCTAATCCTGTCAATCTGAGGATCAGTGAAGATACAGCGTTCTTTAGCAGAATTTGTAATGATCCCTTGACTCTTGAAGGGGCTTTCCTTCTGAGGATCCTTGGCAGGGAAATTCCGGAGCAACATTTTGAACGAAATAGATACGAGAAGAAAAACAGAGCAAGCAAGAAAGAAGATGAAGGGGAGAATACCTGTTCAAATCCTCTGAATGCGGTTATAAAGGGAGAAGTTCTTGATTTTAAATGCAAAGATCCTATCCCTATCTCTATTTATAATCATGATTTGTACAGGGTTGTCACTTCCGTGACGTCAGGATTGCAACGGATAGTTCACTTACAACGGCTATATATCCGTTGAGTTAGTTACAGATAAGATCAGCAAAATATAACTCGTTAATATTATATAATTACTCCTTATATTTTGGGGGCAATTGTTAGGGCAGGATTTTTAATGACCTGTGATCCTTACATGATATCCTAACAGTGATCCTTGTTTCCGTGGCAGATAGTGATCCTCAGAAGAGCTTCAGGATCAGGATCATAGATCATCCTAAGGATCCTCATATTAACGAATGTTCTCTTTGAATTTCATGTTGTTTTGCAGGAATTACGAGTTGGACCTGGTCTTGGCAGACGTTATTAAGGAATCTTCCACGCTAATTTCGCACATGCATAACCGGAAAATAGACGTTGTGGAGAATACGGAAACTTAGCACAAATTACGGATAATTTGTTAGGCTAAATTTACTTCTATTTCTAAAAGGGGTAACGAGCTAGTAGTTAGGTGACTTGCCTAAATTCAACCACACACACTTATATAAACGGCACTCTCAAGCATTTGGAGAGGACGACACATTTCTTACACGCTCTAGCATACTACACCATAGTGATCCTTGTACCTAGCTCGTTACTATCCGAAGTTGTAAACATTATTTGTTATATTGGAACTTGGTGATCGGTAGTTTCCATCACCCGAGGTTTTTTATGCCGGAGATCATTCATTGATCAAGGGCTTTTTCCTCGTATAAATCTTTGTGTCACTTGTGCAATTTACATTTAAGTGATCCTTATCTTTATTCATCATTTCAACCATCATTCCCCGTTACAGAGAGTTTGGTTGCATTATCCTTGTGTGATTTTTGACCAAAACAGTTTGTATAGCATGTTATTCAATATTGCAAATTGAGATACCTTAGTTTTGAAAGCCCTGGAGTTTTCTCCTGTAGGGATCTCTTCGTGTTGGATATATCTCATGATTGGGAGGATCCAGGATCCTGATTCCGGAGCATCACTAGGTATGATTGCGGAATCCTCTCCTATCTCCATAGCCACATGATCTTCAATAGCAGGATTCAGGATATGGATAATAGGGATTTTGATATCCTCTGGGATCTTCAAGGATAATCCTAAATTGGCAAGTGCATCAGCTTCTGCATTCTCTTCTCTTGGTACCTGTGTCAAACTAAAAGATACAAAAGAGAGTGCCAATTCTTTGACTATCTCTAACTATTTGATTAGCTTTTCACCTTTAACAGCATAGGATCCATTAAAGTGATTAGTGATTAATAATGAATCTACATGTACCTCAAGATACCTGATCCTCATATGCTTGGCAATTTGCAAACCAGCTATCAAGGCTTCATATTCAGCCTCATTGTTAGTAGTTTGGAACTCACAAGCTATTGAGTGGGGTATTATGTCCCCCTGTGGCGATTTTAGTAGTATTCCAAGCCCAGTTCCTTTGACATGAGAAGCTCCATCAGTGAAGAGTATCCAAGGATCCTTAGTTTCCTCCAGTTGTTGGACTTCTAATTCAGCTTCCCTTTGCAAGTCACTACTGAAATCTGCCACAAAGTCAGCTAAGGCTTGGGATTTAATGACGGTTCTAGGCTCATATCTTATATCATAAGCACTGAGCTTCACTGCCCACTTAGCCATCCTTCCTGACATTTCAGGTTTCCTGAGAACATTCTTAATTGGAAAATTAGTCTTAACAATAATGGCATGAGTCTCAAAATAATGTCTTAATTTAGTAGATGCCATAATTAATGCAAGAATAATTTTCTCTAAATGTGAATACCTGGATTCATCATCAAGTAAACTCTTACTTACATAATAAACAGGATGTTGTGTACCTTGGTGATCCTTAACAAGGACCGCACTTACTGCTTTTGAGGATACTGCTAGGTATAAGGATAATATATCCCCCTTTTCTGGTTTCATCAAAGCGGGGGCTGAGGATAGGTAATCCTTAAGAGCTTTGAGGGCACTTACATGCTTCTCGGTCCATTCAAATTTCTTGTTCTTCCTTAGGATGTCATAAAATTCCTTGCATTTTTCAGAGGATTTGGATATGAACCTGTTTAAGGCTGCGATCCTGCCTGTTAACCTTTGCACATCCTTAGCATTGGCAGGTGATTTAATGTTCACAATAGCCTTAATTTGCTCTGGACTTCCTTCAATGCCCCTCTTAGTCACCATATACCCTAGGAATTTACCTGCTTTAACACCAAAGTGACACTTGGAAGGATTTAGTTTCATATTATATTTGTCAAGGATATTGAATGCTTCCTCCAAGTCTCTAAGGTGATCCTCAGCTTTTTTAGACTTAACCACCATGTCATCTATATAGACTTCCATAGTGTGTCCAATTTGATCCTTGAACATCATATTAACTAGCCTTTGATAAGTTGCACCTGCATTTCTTAGTCCAAATGGTATAGCAATATAACAGTAAATACCAGTTGGGGTCTTAAAGGCTGTATCCTCTTGATCAGAAGGTTCCATCTGAATTTGTTGAAATCCAGATGAAGCATCCATAAAAGTTAACAGTTCATGACCCGCGGTAGCATCCACCATGGAGTCAATGTGGGGCAAGAGGAAAGGATCCTTGGGACATGCCTTATTTAAATCAGTAAAGTCGACACATACCCTCCACTTTCCGTTTTTCTTTTGAACAACAACCACATTGGCAAACCATCTTGGATACTTGACCTCTCTAATCATACCTGCTCAGAGTAACTTTTCTACCTCCTCTTGGATAATGGCATTTCTCTCTGGTGCAAACTTCCTTCTGTTTTGATGGATTGGTTTGAAAGACCTGTCAATGCCAAGTTTATGAGTAATTATATCTTTAGATATACCTGTCATATCTTCGTGTTTCCATGCAAAGGTAGACTTTCTCCTCTTGAGGAAGGATACCAAATCCTCTTTTATTTCACCAAGGATCCCTGATCCTATGTAAATCTTGGATTCAGGATCATGAGGATCCATAAGGATTTCTTCTACATCCTGCTCTCTTGCCTCCAAGACATCCCTTGGAGGATACTTTAATTGCTATTGCTCCCTGGGCCTTGAGGCTGGCTTCATTGATGATGTGTAGCAATTCTTAGCCTCTTGCTGGTCGCTTTCAATTTTCACCACCCCCCATGGACTAGGAAGCTTCACACATTGATGATAAGTGGATGGGACTGCCTTCATGTCATGTATCCAAGGCCTGACAAGGATAACATTACAACATGATAAGCAATCTATAACACAAAATTTTTGATAAGAATGTAATCCTTCGATATAAATTGGGAGTTTGATGTCCCCCAGAGTATTCTTTGTCTCCCCACTGAATCCCACAAGTACTGAGGATCTTGGTATAATATCGGATTCAGGAATATTCATCTTCTTAAGGACATCAAGCTGGATGATGTTCACAGAGCTTCCTCCATCTATAAGGATCCCGCGAACAAAATGGTTAGAAATAAAATGAGTGATAACAAGACCATCATGATGAGGATCCTGAATGTCAACACGGTCATCCTCATCAAAAGTTATGATTTTATCCTTGGTAACACTGGACGTTCGGATGGGTCTGTCTCCATTCTCCACCCTGGTTTCCTTAGCATGTCTTTTGGCTGCTGAAAAGGAAGTACCACAAATGTCTGATCCTCCGGATATAAAGTTTATGACTTGTGCATCTGCTGGAGGAGCAGGAGCTTTTTCGGGGATCCTTTCAGGATCCTGGGTTGTTGACTTCTTTCGTCCCAAAAGTTCCTTCAAGTGCCCCTTGCTTAACAAGTAACCAATTTCTTTTCTTAGAGCAATACACTCTTCGGTGAGATGCCCGAAATCCTCGTGGTATGCACACCATTTTGATTTGTCTTTCGTGGCAGCTGGTTTGTCACTTTTTCTTGGCCACCTAGTTTTCTCACCTAAATTCTGCATTGCAAGGATTAGTTCATTGTTATCAACAGAAAAACAGTATTCAGAAATTGGAGGATAATCCTCATCCTCCTCTTCTTGTTCTACTGCATGCACATTCTGGTTATCAGACTTGTTGTAGGATTTGAACTTGTTATTCTTGAAATAGGATCCTTGCTTTTCCTGTTTCGAGGATCCTGCTAGTCTCTCCTGGATCCTTTTGTCATCCTCTAATCGGATGAACCTAAGGGCCCTGGTTCTTACTTCATCGAGATTCATGCATGGGGTCATAACAAGACCATCATAGAATAATGAATCCCTAAGTAAACCCATTTTAAAGGCTTCTACAGCCATGGCTATATCCAAGTTAGGAATATCTAAGGATTCTTTACTAAACTTATTGATATAATCTCTAAGTGATTCATTTTGACCTTGAGTTACCCTATATAAATCACTAGTTAAACGTTCAAATTTTCTACTACAAGAAAACTGATTATTAAACAGGTTAACTAGATTAGCAAATGAAGTAATAGAGTTGGGGGGAAGACTTAGCAGCCATTTAAGAGCTGATCCTGTGAGTGTGGATCCAAATCCCTTACATAGGCATGCTTCCTTTAACCTCTCAGGAATTGGATTGATCTCCATCCTCTCCCTGTATTGAGCTACATGTTCCTCCGGATCCGTTGAACCATCATATAGCTTCATAGATGGTATCTGGAATCTTTTGGGTATCTCAGCATCACATAAGGGTGGTGCAAAACGAGATATCCTATGGCTACCGTCTGCGATCTCAGGAATGGGCTTGACCACTCCTGGAACACTAGATATCATATCCTTGAGCTTTTGTAACTCCTTAGCCATAGCTTGATTGATACCTGTATCCTGTATAAGGCCATGGTTAGTAGTATAAGAATTATTGAAAGTGTTACCTCCTGGTGGATTCAAGTTCAGAATCCCGGATGTGAATCCATATTGTCGAGATTCTGGTATAATTGAAGGACCAGAAGAGGCAATGGTTTGCATTGGGATGAAGTCTCCTTGATGGACATCTGAACTTCCAAGCTGCAAGCTTCTTAAGGATCCTTGATCCTGAGAAACATTGGATCCTTGAAGTATTGTGAATGGGGGTCTTGGAGGATAATCCATGGATCCGAAAACCTGAGAGGATCCTTGAGGCTGAAAAGAGGATCCTTGAACCTGAGAGGATCCTTGAACCTGCGAGGATCCTTGAACTTGAGAGGATCCTTGAACCTGCGAGGATCCTGGAACCTGAGAGGATCCTTGAACCTACGAGGATCCTTGAACCTGTTGTGTCCCCATGTATCCTTCTGAGCTAGCGAAGGATCCTTGATGCTGAGAGAAGGATCCTGCTGGTTGAAAATATGATCCTGGGGCCTGAGTCATTGCTGATGACCCGTAGTGCATTCCTCTTGTTCCACCCAAGTATTGGACATCTGGAGCTGCAGAATGCTGAGAGGTTATGACCGGAGTGTCGAAATTCAAAGATCTAGGCATCAATGGGGAATGATCCTCTGCCGATCTCTTCTGTTTCTTGATATCTCCAATTTCTCCGAGAATCCTTTCGTTAGTCTTATCATGCTGTTGTATGTGATCCTTCATCTGCAAAATTAAAGTAAAAAGGTCACTAGTAGTAGGAGTATAACATGCATAAGAAGTTGGAGGTTTTGAGAAAATAGGAGTCGGTTTCTTTTCAGCATTCTTCTGGGATCCAGAAGAAGGTGGTGGAGGCAAAGGCGGAATGCCCTGGGATGAATTGATCGCTGGTATTGCACTTGAAGTGGTTTTTCCTTGAGAAGCCATCTAGTTGAATGTGATGAACCGAAATGAACGAAATTTCTCAGAAATGAAGCACCAATTGCCCCACGGTGGGTGCCAAACTGTTTTGGTCAAGAATCAAGCTAAGATAATGCAACCAAATCTTTAGATGTGAGGTGTGATGCTTGAATCAATGAACAATATTAAGGATCACTCAGGAATGTAATGAACAAGTGACACAATGATTTATACGAGGAAAAAGCCCTTGATCAAGAGTTGATCTCCGGAATAATAAACCTCGGGTGATGGAAACTACCGATCACCAACATAGATTAAACAAAATGTGTTACAACTTCGGATGATAGCGAGCTTGTTACAAGGATCGCTAGAGTGAAATGTGCAAAAGAAAGTGTGTAATCGCCAAGTAGTGTTTGAGATCTGACTGAGAGTTGTTAAGAGTGTGTGTGTATGCCGAAAATAACCAAGTGTTCTAATCAAGCTCGCTATCCCCTTTTAAATTTAGCAAATATCTAAAATAACTAACTATCCGCAATTTGTGCACTCTCCCCACGATCTCCATAACATTCACCATGGTCAAGCACGTGCGGAATAAAAGAGAATATGCTCCAGGAATATCGCCATGACCAAGTCCAAGCACGTACTCCTGCAAAACAATTCCATATTCAAAGCAGACAATCGTTAGTGTAAGGATCACTATGATGATCCTGGATCATGATCCTTCAATACTCTCTGAGGATCCTAAACTCAAACATAATTAAGGATCCTTAAACCCAACAGCAATTAAGGATCACTGATCATTGGAAAATCCTCCCTAACAATTGGTATCCTAACATCCTCTGGAATCTTCAATGATGATCCAAGGTTGGCTAAAGCATTAGCTTCTGCATTTTCTTCCCTAGGTACCTGTGTCAAACTAAAAGAAGCAAAAGAGTCTGCCAATTTCTTGACTATCGCTAGATATTTGATTAGTCTTTCACCTTTAACAGCATAAGAACCATTAAAGTGGTTAGTAATTAACAATGAATCTACATGTACCTCAAGATACCTGATCCTCATGTGTTTGGAAATTTGCAAACCAGCTATTAAGGCTTCATACTCAGCCTCATTATTAGTAGTTTAAAACTCACAAGCAATTGAGTGGGGTATTATGTCCCCCCTGTGGCGATTTTAGTAGTATGCCTAGTCCAGTTCCCTTGACATTTGAAGCCCCATCTGTGAAGAGTATCCAAGGATCCTTAGTCTCTTCAAGCTGTTGAACTTCCAATTCAGCTTCCCTTTGTAGATCACTACTGAAATCAGCCACAAAGTCAACAAGGACTGCACTTAATGCTTTAGAAGAAACTGCTAAATATAAGGATAATATATCCCCCTTTTCTGGTTTCATTAACGCTGGAGCTGAGAATAGGTAATCCTTAAGGGCCTTGAGAGCATTCTCATGCTTTTCAGTCCACTCAACTTTTTTGTTCTTTCCCAGTATCTCATAGAATTCTTTGCATTTCTTTGATGACTTTGAGATGAATCTGTTCAAGGCTGCAATCCTTCCTGTCAATCTTTGCACATCCTTGGCATTTGCAGGAGACTTGATATTCACAAACGCCTTGATTTGTTCTAGACTTGCCTCTATCCCTCTTTTTGTCACCATATAACCTAGGAACTTGCCAGCTTTTACACCAAAGTGGCACTTGGAAGGATTCAATTTCATATTGTATCTATCAAGGATATCAAATGCTTCCTCCAAATCTCTAAGGTGATCCTCAGCTCTCTTGGACTTGACCACCATGTCATCAATATAGACTTCCATTGTGTGTCCAATTTGTTCTTTAAACATCATATTTACTAGCATTTGGTATGTAGCACCTGCATTTCTTAGTCCAAAGGGCATAGCAATATAACAATAGATACTAGTAGGGGTCATAAAAGTTGTATCCTCTTGATCAGATGGTTCCATCTAAATTTGTTGAAATCCAGATGAAGCATCCATAAAGGTCAACAACTCATGACCCGAAGTAGTATCCACCATGGAGTCAATGTCGGGTAATGGGAAAGGATCCTTGGGACATGCCTTATTTAAATCAGTGAAATCGATACATACCCTCCACTTTCCATTTTTCTTTTGTACAACAACCAAATTGGCTAACCACAATGGATACTTAACCTCTCTAATCATACCTGCTCTGAGCAGTTTATCTACCTCCTCTTGGATGATGGCTTTCCGTTCAGGTGCAAACTTTCTCTTCTTCTAATGTATGGGTTTGAATGACCTGTCAATGCCAAGTTTATGAGTAATAATATCTTTAGAAATACCTGTCATGTCCTCATGCTTCCAAGCAAAGGTAGCTTTTCTCCTCTTGAAGAAGGATACTAAATCTTGTTCAATGTTATCGAGTATCCCGGATCCTATAAAAACTTTGGATTCAGGATCCTGAGGATCCATCATGATATCTTTCACATCTTGTTCTCTTGCCTCCAAGACATCTCTTGGAGGATACTTTAATTGCTATGCCTCCCTAGGTCTTGAGGCTGGCTTCATTGATGAGGTGTAACAATTCTTGGCTTCTTGTTAATTACTTTCTATCTTCACCACACCCTATGGAGTAGGGAGTTTGACACACTGATGATATGTAGATGGGACTGCTTTCATATCATGCATCCATGGCCTGCCAAGGATAATATTGCAACAAGATAAGCAATCTATGACACAAAATTTCTGAAAAGAATTAACTCCCTCTATGTAAATGGGAAGTTTAATGTCCCCCAATGTATTCTTGGTTTCTCCACTGAATCCCACAAGAACTGATGATCTTGGGACAATTTCTGATTCAGTGATGTTCATCTTCTTGGGGACATCAAGTTGAATAATGTTCACTGAGCTTCCTTCATCTACGAGAATCCTGCGAACAAAATGGTTAGAAATAAACAATGTAATAACAAGACCATCATGATGAGGATCCTGAATGTCCACACGGTCATCCTCATCAAAGGATGTGATATTCTCCTGTGTAAGGATTGAGGTTCGAATGGGCCTATCCCCATTTTCCATCTTTGTTTCTTTAGCATGCCTCTTGGCTGCTGAAAACGAAGTGCCACATATGTCTGATCCACCGGAAATGAAGTTGATAATTTAGGCATCAGCTGGAGGAGCAGGAGCCCTTTCTGGAAGCTTTTCAGGATCCTGGATCCTTGACTTTTTTCTTCCAAATAGCTCCTTCAAATGTCCTTTGCTTCACAGGTAACCAATCTCTTTCCTGAGTGCTATGCATTCATCAGTGAGATGACCGAAATCTTCATGATAGGCACACCATTTTGATTTATCTTTCGTAGTAGTTGGCTTATCACTCTTTCTGGGCTATCTCACTTTTTCACCTAGATTCTGCATGGCAAGGATTAGTTCATTATTATCAATAGCAAAGCAATATTCAGAAATGGGTGGATAATCTTCATCATCCTCTTCTTGCTCCATAGTATGCATGTTTTGATTATTAGACTTGTTGTATGGCTTGGATTTGTTGTTCCTGAAATAGGATCCTTGCTTTTCCTTCTTTGGTTTTGTTCCTGAAATAGGATCCTTGCTTTTCCTGCTTTGAGGATCCTAACAGTCTCTCCTGGATCCTTTTATCATCCTCTAAACGGATGAATCTAAGGACCCTTGTTCTTACTTCATCAAGATTCCTGCAAGGGGTCATGGCAAGATCATCATAGAATTGTGAATCCTTAATTAGACCCATTTTAAAGGCTTCTACAGTTGTAGCAATATCCAAATTAGGAATCTCTAAGGATTCTCTACTGAATTTAGTTATGTAATCTCTATGTGACACCTGTGCCTCTGCGACCATCAAACAAATACCAAACCAATGAAATATTGTATTTCATACTTGGGATTTTTATAAATATTTGTATCTTTTGCACATATCAATTCTTGTTCGATTTCAAGCTTTAAATCGCTTTCTGGAAGGTTATACGCGCACTGATGCGCAAATATAACCAGTTTAATGCAACAAACACTCCGGAATAGTGAAATAGGCTTAACATACCTTAAATAACCTTTACATAACTTAGAAATAAGTTTTGGAGGGTTTGGTGTGGCTAAATCAAGTTTATTCGCTTACAGGGACTAATTTTGACAAACTGCGAATGTATGCCGATTTGTACTGTAACGAACATTCCGGAACATGACCATAAGTTAAACATACCCTAAATATTCTTTACATAGCTTAGAAATAGGCTTTGAGGGGTTCGGTGTGCTAAAATAAACTTTTTGGTCATTCAAGGACTAAAAGCATCAAAAAGTGCATAAGTTTGCATTTTCGCGCATATCTTACGTTCTGAATACATCCGGACATCCAAAACTTTATGTAATCATTACAATATTTTATTTTAGTGGTTGGAATGATAAAATTGCATTCGTCGCGTAATTTGGATCGTTTTTCGCATTCGTTCGTGTTTCGTCGTAAATAACCGAACAACGCAACCGTACGACCAAACGAACCAACATCTGAGAGATTTTTGAGCATTTTTCATGTTCCCTATACTTTAACTTCATTTTAGAGCCTTGAAATGGGATTAATGGGGCTTAAACGTGTCAAAAATGCATCAAAAACCATGTTTTGCACATTCAGGGACCAAAATTGACATTCTGCCATAGTTATCTTAGGAAGGGACCAAAATGAAAAATCTAAATTCAAGCTTGTTCCAACTGTTCCCCTCATTTGTACATGGTTTTAATGAAACTAGGGGCTCCCATGGTTTCACACAACCATGGGCACATGTATACGAATGAGAGTGAAGCTCGTTTTACGATGAACGATCTTAACGGTTGTGCAAAAACTATATAAACCCCACCCCCTTTGCTCTCAAACTCACATTTGATCTGATTTTCATTCTCTAAGTTGAAGTCTTGCACTTCATACCTGAGAATAAATTGGATCAAACCTCCTTGGACCTTTTGTAAGTCCTCTTTCGTTCTTTTATGCATTTTTAGCGTGAAAGTCAAACTTTGTTTGACTTTCTACATTAACCAGTTTATGGTCAATACGAAGTTCATTTAAACTTCATAACGTGAGTGTAATCACGATGGTTTTAGTCTCTTATGACTATACCTACTGATTACCACGTTATCTAGGCATAGTGGCGAGTCGTAGTTTCGGCCAAAATGCGTATTCTTACGTATTTTGTAACCAAACTACTTTTAGGTATCAAAACCGTTTGTTTTGATACCAAATCTGTTTTCTAACTTCCTTAAACATGTTTTAACATGTTTAGCTCGTCACTTTAGGTTTAGTGCTTATGTAGAGTCGTAAGTCAAGTGGTCTAAACAACCGCATAGACTTTCGAACTAGACCCGTTTGGTCGATCATTAGGATCCAACCAAACATGTTTAGTGACCATAGTTGTATAGGGAATAACCTTCCGAGGTTATACCTTATGATCACTTCGTTTAGTTAGTGGTATGATTGGTAATTTATATGCCTTAGGAAAATTACCAAAATGCCCTTTTTGCGCATAAATTCATTTTAAGCATATGTAACCTAAATTTTGACATCTAAACTGATTAGGTAACATTATTAGACATGTTAAGGCATGTAATACTTGTCATAGGACTAATTAGGCATTCCGAACGCGTTTTACGCGAACGACGCGTTAAAGTAGCGTAAGCTATCTTAACGAGTCGTAATGGGTCGTAAGCACTTAGCATATGTTTCGTTTTAGTATGTAGGCTTTGTTAAACAATATTGCATGAGTTCTTACACTCATTTGGTTTACGAACCCTCATGCTACCCGATCGTCCGATTAGGTCCGTTTATTAACATAGTTACCTATATTAGGTGGCATTTGATTTTCTGATCCCTCTAGCTTTGCTTGGTTGTTGTTCATGACTTCTAAGCACCCTCAAGTGAGTACATAGTCCCCACTTTTGCTGTTTTTCAAACGTTTTGGGGTGAAACACATGTGCCAACTTGTTACTTTCATGCTTTCCATGTTTTCATATCATATACTTGCTATGTTCATTAGTACACTATTAGTACATGATTTCATTATGTTTTGCTATGTATGTTCACTTAACATGCTAGACCATTGTTTTACATTTTGAACTGTTTGAACCATTTGTAACCTCTGATTTATGAGAACCATTTGTAACCACTCAATGATGTGAACCATTTGTAACCATTCGATGTATGGGAACCATTTGTAATCATGGTATGTATGAGAACCATTTGTAATCGTTGGATGTATGTAAACCATTTGTAATCATTTGATTAATATGAACCATTTGTAACCATTTGACATATGTGAACCATTTGTAACTGTCTGAACCATTGGGTTAGGGAAGTGATTAGGTAACGGGGCGGGTGTAATGTGTTAAAAGCATGGTGGATACGCCGCTGGTACTTCCTATATATAAGTGCTTTTAACACATTATATATCGTTGCGTTATCTAGATCACATGGGTAAACGATTTTGAGACATTGTCACACAATAATGTTTTCTAAATAATATAAACCATATGAGTTTTGTTAACGAGTTTCTACTATATGTTTTACAATTTGATTTCATAAAACAAATGTTTTGGAGTTAAGAATCATGGCTACGATATTTTATAAATCATATCCAATTTGATTTGAGTTGGTTAATTATGTCGCAATACCATACTTTTCAAAACAAGGTTTTTAAATAAGTATTGCAACATGTAAAACGAGCCATGAATCTGACACTCACATAAAACCTATGTACTCGCCGGCATTTTTATGCTGACGTATTTTCACATGTGTTTCAGGTACCATAGTTGATGATGATTGATGATGATATTTGTGTACGCTCACATAGGAATGGACGAGGCCTTAGTGACTTAATAACAATGAAAGACTATTTATTTATGTTTTGTTTCAAATTCCAATGTAATGTAATACATTTAATTCAATAAAATGAAATTGTTTAATTCTTGGTTGTGAAACAATGATTCTGTTACAACACTCCCCGACGTTTCCGCCACGTTTTGTTGTTTTACGTGGTCGGGGTGTGACACTCTAAGTGATTCATTTTGACCTTGTGTTACCCTATATTGTGACAACCCTCACAAAACCAGGTATCCGTACGACTTAATAAATTATTAATTGTTGCCTAATTACTGTGCTTAACTGAGATTACTGATAGACTGCTACTTGATTGTTGATACTTGTACATATCTGCATCATACTTTGATTTTTCCGTCACTACATTATTACTTACTGAACTCTAGTGACAAACATGATGCACAAAAGCACAGTAGCATTTGGACGGATAACCTATTGAACATGCTGATATAGCCAGCATCAGGCAAACACTGCCTCTAAAGGCCTGAATGAGCCAGAAATATTTTACTACACCCATAGTGTGTGTAGGGATACAAGGGTTGTATAACTGCGTCTCTAGGAATAACATACAGAGATTGGATGTGCCTAAAAAGTACTCTAAGCACAAAACACAGCACTTTTATCAACACACTAGCTTCTAGCTAATTAATAAAGTGCCAAAACATGGGGAAATATTCCTGACACTTTGCAGAATAAACTGTGTCGCTAAAAATATTAATTACGACACTTAAAGGATTACTTAAGCACTTTAACGGATTACTATCCAACCGAACAACCGGACTATACCCGGAACATAAAAATATTGCCAAAAATATTATTGGTCTTTTTCTGAGCCAGTTAGGGTCCCTGATTACCCTAACACCCGCTTTATAACGCGTCAAACAACTAACGGGGTTAATCTCTAAAAGTAACCTACTTTATGTAACTGAACTCTAACTGAACAATCGAGATCCAACCGGATACCCCCCCCCTAATGGGATCGGCCAACATGATGGGACAAGGGGAGTACAAACTTTTGATTATTATATTGGTTTTGTGGATATCTAGACGACATAAATCCGTTGGACGAAGGAGCTTGATTTTTCTATAAATACCCTCCACCACACAAGACTTGTCATCCACATTTCACCAACATTTTCTACTCTCTCCTCTCCTCCCTATTCTCGGCCGAGAGCACCTCATATCCATCCATCCATTTCGGTTCTTGTCTTGCCATTCCAAGCACATACAAGGCATTCGGGTCACGTACGAGGAAGCTTGAAGCAAGCGGAAGTTGAAGGACCTCGTTCATTTGCTTTTATCCACGCCTTTTCCGACTAGATTCTTCCCTAGCCCCGAGCTAGAGGTATAATGTTTAAAACTTACTCTCGAGCGTATCTAAAGTGGTTAATATGATTTTTAACGGTTAAAAGTCGGAATCATGTGTTTTGAATCTTTAAAGACTACTAAAACTCGAATATTGTTGGTTAAAAGCTTATAATGCGTGTAAAAGTCGTAGTATTCGAATATGTTGATTATTGAGGCCCGATCTACGTTGTGGTGGCTCTTATCATCGTTTAACCCGACTTTGTTAAGATCACAAATCTTGAAATACGCTTGTTTCTATTGGTACAAGGGTTAAAAGGTGAAACTCCACCACACGAGAAACATGAACTTGTGTAAAAGTATTTTGACTTGTAAAATAGTATTTAAAACGAGCCGATCTACGTATGTACAAGTGGTATATTCGTAGAACCAAGTGTCGAGAAAAATCATGTTTTTAAAAGTTGGATGACATGTTAATAAATATGATTTTTACAAACTACAAGTGTATAAACACTTGTGAAACGAAAGATCCGACAAAATAACAATTTTTACAAAAGTTGTCGGGAAGTTGTAAAGGATGATTTGTTCTAAAAACGGGGTTTTTACAAGACTAAACTATTTTATACATAGATCCACTAAATATAAGGTGATCTACACTATGACCTTCGGAAAAATTACAAGTTCATGTGATAATGCGATTTTACATACTAGTCTACAAGTTTAATGTATTGAAACTGGTTTGAAGTATCGGAAATTGATTGGTTGATTTAAAGAAGTATTGGAATGATTTTGTAAAAGAAAATGATACGCTTGAAAGCGTGGCCACCTCCAGTTACAGGGGAAACTCTGGCGAAATTTTTCTAAAATCTAACACTTAGAATTATTTACAAGTGTTAAACTATTTTGAGATGTTTTCAAAATATATTTCGCCATGACTTTATTTATTAAATAATCGGAGGTGGGATTTTTCACAAATCTAAACGTGGTAAATATTTATTCGATAAATATATTTTTCACCACACTGTTTATGATTATTTTGTGAAAATATATAAATATTATTTTTAGAATAAAAATAATATTTACAAACTTTGTCGAACCCAAAATAATACCGACGCCTACATGAAAAACATATAAGTTACAACGGTAATTACTATTACCACTTAATCGTCAAAACGTAACTTACGCTTTATCCGGAAATATTCATAAATGCGGATATTGTCAACGTATTATTTTGGAAGGTACTATGTAAAGAGAAAGTATATTATTTTTGAGAAAAATAATTATATTTTGGGATGAGAAATAAAATATATTAAGTGAGACTTAATATTATAAACGCACATGTATTAATTCCCCCATCCTTGGGAAGGAGATTAACTACCAAATATATACAAGGAACGGTTGTCTAACTGTTTCCCGAAAATTAAACTATGAAGCTAAAGCACGGCCATCCGTCTAATAGAATTAGCACATGTAGGTCGTTGCACAGCTTTCGGACATTTGGAGTGCTTGATTTAGCTACGCACTGACTGTGAGTTCATGTCCCCCTTTTCTCTTAACTGTTTTCAGTTTTATAAACTGCGGGGGTGAAATACATGTTACAATGATTATGAATATGTTTATACATGGTATGATTAGCGTAAGGAGGTTTGTTACTTAGATCATGTGAGTGGGTAGGCGGAAACTTGAGGCCATTAATCCTCATGGTAGGACCGAGGGACAGGAGCGGTAGATCTATCTGGGTGTAGCGAGCCCAGCCCTAGGTCCAGCTGAACGGACCTCGGGGTGACTTAGTGCCCGACGCATAAATCCGCTAGGTTTGAGTCATCCCTACTTGCACTTCACACATATCAATGGCCTTGCAAACCATTGGTGATCTCTTTTTCCTTATTTGCTACATACCAGGTTTTTGATAAAGATAAAGGTTTGTTTACGCACTTTCGCATGAACTCGCTCAACATTATTGTTGATTTTTCAACTTACATGTATTTCAGGAAACTAACGAACTGGCGCGGTATGGCTTGTTTTCCGCTGCATTAGGCCCGAGGTCAACTAGGGTTCGAGGCTTGTGACTCTTTCCTGGACAAGTCACAGTCCCTGAATCATGTTTACTTTAAGTTTGCATTTGTAATGTTAGACAAAGTTATGGTTGTTGGGTGTTAACCCGTTAAGACAATGTTTTACTATTTTATTTTTAATGGATGATCTTGCATATTTTAATACATATAGCCTTGTTATGATTAAGCTATGGTATTAAGAAGTCACACCAAATTAACCACGCTTCCGCAAAGCCAGGGTGTGACAGCTTGGTATCAGAGCTCTGATCATAGCGAACTAGGATTCCTTCTCGAGTCTAGACTATGATCACTAGGGCTCTCACGAAAACATTTTTACTGCATACCACTTAAGTCCAGATCCAAAACGATTTTATAAACAAATGTTGAGCATATTTTATTTATTATTTTTAGGCTCGGTCTGGGAGACTGAGGCTCGGTCTGGGAGGCCGAGGCTCGATCTAATGGATCGAGGTAGTTGTCTAGTGGGACTAGGGAGTCAGTCTGGGAGGCTGGGAGAATTTGCTAGTGGGACTAGGGAGTCAGTCTGGGAGGCTGGGAAAAATTTGCTAGTGGGACTAGGGAGTCAGTCTGGGAGGCTGGGAAAAGTTGGCTAGTGGGACTAGGAAGGACAGTCTGGGAGGCTGGGAGGCTAGTGGGACTAGGAGGATTATGTGATTATTACTTGGTAACTTGTGTGATTACCTGATTTACTGATTTTTGTGCATATTTTGTGTTTATGTTACAGACCCATGGACTCACCAGCCACTGGTGATTCAGATACCACCGGACCTTTACCCATAGTGTCGGACGACATTGTGTCTTCAGATCACGAGGTGCATACCTCCGACTTCACCAGCACCGATGATGATGACTCCTTGCCCTTCGCTCTACCCGAGGGTGCTTATGAGCCTATTGATGGCGATCCTGCTGAGTATCTTCCCCTGGTTGTGATTCCAGCTCCTATACCCCTTGCTTCTTATCCAGCATACGACTTGCTACCCGACGCCGAGGCTGACGGCGACATTGATCTCTTTGAGGACGAGCCTTACGAGGATGAGATTCCTGATGCAGCCCCTCTTCCCGCTGGCGATCTTTTGATGATCGCTGGTGCTCCTGTTGAGGACTCGCCCGCCCATTCGCCAGTCCCAGACTCCTTTGAGTCTGTGGCATCTGCACCGTCTCACGAGGTGAGCACGCAGCATTTTGTACATGACTCGGACCCCGATCAGGCATCTTCTGCCGCACCCATCCCGAGCTTTGCGTTCGAGCACGACGACATTGAGGATTCTGATCCCGTTTTTCCTCCAGGATTTGATCCTGACCGCGACATTGAGTATATTCCTATGGACCAGCATATGGAGGACCCTGTTGATCCTGTTGATCCTGCTGATCCTATCGACCCCATTGATCCAGAGTTTGATTTTGACATGGCTTTTGATGACCCAGAGCCTGCCTTGGCCCCAGAGCAGGCAGCTGCTCTCGATCCTGTGCATGAGCATGACTTGGTACATGCTGACGTTCCTGTTGAGCCCGTTTTGGCTGACCCACCTGTTGGTGATGTTCCTTTGATTGCTGATGATCCTGTTGTTGATCCATCTTTTGTTGACCCACCTTTGATTGCTGACGTGCCTGTTGACCATCATGTAGATCATGTTGATCCTGTCATTGCTCCTTTTGATCATGTACCCATTGAGCCTGAGCATGCTCTATTTGCAGAGCATATGGATCCACCCGATGAGGAGGCACAGCATGGTTGGATACCTGCTGACGAGGATGTTCCACCGTTTCCCCCACATCACACTGATGCACAGCATACTGATTTTTCATTCCAGATCCCACCGTTTGTACCTCCAGCGGGGCCTGGAGAGGGCTCTTCAGCCCACCCTTTTGGGCACATACCGATGCCTATGCCTTTCGTACCTCAGATGACACCTGTTCCATCTTCTGTTCATGTAGCACCATTCGATCCCACCAGCACGCCACTGCTTTGGTCATCTTCCTCTCCGATGCCACCCACTGATCCATATCATCCATTCCATATGGGACATACCATAGAGGACATCTTGATGTCCTTTGTTCATCAGCATGAGTCCCATACACAGCGACTCCAGGAGCTCGAGAGAGCTCAGCTATCGCTAGGTCCACATCATGGTCAGACATCTTCATCTTTTCAGCCTTTTCGATCATTACCCCCGGACTTTGCTGCCCGACTTTCGACTATGGAGCAGCAGATCGCTTCTGTTATTCGCACTCAGCAGGCGATGGAGGAGGATTGGCTTCATTCACGCCGCTTACTCTACACTCACTTTCCCCCTCCTCCACCCCCATCCGCATAGAGCTCATTGGTGCCATAGTGGTAGACGATGGTGAGACGACAGCGATTGTGACTGCACAGCCTTTTGGAGACCATCTGATGATTTCTGACTTTTGTTGATACTTATTTGATGTACCTGATGTATGTGATACTGATATGATATAGTTTTGTACAGGGGTGATGTAGCCCCTACTTGGTTGATGGTTGTATGACACACTTACTACACTTTATGGTCTCGATATATGTAGCAATCGCGGTATTCTCACCATATCTGATGCACTTGATTTCTTATTTATATTTTTGGGACATGGGATGTTGTATGTATGATATTTGCAACATGGGATGTTGGGACATGGGATGTTGTATGTATGATATTTGTGACATGGGATGTTGGGACATGGGATGTTGTGTGTGATATGTTGATAACATGAGATGTTATGTGCTATTATTATTACTATATACGTACGCTTTATTATGGCCTGACCAACGTACACATCTTTAGAAGATGGCGCCAAGACATCAGCCACAGCCGATGCCTACCACTCATGAAGAACTACAGCAAGTCATTGCTGCTGCTATTGCTCAATATGCTGCCTCTCAGGGAGGAATGAGTGGAAGCAACTCCGGCAACACGGGCAATAACAACAATCCACCGCATGGGTGTACTTACAAACAATTCTTGGACTGCAAGCCCACAAACTTCGATGGCACAGGTGGTGCTGTTGCTTTCGTCCGCTGGGCTGAGAAAACCGAGTCCGTACTTCGCATGAGCAAATGCGCGCTGGATCAACAAGTCACTTACATCTCAGGGCTATTTGTGGATGGAGCCCTATCCTGGTGGAATCTACAGGTCCAGACCCTTGGCGAAGCCGCAGCGTACGCACTGACCTGGACTGAGTTGAAAGAACTTATGCGTAAGAAGTACTGTTCTCGCGCTGAAATCCAGAGGTTAGAGACCGAATTCTGGCACCTGAAGATGGAAGGTTCGAAGATAGCTGAATATGTTCAGAGGTTCCACGATTTGTCGCACGTGGTACCCTACATGGTGACGCCTGAGTTCAAAAGGATTGAACGCTTCATTTGGGGATTGGCTCCTCAAATAATCAGCATGGTGACTTCTTCCAAACCAGCAACTATCACTAAAGCCATTGATTTGAGTGTGGCTCTCACTGAAGAGGCAATTCGGTTGAACAAGTTTGATGAAGTCGAACCGAAGAAGAAAGAGACTCATGTGGAGTCGTCAGGTGGAAACAAGCGAAAGTTTTCGAATTTCAAGCAGGGCACCGGGATGGTGGTTAAGAAAGGAGAGCAGAATGCGCCAGCTCAAGATACAGCTGGTAGTAAAAAGAAAGGGAAGGGATACATGGGTGCACAACCCAAGTGCAACTCATGCCAACGACATCACTCTGGTCGTTGCAGCCTAAGAATTTGTGAATCATGTGGGAAGACTGGTCATACGAAGGACTTTTGTTGGGCAAGTGCTGGCCGGGGAGGCCAGGGAGGATCTGGGAATAGGAATAACCGTGGTGGTAATGGGAACCGCCCACAAGGTAACCAGGGAGGTGATGGGAACCGTGCCAATAATGCTAACCAAGCGGGCGCCATGAATCGGAACCAAGGAAACCACCAAGCTGGAAACAATGGTGGGAACGGGCAGAGGCCCGGATGTTTCAATTGTGGAGATCAGGGGCATTTCAAGAGGAATTGCCCAGAATTAAACCAGGCACGCGGAAGAGTGTTTAACATGGAAGCCAGGGAAGCGCGCCAGGATCCCAATGTTGTCACTGGTACGTTCCCTGTAAACCAACGCTATGCATCCGTTTTGTTTGATACTGGTGCCGATTATAGCTTCGTATCGCTAGAATTTAGAAACATGCTTGGTTTAGCCGCTAGTAAGTTAGATATTTCGTACTCGATCGAATTAGCGAATGGGAAGTTAGTAGAAGCTAACGAGGTGATTCGAGGTTGCGTAATCGAGCTGGGAGAGCGTGAGTTTGCTCTCGACCTACTACCAGTCCAGTTGGGAAGCTTCGACGTGGTAGTAGGGATGGATTGGTTATCGAGTAACAAGGCAGAGATAGTTTGCCACGAGAAGATTATTCGTATCCCGACCGATGATGGTGAGACCATTGTTGTTCATGGGGAGAAGCGTGAGACGCCGTTAAGGATGATTAGCTGCCTGAAAGCGAGGAAGTGTTTGCAGAAAGGATGTGTTGCTTTTCTGGCACACATTGTAGATAAGAAGGCTGCTGAGCCGAAGATCGAAGACATCCCTGTCGTGAGGGAATACCCAGAAGTCTTTCCAGAAGACTTGCCTGGCTTGCCACCTCAAAGGCAAGTGGAGTTTCGCATCGACTTAGTTCCAGGCGCCGCGCCTGTGGCTAAAGCACCCTATAGACTTGCTCCGTCTGAGATGCAAGAACTGTCGACACAACTCCAAGAGTTGTTAGACAAGGGTTTTATCCGACCGAGCTTCTCGCCTTGGGGAGCTCCAGTTTTGTTTGTGAAGAAGAAGGACGGTAGTTTCCGTATGTGCATTGACTACAGAGAGTTGAACAAGCTGACGGTCAAGAATAGGTATCCCCTGCCAAGGATCGATGATCTGTTCGACCAGCTTCAAGGTTCAAGCTTCTATTCAAAGATCGATATTCGATCTGGATACCATCAGCTACGGATACAGGAGGAGAGTATCCCGAAGACAGCCTTCAGAACTCGATATGGACACTACGAGTTTCTCGTTATGCCGTTTGGTTTGACAAACGCACCTGCAGTGTTCATGGATTTGATGAACCGAGTTTGTAAGCCATACCTGGATAAGTTTGTGATTGTATTCATTGACGACATCTTGATTTACTCAAAGACAAAGGCTGAGCACGAGCAGCATCTTAGAGCCATTTTGGAGCTGCTAAAGAAAGAACAGTTGTACGCCAAGTTCTCTAAGTGTGAGTTTTGGCTAAGAGAAGTGCAATTCCTTCGACACGTGGTGAATGGAGATGGAATCCACGTGGATCCAACCAAGATCGAGGCGATCAAAGATTGGGAAACGCCAAAGACGCCAACCGAGATTCGCCAATTCTTGGGATTGGCTGGCTATTATCGAAGGTTCATCGAGAACTTTTCAAAGATCACTCAACCGTTGACACTCCTCACGCAGAAAGATAAGAAGTTTGATTGGGGAATCAAACAGGATGAAGCGTTTCAGATATTGAAAGATAAGCTTTGCAACGCGCCAATCTTAGCTCTACCAGAAGGCACAGACGACTTCGTGGTATACTGCGACGCATCGCGTCAAGGATTGGGTTGTGTGTTGATGCAACGTCAAAAGGTTATCGCCTACGCATCACGCCAACTGAAAGTGCACAAAAAGAACTATACCACTCATGATTTGGAGCTAGGCGCAGTGGTTTTTGCCTTGAAGATCTGGAGACACTACCTTTACGGTACAAAGTGTACAATCTTCACAGATCACAAGAGCCTCCAGCATATATTCAATCAGAAGGAGTTGAATATGAGGCAAAGGCGATGGGTCGAGTTGTTGAATGATTACGACTGCGAAATCAAGTATCATCCAGGGAAGGCGAATGTGGTCGCTGATGCCCTAAGTCGTAAAGAGAGGATCAAGCCCATAAGGGTTAGGGCTATGGAAATGATAATTCAAACCGACCTTTCCTCACGCGTTCGTGCAGCACAGAAGGAAGCTCTCAAGGAGGGAAACCATGAGGAAGAATACCTCCGTGGGATGGAGAAGATATTGGTGCCAAACAGGGAAGGAACGTTGTGTTTTGAGAAAAGGATTTGGGTTCCTCTGTTTGGTGGTTTGAGAGAGGTTATCTTTGAAGAAGCTCACAAGTCGCGGTACTCTATCCACCCTGGAGCGGATAAGATGTACCAGGATCTTAAAGATTATTACTGGTGGCCTAGGATGAAGGGCGATGTTGCTATTTACGTGAGCAAATGTTTAACTTGTGCCAAAGTTAAGGCGGAATACCAGAAGCCTTCGGGACTTCTGCAGCAACCAAAAATTCCCCAGTGGAAGTGGGAAGAAATCTCCATGGATTTTATTACAAAGTTGCCAAGAACGCCAAAAGGCCATGACACTATCTGGGTGATAGTGGATCGCTTAACGAAGTCAGCACACTTCTTGCCTATCCGCGAGAAGGATCATACAAGCAAATTGGCTGAAATCTACATGAGAGAGATTGTTACACGCCATGGAGTACCTCTCTCGATTATTTCAGATAGAGACGGGAGGTTCGTATCGAGGATATGGCAATCCTTCCAGGAAGCTTTTGGCTCAAAGCTGAATATGAGCACAGCTTTTCACCCGCAGACCGACGGTCAAAGTGAGCGGACGATTCAGACGTTGGAGGACATGCTGAGAGCATGTGTGATGGATTTAGGCGGTAGCTGGGATAAGCATTTACCCCTGGTTGAATTTTCCTACAACAACAGCTACCACACCAGTATTGGTGCCGCGCCATTCGAAGCGTTATATGGACGCAAGTGCAGATCGCCGCTCTGTTGGTCTGACGCAGGTGATAGACAATTGGTAGGTCCCGACGTAGTTCAGGAAACTACAGATAAGATCGCGCAAATCCGAGATCGCATTAGTGCGGCTCGTGACCGTCAGAAGACCTACGCAGATCTGAAAAGGAAACCTCAGGAGTTTGAGGTTGGGGATATGGTTTTGTTGAAGGTATCACCCTGGAAGGGTGTGGCACGCTTTGGGAAGCGTGGGAAGTTGAATCCGCGCTACATTGGTCCTTTCAAGGTTTTGGAAAGAATTGGGACCATAGCATACAAGTTGGATCTACCTGCCGAATTGAATAATGTTCATGATACATTTCATGTATCCAATCTGAAGAGAAGTCCAACTCAAGTTAACGTTGCCATTCCTACCGACGAAATTCATATTGATGACACGCTCCACTTCGTTGAAGAACCTGTCGAGGTCACGGATTGGAAAGTTAACAAGACCCGCCGGAGCAGTGTCAAGCTCGTCAAAGTTCGCTGGAATGCTAGACATGGTCCTGAGTTCACCTGGGAGCGTGAAGACCGAATGAAAGAGAAATACCCCCACTTATTTCCTGAGAACCCTGCTTCTACAAGCAGAATTTAAAATTTCGGGACGAAATTTATTTAACGGGGGGAGAATGTGACAACCCTCACAAAACCAGGTATCCGTACGACTTAATTAATTATTAATTGTTGCCTAATTACTGTGCTTAACTGAGATTACTGATAGACTGCTACTTGATTGTTGATACTTGTACATATCTGCATCATACTTTGATTTTTCCGTCACTACATTATTACTTACTGAACTCTAGTGACAAACATGATGCACAAAAGCACAGTAGCATTTGGACGGATAACCTATTGAACATGCTGATATAGCCAGCATCAGGCAAACACTGCCTCTAAAGGCCTGAATGAGCCAGAAATATTTTACTACACCCATAGTGTGTGTAGGGATACAAGGGTTGTATAACTGCGTCTCTAGGAATAACATACAGAGATTGGATGTGCCTAAAAAGTACTCTAAGCACAAAACACAGCACTTTTATCAACACACTAGCTTCTAGCTAATTAATAAAGTGCCAAAACATGGGGAAATATTCCTGACACTTTGCAGAATAAACTGTGTCGCTAAAAATATTAATTACGACGCTTAAAGGATTACTTAAGCACTTTAACGGATTACTATCCAACCGAACAACCGGACTATACCCGGAACATAAAAATATTGCCAAAAATATTATTGGTCTTTTTCTGAGCCAGTTAGGGTCCCTGATTACCCTAACACCCGCTTTATAACGCGTCAAACAACTAACGGGGTTAATCTCTAAAAGTAACCTACTTTATGTAACTGAACTCTAACTGAACAATCGAGATCCAACCGGATACCCCCCCCCCTAATGGGATCGGCCAACATGATGGGACAAGGGGAGTACAAACTTTTGATTATTATATTGGTTTCGTGGATATCTAGACGACATAAATCCGTTGGACGAAGGAGCTTGATTTTTCTATAAATACCCTCCACCACACAAGACTTGTCATCCACATTTCACCAACATTTTCTACTCTCTCCTCTCCTCCCTATTCTCGGCCGAGAGCACCTCATATCCATCCATCCATTTCGGTTCTTGTCTTGCCATTCCAAGCACATACAAGGCATTCGGGTCACGTACGAGGAAGCTTGAAGCAAGCGGAAGTTGAAGGACCTCGTTCATTTGCTTTTATCCACGCCTTTTCCGACTAGATTCTTCCCTAGCCCCGAGCTAGAGGTATAATGTTTAAAACTTACTCTCGAGCGTATCTAAAGTGGTTAATATGATTTTTAACGGTTAAAAGTCGGAATCATGTGTTTTGAATCTTTAAAGACTACTAAAACTCGAATATTGTTGGTTAAAAGCTTATAATGCGTGTAAAAGTCGTAGTATTCGAATATGTTGATTATTGAGGCCCGATCTACGTTGTGGTGGCTCTTATCATCGTTTAACCCGACTTTGTTAAGATCACAAATCTTGACATACGCTTGTTTCTATTGGTACAAGGGTTAAAAGGTGAAACTCCACCACACGAGAAACATGAACTTGTGTAAAAGTATTTTGACTTGTAAAATAGTATTTAAAATGAGCCGATCTACGTATGTACAAGTGGTATATTCGTAGAACCAAGTGTCGAGAAAAATCATGTTTTTAAAAGTTGGATGACATGTTAATAAATATGATTTTTACAAACTACAAGTGTATAAACACTTGTGAAACGAAAGATCCGACAAAATAACAATTTTTACAAAAGTTGTCGGGAAGTTGTAAAGGATGATTTGTTCTAAAAACGGGGTTTTTACAAGACTAAACTATTTTATACATAGATCCACTAAATATAAGGTGATCTACACTATGACCTTCGGAAAAATTACAAGTTCATGTGATAATGCGATTTTACATACTAGTCTACAAGTTTAATGTATTGAAACTGGTTTGAAGTATCGGAAATTGATTAGTTGATTTAAAGAAGTATTGGAATGATTTTGTAAAAGAAAATGATACGCTTGAAAGCGTGGCCACCTCCAGTTACAGGGGAAACTCTGGCGAAATTTTTCTAAAATCTAACACTTAGAATTATTTACAAGTGTTAAACTATTTTGAGATGTTTTCAAAATATATTTCGCCATGACTTTATTTATTAAATAATCGGAGGTGGGATTTTTCACAAAACTAAATGTGGTAAATATTTATTCGATAAATATATTTTTCACCACACTGTTTATGATTATTTTGTGAAAATATATAAATATTATTTTTAGAATAAAAATAATATTTACAAACTTTGTCGAACCCAAAATAATACCGACGCCTACACGAAAAACATATAAGTTACAACGGTAATTACTATTACCACTTAATCGTCAAAACGTAACTTACGCTTTATCCGGAAATATTCATAAATGCGGATATTGTCAACGTATTATTTTGGAAGGTATTATGTAAAGAGAAAGTATATTATTTTTGAGAAAAATAATTATATTTTGGGATGAGAAATAAAATATATTAAGTGAGACTTAATATTATAAACGCACATGTATTAATTCCCCCATCCTTGGGAAGGAGATTAACTACCAAATATATACAAGGAACGGTTGTCTAACTGTTTCCCGAAAATTAAACTATGAAGCTAAAGCACGGCCATCCGTCTAATAGAATTAGCACATGTAGGTCGTTGCACAGCTTTCAGACATTTGGAGTGCTTGATTTAGCTACGCACTGACTGTGAGTTCATGTCCCCCTTTTCTCTTAACTGTTTTCAGTTTTATAAACTGCGGGGGTGAAATACATGTTACAATGATTATGAATATGTTTATACATGGTATGATTAGCGTAAGGAGGTTTGTTACTTAGATCATGTGAGTGGGTAGGCAAAAACTTGAGGCCATTAATCCTCATGGTAGGACCGAGGGACAGGAGCGGTAGATCTATCTGGGTGTAGCGAGCCCAGCCCCAGGTCCAGCTGAACGGACCTCGGGGTGACTTAGTGCCCGACGCATAAATCCGCTAGGTTTGAGTCATCCCTACTTGCACTTCACACATATCAATGGCCTTGCAAACCATTGGTGATCTCTTTTTCCTTATTTGCTACATACCAGGTGTTTGATAAAGATAAAGGTTTGTTTACGCACTTTCGCATGAACTCGCTCAACATTATTGTTGATTTTTCAACTTACATGTATTTCAGGAAACTAACGATCTGGCGCGGTATGGCTTGTTTTCCGCTGCATTAGGCCCGAGGTCATCCAGGGTTCGAGGCTTGTGACTCTTTCCTGGACAAGTCACAGTCCCTGAATCATGTTTACTTTAAGTTTGCATTTGTAATGTTAGACAAAGTTATGGTTGTTGGGTGTTAACCCGTTAACACAATGTTTTACTATTTTATTTTTAATGGATGATCTTGCATATTTTAATACATATAGCCTTGTTATGATTAAGCTATGGTATTAAGAAGTCACACCAAATTAACCACGCTTCCGCAAAGCCAGGGTGTGACATATATAGATCACTAGTTAATCGTTCAAATCTCCTACTACATGAAAATTGGCTATTGAACAAGTTAACTAGATTAGCAAATGAAGTAATAGAGTAAGGGGGAAGACTTAGCAGCCATTTTAGAGCTGATCTTGTCAGTGTGGATCCGAAACCCTTGCATAGACATGCTTCGTTTAACCTTTCAGGAATGGGATTGATCTCCATTCTCTCCCTGTATTGAGCTACATGTTCTTCTGGATCAGTTGTGCCATCGTAGAGCTTCATGTTTAGTGTTTGGAACCTATTTGGTATCTCTGTATCACAAATGGGTGGTGCAAAATGAGATATTCTGTGACTCCCATCCGGAATCTCAGGAATGGGTTTAACCACTCCTGGGACACTAGATACCATATCCTTAAGTTTTTGAAATTCCCTAGCCATAGCTTGGTTGATTCTTGTCTCCTGCACAAAGCCATGGTCAGCATTATAAGAATTATTTAAAGTGTTACCTCCTGATGGATTCAAGGTTGGGATTCCTGATGTTAATCCATATTGATGTGATTCTGGCATGATTGAGGGACCAGATGAAGCAATAGTTTGCATAGTGTTTTGGCCAAAAATCACACAAGGATAATGCAACCAAACTCTAAGTAAATGGGGAATGATGCTTGGTTTATTGAAAAAGTAAAGGATCACTTCAGTATGAAATATGCAAAGACACAATGATTTATACGAGGAAAAAGCCCTTGATCAATGTATGATCTCCGGCATAAAAAACCTCGGGTGATGGCAACTACCGATCACCAACTTCAATATATCAAAATATGGTTACAACTTCGGATGATAATGAGCTGAGTACAAGGATCACTATCGTAATGTGTGTCTAAGCGTGTGAGAATTGTGTTGTGTGTTCTTCCGAATGGGGAAGAGTGTTTATATATACAAGTGTAGGTGACCTATTTTAGGTAAAAAGACTAATAATCAGCTCATTACCCCTTTAGAAATAAAAGCAAATCTAGCCTAAATTGTCGCCCTTAAATCATGCCAAGTTTCCATATCCTTTGCAACGTCCATCTCCGATTAAGCACATGCTATAATTGTAAAGACGCGTCCTTTGATTGTGATGCTAAGAGCGGATCCTGCTAGATGTTCCTGCAAAACAACATTTAATTCAATGAAGGTAACTGTTAGCATGAGGATCCTGGGATGGTCCATGATCCTGATCCTGAAGTCCTGCTGAGGATCACTATCTGCTAAAGAAACAAGGATCACTGGTTAGGATCACATGTAAGGATCATGTATCACAAAAATCCAGCCCTAACAATTGCCCCCAAAATATAAGGAGTTTATTGTAAATTAACGAGTTATATTTTGCTTTGATCTTATCTGCAACGGGCGACTCAGATAACTAGCCGTTATAACCGGACTAGCCGTTGCAACCTTTACGTCACTGAAGTGACATCCCTGCAAATCATGATTATAAATAGGAGATAGGGTTAGGATCAATCTGCATTTAAATTCAAGATATACTCCCTTTATAATCTCTACCGAAGATCGATCATGTATTCTCTTCTCTTCTCTTTCTTCCTTCTCTTGCTCTGTTTTTCTGCTCCCAAATTTTTATTCTGCCATGAGTATGTTGCTCTGAAATTCCCCTCACAAGGATCACAAGAAGAGCAGTCCCCTGAAAAGCCAAGGGATCATTAAAGACTCTCCTACCGAGAGATGCTGCTTCACCGATGCTCATGTTGATAGGATCCGTCACTGTTTTCCGGCGGATACCATCTTCAAGTCTTTCACTCCCACCGCTCTAAGCGATTTTATATCTGACACATGGGCAGCCTTTCCTGTGACTCCGTTTACCATAGGATATTCGTATCCTTTTCCAGCTTTCACCCAATCCTTCTTTTCCCTGACCGGCATGTCTTATATCCAAGCCATGCCGATGATCTGGAGGGTTCTGTATACCCTTGAGAGGATCATCGAGCAGGAGGGGATTGACTTAGGGATGTCGGAGCTGGCTGAGCTATATGATCTTACCACGTTTGGTTCCTGCCGATACTTGTTGAAACGGAAAGCTGGGGAGGATCACCCTGTTCTTAAGGTCACCAAGAATGATACAAATTGGAAGCGACGATTCTTCTTTGTTAGGAGGGATACCATCCCTAATGGGAAGGATCTGCCCAAGGAGTGGGCTACTCATGGTAGGATAGAGGATCCTGGAAGGATCACCATCAGACTTGTTTCTTATGATGAAGATCACTAATGTTTCCTTTGTCTTTTGTGTTTTTTCAGCTATATCCGTTGCTCATCTCAAGTTAACCCCTGCTGCAAGAGAGAGAGTTTTAGCTTTCAAAAAGCTTGATCCTGAGACCAGAAGTTTTCAAGTCACCATCCAAGATTCACAAGAAGTATCCTCTGCATCTGCCACAATGTCAAGTAAGTATCCTTATCAAAAAGTAAGTTCTATGCAAGACTGTTAAATTAGTTAGGAAACTTATCTTGTTTTGATTGTGTAGGCACTGGGAAATCTGCTAAGTCTGCCAAGTCTGCCTCCAAGTTCGGGATTGATGATCTTGCCAATGTCAAGTCTTCAAGAAAGAATACTTCTGTTGCCAGTCCCTCTGCTTCGGCCCCTAAAGCACCTGTTAGGGGTAAGGGAAAGAAGAGAAAGACTTCTGAGGATCTCCAAGGATTTCCCCTGCTCCGCCAGCAGTTTCTTGATTATGTTAATGAAGTAAGGATCATTGCCCCTGTTGGCTATCCTACTTGAGTATTCTGTCTGTGTATTCTGTTTCTTTGAGGATCACCTGGTCCTGATCTTACCTTTTTCCTTTTTGCAGAAACTTGCTGAAGTAGAGACCTACCTTGGCCATGTCGAGGATCAGGAAAGCCAAATCGCCGACCTTCAACAAATGGGCGTGTTGAAGGATCTTAAGATAGTTGATCTTGAGAAGGAGCTCCGGGCTACAAAGGATGAGGCTGCTCAAATGCTGATCAACATGGATGGCGAAAAGCAGGAGATCACCCAGGATGCCAAGGTCTCTGCCGCGATTGCTATGTATAAGATACAACTGCAGATGGCTGCGGAGGCTCAGGATCCTGCCTTCGACAAGAGCTCATGGGATGTGGAGGGTTGGAAGGCAAGGCTGGCGGAATTGGAGGACGATGATGAAGCTGAGGATATCCCTATGCTTGAAGGTGGTGATGCTGGCAAGGATCAAGGTGGGGAAGCTAGTGGTGATGGAGCAGCAAAGGTTTGAGCTGCTGGATTGGGCGATGATGGATATTTGTGACTAGGCCGGAGCCCAATTTTTTTAGGTTTGGAAGTGGTTTTTGTGGTTGTTGATGTTTGAAACAATTTATTGTCTGTACTTAAACAATAGTTTTTAGGGTTAAGGATCCTGGATCCTTTGGACAATAGGTAGGATCGCAAATGGTGGAAGGATCCTCTGTTTGGGGGATGAAGCCTTTGTGATCCTGCCGCCTTTAATTTCCTGCACCTGCTAAGACCGCATAGACAATGGACACCCTTTGCCAACCCATGTGGACGGGCCACGTTTTGCTGGTAGAAACGTGGGTTGGCAATTTTGACAACTTTTTGAAAGGGTTTAAGATCCTTTTGTTAATAAAATAACCTTAATCTTTCTGGCTTATCTTGTTTTGTTATCCTTTATTTATCTTCTTGTTTTCCAATTGTTTTTAGAAATAATTTTGTTAGAGTAACAAAAGTTGAGCAGATCATGTTTAATAAATTTAGGATATGATCCTAGATCAAATATCCTATCATTGAAAATTTTCGAGTAGTCTATTTCAAGGATCATAGGTTTAGTTGTCAAAGTGTAAGGGTTATTCAAGTATAATCAAAATAGTCAAGGATCATACCTGAGAATCCAAGTTAGGATCCTAACCTTTAATCAAGATAACCGTAGATGAGATTTTAATGGATAATAAGGATTAAGGATCCTTATGTGTTTAACTTTGAAAACCTGAAAAATGAAACATAACTTGGGACTAAGCCAATGTAAAAGATAAGTTAGTAGCTGGGGACATGCCCAAAGGGTAACTGGGGATAATCCCAAAGGATCACTGGGGACAAGCCCAAAGGATAACTAGGGACAAGCCCAAAGGATAACTGGGGACAAGCCCAGAGGATCGTATGTAAACTGAAGTATGGCCCTTACTGGCGACTATCCAAACTTAGTGACATGAGAATGTCAAAACCTTAGCTAACGTGAAAACGTTAGAAACCTTAGGAACGGATGTATGGTACGTCTACCATTATACGTAGGATCCTAGATATAGCCAGTACGATGAAGTTGTCAGCCCCGGAAGTGGGTACTGGTCCCAAAGACGTGAACTATATCAGGATCATCGTGCGCTGCTGGCGGAAACTGGGGATAATCCCAAGGATAACTGGGGTTGAACCCAAGGATCTGCGGTGCTTTTGAAGATCTTTAACGATATGCTGAAGATACCTGGACTATCATAACTCAAATGGTTCGTGAGAAGAGGATGAAGGATACATGATCCTTATCCTTAGGTATAAAGTAAGGAAATGTAATAGTTTTTGGATAAGGACATTACCAGAGTAAGGATTACTGACATCACCGGGATCCTTCGAGGATACTTCAATGTAAGGATCACATGCTTGAAGGATCATGTTCACATGAAATATTTCTTTAGGTGAACAGCATTCCAGGCTCTTGGTAACAAATTTCCTTCCATGGTTAGCAATTTGTATGCCCCCTTTCCTGCTTCAGCTTCGATCAAGTAAGGGCCTTCCCACTTTGGTGCTAACTTCCCGTCAGCAGGATTGATAGTGTTTTGGAATGCTTTTCTCAACACCATATCCCCGACTTGGAACTTCCTTATCCTGACATTTTTATTGTAAGCACCAGCCATTCTTTGTTGGTAGCTTGCCATCCTTATCCTAGCCAAATCCCTGATTTCCTCAATAGTATCCAAGTCTTGAGCTAAGATTGCAGCATTCTCTTCAGGATCACGAGTACTTGTTCTAGCAGTTGGAACTACCATTTCTGTTGGGATCACTGCTTCAGCCCCAAATACTAAAGAGAAGGGTGTTTGACCAGTGGCATTCTTGGGAGTTGTTCTATCAGCCCATAGCACATAAGGTAACTCCTCTGCCCGTTTCCCCTTCTTGGATCCTAGCTTCTTCTTCAGATTGTTGATGATGATCTTGTTGGATGATTCTGCTTGACCATTGGCTTGTGGATGAACTGGTGTTGATGTTATCATCTTAATTCCCCAACTGTCACAAAAGTTAGTGGTTCTGCTCCCAATGAATTGGGAACCATTATCACATACAATTTCAGAGGGAATACCAAATCTAGTTATAATGTTTCTTTTAATAAAGGATATAACTTCCTTTTCTCTGACTTGAGCAAAGGCTTCAGCTTCTATCCATTTGGAGAAGTAGTCAGTCATGGCAAGCATAAATACTTTTCCACCAGGTGCTTTAGGGAGCTTGCCAACTATATCCATCCCCCATCTCGTGAATGGCCAAGAGGATGGTATAGGATGTAGCAATTCGGCTGGTTGATGAAGGATATTGCTGTGTCTTTGACAAGGATCACATTTCCTAGCATATTCTACAGCATCCCTTTTCATGGTTGGCCAGTAGTATCCTGTTCTAAGGATCCTTGAGAATAATGCTCTGCCCCCAGTGTGGTTTCCACAATCTCCCTCATGGAAGTCTCTCAACACTTCTTCAATTTCAGGATCCTCGATACATCTTAAATATGGTCCTGCAAGAGATCGCTTATATAATACATTTTTCAAAATTGTGAATTGAGATACCTTAATCCTGAAAGCTCTAGGATTTTCTCCCATCGGAATCTCCCCGTATTGCAAGTATCTCATGATTGGTGAGATCCATGATCCTGAATAAGATTGAGCTTCTTCTCTAGGGATCACTGCAGTATCCTCTTCTATTTCCATGGCCACCTGATTTTCAATAGCAGGAGACAGGATATGGATGATAGGGATACTTATATCTTCTGGAATCTTCAAGGATGATCCTAGGTTGGCCAATGCATCAGCTTCTGTGTTCTCCTCCCTTGGTACCTGTGTTAAGCTGAAAGAGACAAAAGAGAGTGCCAATTCCTTGACTATCTCTAAATATTTGGTTAGTTTTTCACCTTTAACAGCATAGGATCCATTAAAGTGATTGGTGATCAATAATGAGTCTACATATACTTTAAGATACTTCACCCCCATATCCTTAGCAATTTGTAAGCCAGCAATTAAGGCTTCATATTCAGCCTCATTGTTAGTTGCTTGGAACTCACAGGCTATGGAGTGGGGTATTATGTCCCCCTGTGGCGATTTTAGTAGTATCCCGAGCCCTGTGCCCTTGACATTTGAGGATCCATCAGTGTGTAGTATCCAAGGATCCTTGGTCTCATCCAGCTGCTGGACTTCCAATTCTGCTTCCTTTTGTAGATCACTACTGAAATCAACCACAAAGTCAGCTAGTGCTTGGGATTTGATGGCTGTTCTAGGCTCATATCTTATATCATGGGCACTAAGCTTTACTGCCCACTTAGCCATTCTTCCGGACATCTCTGGTTTCCTGAGGACATTCTTGATTGGAAAATTAGTTCTAACAACAATAGTGTGGGTTTCAAAATAATGTCTTAACTTAGTTGATGCCATAATTAATGCGAGAATAAGTTTCTCAAGGTGCGAGTACCTGGATTCTGCATCAAGTAAACTCTTACTTACATAGTAAATAGGATGTTGTGTACCTTCGTGATCCTTAACAAGGACAGCACTTACAGCGGTTGAGGATACCGCTAGGTATAAGGATAACACATCTCCTTTTCCGGGTTTCATTAATGCTGGTGCTGAGGACATATATTCTTTAAGGGCTTGTAAAGCATTCTCATGCTTTTCAGTCCATTCAAATTTCTTGTTTTTCCTTAGGATATCATAAAATTCTTTACATCTTTCTGAGGATTTTGATATGAACCTGTTTAAAGCTGCTATCCTGCCTGTTAGCCTTTGCACATCCTTAGCATTGGCAGGGGATTTGATATTCACCAGTGCTTTAATTTGCTCCGGGCTCGCTTCAATGCCCCTCTGAGTTACCATATATCCTAGGAATTTACCTGCCTTAACACCAAAGTGGCATTTTGAAGGATTAAGCTTCATGTTATAATTATCAAGGATATCAAATGCTTCTTCCAAATCCCTTAGGTGATCCTCAGCTTTCTTTGATTTGACTACCATATCATCTATGTATACTTCCATAGTTTGTCCAATTTGATCTTTGAACATCATATTCACCAACCTTTGATATGTTGCACCTGCATTTCTTAGTCCAAAAGGCATGGCAATATAACAATACAAACCGGTTGGGGTCATAAAGGCCGTATCCTCTTGGTCGGATGGTTCCATCTGAATTTGTTGGAATCCAGATGATGCATCCATAAAGGTCAACAGTTCATGCCCCGCCGTTGCATCCACCATGGAGTCAATGTGGGGTAATGGGAAAGGATCCTTGGGACATGCCTTATTCAGATCAGTGAAATCGACACATACCATCCACTTTCCGTTTTTCTTTTGGACAACGACCACATTGGCTAACCATTTTGGATATTTTACCTCTCTGATCATACCTGCTCGAAGTAGTCTCTCTACTTCTTCTTGGATAATGGCATTCCTTTCTGGTGCAAACTTCTTCCTTTTTTGATGGATTGGTTTGATAGACCTGTCAATGCCAAGTTTATGAGTGATGATATCCTTAGATATACCTGTCATATCTTCGTGCTTCCATGCAAAGGTAGATTTTCTTCTTTTGAGGAAGGATATTATGTCTTCTTTCATTTTGCCAAGGATCCCTGATCCGATATAGATTTTTGATTCAGGATCACTAGGATCCAAGAGGATTTCGTCCACATCTTGTTCCCTTGCCTCCAAGACATTCCTCGGAGGATACTGTAATTGCTATTGCTCCCTTGGCTTCGAGGTTGGCTTCATGGATGAGGTATAACAATCCTTAGCCTCCTGCTGATCACTGTCGATCTTGATTATCCCCCATGGGCTAGGGAGTTTCACACATTGATGATAGGTGGATGGGACTGCTTTCATATCATGTATCCAGGGCCTGCCAAGGATAACATTGCAACAAGATAAACAGTCAATAACACAAAATTTTTGATAATTATGTAATCCTTCCACGTAGATTGGGAGTTTGATGTCCCCCAGAGTTTTCTTCGTTTCTCCACTGAATCCTACAAGCACGGAGGATCTTGGTGTGATGTCTGATTCTGGGATACCCATTTTCTTCAGAACATCAAGCTGGATAATGTTCACTGAGCTTCCTCCGTCGATAAGGATCCTGCGGACAAAATGGTTAGAGATAAAGAGAGTAATAACTAAACTATCATGATGAGGATCCTGGATGTTAATGCGATCATCCTCATCAAACGTTATCGTCCTTCCTTCCGAGACACTTGATGTTCGAATAGGTCTTTCTCCATTATCCATTTTTGCTTCCTTTGCATGCCTTTTGGCTGCCGAGAAGGATGTACCACAAATATCTGATCCTCCGGAAATAAAGTTGATCACTTGTGCATTCGCCGGAGGGGCTGGAGCCTTTTCAGGGATCCTTTCAGGATCCTGAGTCCTTTGCTTTTTTCTTCCCAACAATTCTTTTAGATGCCCCTTGCTTAACAGATATCCAATTTCTTTTCTTAAAGCTATGCATTCTTCAGTTAGATGCCCGAAATCGTCATGGTATGCACACCATTTTGACTTGTCTTTAGTCCCGGATGGTTTATCATTCTTCCTGGGCCACCTAGCTTTTTCTCCTAGATTCTGCATTGCAAGGATTAGTTCATGATTATCAACGGAAAAACAATATTCGGAGATTGGAGGATAATCTTCATCATCCTCTTCTTGGTCAACAGCATGCACATTCTGGTTGTCATTTCTATGGTAGGATTTGAATTTATTGTTCTTGAAGGAGGATCCTTGCTTCTCCTGTTTTGAGGATCCCACTTGTCTCTCCTGGATCCTCTTGTCATCCTCTAGCCGGATGAACCTGAGTGCCCGAGTTCTTACTTCATCTAGATTCCTGCATGGTGTCATAACAAGATCATCATAGAACAATGAATCCCTAAGCAATACCATTTTGAAGGCTTCAACAGCCGTAGCCATATCCAAGTTGGGAATGTCCAAGGATTCTTTACTAAATTTAGTTATATAATCCCTTAATGATTCATTATGACTTTGAGTTACCCTATATAAATCACTAGTTAATCTTTCAAATTTTCTACTACAAGAGAATTGGTTATTGAATAGATTAACTAAATTAGCAAATGAAGTAATGGAGTAAGGGGGAAGACTTAGCAGCCATTTAAGAGCTGATCCAGTAAGAGTGGATCCAAATCCTTTACATAGGCATGCTTCCTTTAACTTTTCTGGGATTGGATTGATCTCCATCCTCTCCCTGTATTGTGCTATGTGCTCCTCAGGATCCGTTGTACCATCATACAGCTTCATAGTAGGGATATGGAACCTTTTGGGTACCTCTGCATCACAAATTGGTGATGCAAAGCGAGATACCTTATGGCTTCCATCTGCAATCTCAGGGATAGGCTTGACTACCCCTGGAACACTTGAGATCATGTCTTTTAGCTTCTGCAACTCCCTGGCCATAGCATGATTGATACCTGTATCCTACATGAATCCATGGTTAGTGGTAAGATAATTATTTAAAGTGTTACCTCCCATTGGGTTCAAGTTAAGAACACTGGGTGTGAATCCAAATTGCTGGGATTCTGGGATGATGGAGGGACCAGTGGAAGCAATGGTCTGCATTGGGATGAAGTCCCCTTGATGGACATCCGGATTTCCTGTTTGCAAACTCTTTAGGGATCCTGGCATTTGGAAGGATTCTGGAACAAAGGAGGATCCTTGAACCTGGGATGATCCTGGAACGAAGGAGGATCCTTGAACCTGGGATGATCCTGGAATAAAGGAGGATCCTTGAACCTGGGATGATCCCGGAACGAAGGAGGATCCTTGAACCTGGGATGATCCAGGGACAAAGGAGGATCCTAAGCTCATGAAGGATCCCGAATGCTGGGCGTAGGATCCCGCCGGTTGAAAATATGATCCTGATGCCTGAGTCATTGTTGCTGGGCTGAAATGCGCTCCTCTTGATCCACCCATATATTGTATGTCTGGGACCTCTGTTGGCTGAGAAGTAATCATTGGAGTATCAAAATTCAAAGATTTGGGCATTAGTGGGGAATGATCCTCTGCCGTTTTCTTTTGCCTTTTGAGATCTCCGATTTCTCTGAGGATCCTGTCATTAGTTTCATCCTGCTGCTGCATACGATCCCTCATCTGCAAAATCAAAGTAAATATATCACTAGTACTGGGAACAGAAGAAGTTAGAGCAGAAGATGATGGTTTAGAGGATATAGAAGTTGGTCTCTTCTCAGCATTTTTCTGAGATCCAGCTGGTGGTGGAGGCAAAGGTGGAATGCCAGTAGATGAATTGACTGCCGACATCGCTGTGGATGTATTCTTCAATGACGAAGCCATGTAACTCTTTGAAATGATTTCGAACAGAAAGTTTTCTTATGAATGAAGCACCAATTGCCCCACGGTGGGCGCCAAACTGTTTTGGTCAAAAATCACACAAGGATAATGCAACCAAACTCTAAGTAAATGGGGAATGATGCTTGGTTTATTGAAAAAGTAAAGGATCACTTCAGTATGAAATATGCAAAGACACAATGATTTATACGAGGAAAAAGCCCTTGATCAATGTATGATCTCCGGCATAAAAAACCTCGGGTGATGGCAACTACCGATCACCAACTTCAATATATCAAAATATGGTTACAACTTCGGATGATAATGAGCTGAGTACAAGGATCACTATCGTAATGTGTGTCTAAGCGTGTGAGAATTGTGTTGTGTGTTCTTCCGAATGGGGAAGAGTGCTTATATATACAAGTGTAGGTGACCTATTTTAGGTAAACAGACTAATAATCAGCTCATTACCCCTTTAGAAATAAAAGCAAATCTAGCCTAAATTGTCGCCCTTAAATCATGCCAAGTTTCCATATCCTTTGCAACGTCCATCTCCGATTAAGCACATGCTATAATTGTAAAGACGCGTCCTTTGATTGTGATGCTAAGAGTGGATCCTGCTAGATGTTCCTGCAAAACAACATTTAATTCAATGAAGGTAACTGTTAGCATGAGGATCCTGGGATGGTCCATGATCCTGATCCTGAAGTCCTGCTGAGGATCACTATCTGCTAAAGAAACAAGGATCACTGGTTAGGATCACATGTAAGGATCATGTATCACAAAAATCCAGCCCTAACACATAGGTATGAAGTCTCCCAAGTGAATCTCTGAGCTTCTGGGTTGTACACTCCTTAAGGATCCTTGATCCTGAAAGATGTTGGATCCGGTATGCATTAGAGCTGAAGGTCTTGGGGGATACTCCATGGATCCATGAACCTGAGATGAGGATCCTCGAGCCTGAGATGAGGATCCTTGATACTGAGAGTAGGATCCTTAAACCGACTGCGTCCCCATGTATCCTCCCGAACTAGAGAAGAATCCTTGATGCTGGAAAGAGGATCCTTAAGGCTGAAGAGAGGATCCTGAAGGCTGGAAGTAGGATCCTTGAGCATGTGTCATCGTCGATGATCCATAACGCATACTCGATGATCCACCCTGGTACTGGACACCTAATGCTGTGGAATGCTGGGTAGTTGTGGCTGGAGTATCGAAATTCAGTGATCTCGGCACCAATGGAGAGTGATCCTCCGCTGATCTCTTCAATTTCTTGATTTCATCAATTTCTCGAAGGATCCTGTCGTTAGTTTTGTCCTGCTGTTGCATGTAATCCTTCATCTGCCAAATCAAAGAATAAAGATCATTGTTAGTAGGACTAGAAGAAACAGCAATAGTTGCTTTTGTGAAAACAGGGGTTGGCTTCTTCGCAACATTCTTAGCATTCTTCTGGGATCCAAAAGGAACAGGAGGCAAAGGTGGAATGCCCTGTGAAGAGGTGATCGCCGGCATGGAGCTTGAAGTGTTCTTCGAATGAGAAGCCGTGTGGTTGAAGGTAATGAACAGAAATAGATGAAATGAACAAAATTTCTCAAGAATGAAGCACCGATTGCCCCACAGTGGGCGCCAAACTGTTTTGGTCAAAAATCACACAAGGATAATGTAACCAAATCTGATTTTTGTGAGGTATGATGCTTGGTTAATTGGACAAATGTATGAACAACAAGTATGTAAAATGAGCGATGAACACAAGGATTTATACGAGGAAAAAGCCCTTGATCAATGAATGATATCCGGCATAAAAAACCTCGGATAGTGAAAACTATCACTATCAAGTATATTGAATAAACAAGTTTACAACATCGGAAGTATTGAGCTTGATACAATGAATTCTAGTGTGTGTGTATTCGAGAGATAGCAACAGAAATGATGTATGTTCACCCGAGTGCAAGTGGTTTCTAAAATTAGCTCAATACCCCTCTTAACTTAGCTAAAAGTATCCTAACTAACTATACGAAAAATCAGCCATTCACCCACGATCACCACCAACGGTTCTCAGCTTGTGCACATGTTGAAAATAAAGAGCATATTCCCCTAGCATCTCGGATGGAATAAGTCCTCTTCAAAACATACCTGCAAAACAAGCCAAAAGGTGATGGAACACAATTGTTAGTTTAGAATAATAATGAGGATCCTGGATCCTTATTCTTGTAGCGTCTTCTGAGGATCCTTAATTCAAACTGAACTGAGGATCCGTGATCCAAGCTACATTTGAGGATCCGTGATCCATAGGCTGTGAAATTCTATCCCTAACAGAAATTATGACAAACATTCCACAAGAGTCGAAACTTGCATTACCGACGTCTGCTCAAGGTAATCAATTTATAAAGTACCAAGAGTTATGTTTTGTGCTTAGGTTAAAACTCAACTTGTATTCGATTATCCAAATTTCCAACGTAGAAAACAAAAAAAAACATTCATAAATCCACATTCAAATCCGGATATTTTCTATTTTTTTACTCTAGTTAAACTAAACATAGCACTCATATAATATACATATATATATATATATTTAGTATTTCTTTTAGTTTTCAGATATTGGATAATCCAATTATCCGAAGTTCTTAGAATTTCATATCTGAATACGAAAATTTGAATTATCCGGTTTTCGGATATCCAAACTCTAAGATATTTTGGATACAGATTTTTGGATATTTTGGATTCGGTTTTCGAATGGAATTTTTTAACACCCCTAATAATCAATCTAGCCTCTTTATTTTTTACTTATAAATTTTTGTTGCAGTAAAGTAAAGTAGATAATAATTGGAGAACTGTAACAAGAGAAAATATCTTTAAATTTTTTAAATTGAAAGATTCAAAAGGGTTTCCCTATGGTTTTAAGAAATCACCTTGTTTATTTTTTGCATATATAATTGTTCTCAAGTTTGGGATTTTTGAATCGTTTCAACAAAGACAAATCCAAACATAAATTTTGTAGAGGTATCTCCCCGCAATATACTCGATTCAAACAGGTTTACTTGTGAAGTATGGCTTCAAGGGTTTCCAAGAAAGCAGAATTTGTCACTTCACCAACGAGTTCACAATCTTCCTTTCACTCTCAAGACAAGGTCACAAAATGATACAGTGCCAAGAAAGAAGTATCTATGCCCCGAGCCCACATGCGTCCACCACAACCATTCTCATGCCATAGGAGACTATGGTGGTCTTACGAAACGTTATCTCTTTTAATCTGGTCGAAGAAAACTTGATTCAAGTTGTAATAAACGGTCTTGAATAAAGTTTTCTACGACCGGATTAAAAGAGATAACGTTTCGTAAGACCACTATAGTCTCCTATGGCATGAGAATGGTTGTGGTGGACGCATGTGGGCTCGGGGCATAGATACTTCTTTCTTGGCACTGTATCATTTTGTGACCTTGTCTTGAGAGTGAAAGGAAGATTGTGAACTCGTTGGTGAAGTGACAAATTCTGCTTTCTTGGAAACCCTTGAAGCCATACTTCACAAGTAAACATGTTTGAATCAAGTAGAGTGCGGGGAGATACTTCTTCAAAATTTATGTTTGGATTTGTCGTCATTGAAACAATTCAAAAATCCCAAACTTGAAAACAATTATATACGCAAAAAATAAACAAGGTGATTTCTTAAGACTCATAGGGAAATCGTTATGAATATTTCAATTAAAAAATGTAAAGATATTTTTGTCTTGCTATAGTTCTCAAATTATTATCTACTTTACTTTACTGCAACAAAAATTTATAAATAAAAAATAAAGAGGCTAGATTGATTATTAGGGGTGTTAAAAAATTCCGTTCGAAAACCGAATCCAAAATATCCAAAAATCTGTATCCAAAATATCTGAGAGTTTGAATATCCGAAAACCAGATAATTCGAATTTTCGTATTCAGATATGAAATTCTAAGAATTTCGGATAATTGGATTATCCGATATCCGAAAACTAAAAAGAAATACTAAATATATATGTATGTATATTATAGGAGTGCTATGTTTAGTTTAAATAGAGTAAAAAATAGAAAATATTTGGATTTGAATGTGGATTTATGAATGTTTTTTTTGTTTTCTACGTTGGAGATTTGGATAATCGAATACAAGTTGAGTTTCACCTATGCACAAAACATAATTTTTGGTATTTTTATAAATTTATTACCTTGAGCAGACATCGGTAATGCAAGTTTCGACTCTTGTGGAATGCTTCTCATAATTTCCATATCAGCTCGCCCTGAAGCCATATTTTGAGTCCTCTTCTTTATAGATTGATCTAGTATACTTGGATGTTAGATTCTCCAAAACTACTCACAGAATACATTTGAAGGTTTTATAAATATATAGGCTATAAGAGAAGTTAATGGATGAATTAGCTTAATGAATACGCGTCAATAAAGTAACCTTTTTTCCCTCATTCTTACTTTTAGCATATATTTACATATCATGTGGGATCCATAATGCGGTATGAATTATGTGAACTCTCACAATTTAGATCATGCTTTCCCCACCTGACTCAATTACATTGATGTAGTGCAAATTACATCTCTTATTGTTGGTCCCCTTTGGCGGCCCTATTAAAACGGTGCAACTTTCTTCGCTCGTTGAGACGGGTGTTTGTGAAGTATATAAATATTCAAAAGAGTAAAAAATATAGACAGTGAGAGCGATATATCTTCAATAATTAATTCTTATTAATCAAAGAAGAAGGGGTCGATCCGAGAATAAACTCGAATCTAAATGTCACCCCCTGGGCCAAACCAGGGGGTAAACTCTCATGAAAAACTCTATATGATATATTACAATACAAAAGCACACCTAATTCCTTCGTTGGAATTATGTATTTATAGAGAATTTCATAAGCCTATCTCTAATGTGATTGATTAATGAGAAGTTGATTTGTGTGCCCATCCATTATTTTAATGTGGCTTATCTTCTTTTGTCACCAACTTGCCTCTTTTTCAATCCTGTTGAAACCTTCCACTTGAGATATTATATCTTTCTTTATGAAAAGATTCTTTTCTTTTATAAGAAAAGATTCCTTTTCACCAGAAAATACTTTTCTAGCTTTTTCCAAAAAGAAAAGATTCCTTTTACTTACTTTTTACTTTCTGATGATTGCATTTCCAAAGGAAAATTCTTTTTCTTTTTCTTTTTCTTATGAAATCATTTTCATAGAAAGATATTTAATTGTGTTAATAAGATATATTATCTTATTAACACAATTCTTTGACTTTGTATCTTGTATACTCCATAATGTCCCGCTAACATTTTGAAGTCTTGTAACCTTGTCGAGATCTTTAATCAAAGAATTTAGAAGCTTGATTTTTTTCTTTCTCGGTCTTCATATTTAGAGATTCTGGGACGGTTCGTCGGTCGCTTCGTGTTGACGGAATTATTTCTAAGTAACTTAAACTATTTTTAACAACAAATACAATAAAGCTGCCTAACAGTCACCCCCTATTTGTTGTTAAAAATACAAACAATGCACTTATACTTAGAAATAACAAATAAACTTTCTGAAGATGTATCTTTCTTTTCCTCTTGGCACGTTATCATGTAGGCATCTTTTTAGTGATATTTGTTGACTGTATCTTCATTGGCTTGAAAGTTTATTTGGAAAACGTCCGACTTTTTATGGATGATCATCTGATTATATTTCTTTTGTTGTTATAATTCTTCACCTCGATTTATACTTTCACCTAAATGTAAGCATTATATCTTGTATCCCCAACAACTAGGATATAAGTATCTTCTATCCAATATAGGATAAGTGTTTAGGCTGTCGATTGATGAGGCTTCAAAAAATAACGAATCATGCAAGCTATAAAAAAATGATCTTGAACCGTCGAAATTTTTTTTTTCGAATCAGAAAATCTGATGAATCTGATGAAATTTCTGATAAAACCGAGAAAAGAAACATTTTTTTAACAGAATTTCTGATATTTTCTGATCAATCTGATGACATTTCTGATAAAATAATCAGAAAATCTGAAAAAAGTTTTTTTTTAACAGAAAATCTGATGAACGTATCAGAAAATTCGATTTTTTTTTAAAATGAGAGGGAATAAGTAAGGAAAAGAGATATTACTTACACATATTTTTCTGGTAGAAGCCTAAGTACATGTTCTTTTCTTCAAGGAATATTTTGTGAAAACTTTTTAAAAGATAATAATTATGAGTATGTTTTCTAAAGTTTCACACAGTTTTTTTTTTAATCTCTTTTTATCATTATCATTCCTTTTTTTTTTTTGAAGATTAACTAACCAGAATTTGGAGTTATTTCATTAAATAAGATACGAACAAACTTTCTTTTATCAGAAACTCTCTTTTTAGATGTTAAAATTTTTCTTTCTGATAAACTAAAATTCATTTATCTTTGTTTAACTCCTTTTTTTGTGTTTTTTTTATATCCTTTTTCTACACCTCTTTTTATACAAAAAAAATACTAATAGAGATAATAATAATAATAGTAATAAAAGCAATAGTAATGAAAATAACAGAAAGAAAATAATAGCTCTACTACATGCTTTATTTTTTTTGGATCTGCAAAAAAAATTTCTTTTTACCTTTAACAGATCATGAATATACGTCTCTCTTACATGAGCAAGGGATCTTGGAAATAACTTATCCAATCTGCTCTGATACCACTTGTTGGTCCCCTTTGGCGGCCCTGTTAGAACGGTGCAACATTCTTCGCTCGTTGAGACGGGTGTTTGTGAAGTATATAAATATTCAAAAGAGTAAAAAATATAGACAGTGAGAGCGATATATCTTCAATAATTAATTCTTATTAATCAAAGAAGAAGGGGTCGATCCGAGAACAAACTCGAATCTAAATGTCACCCCCTGGGCCAAACCAAGGGGTAAACTCTCATGAAAAACTTTATATGATATATTACAATACAAAAGCACACCTATTCCTTCGTTGGAATTATGTATATATAGAGAATTTCATAAGCCTATCTCTAATGTGATTAGTTAATGAGAAATTGATTTGTGTGCCTATCCATTATTTTAATGTGGCTTATCTTCTTTTGTCACCAACTTGCTTCTTTTTCAATTCTGTTGAAACCTTCCACTTGAGATATTATATCTTTCTTTATGAAAAGGTTCTTTTCTTTCATAAGAAAAGATTCCTTTTCACCAGAAAATACTTTTCTAGCTTTTTCCAAAAAGAGAAGATTCCTTTTACTTCCTTTTTACTTTCTGATGATTGCATTTCAAAAGGAAAATTGTTTTTCTTTTTCTTATGAAATCATTTTCATAGAAAGATATTTAATTGTGTTAATAAGATATATTATCTTATTAACACAATTCTTTGATTTTGTATCTTGTATACTCCATAATGTCCCGCTAACATTTTGAAGTCTTGTAACCTTGTCGAGATCTTTAATCAAAGAGTTTAGAAGCTTGATTTTTTTCTTTCTCGGTCTTCATATTTAGAGCTTCTGGGACGGTTCGTCGGTCGCTTCGTGTTGACGGAATTATTTCTAAGTAACTTAAACTATTTTTAACAACAAATACAATAAAGTTGCCTAACACTTATCAGTGTATAATGTGTACAATTATCGAGTCCAGTTCAGTCGCAACCCTCGACCCCTACCCGGGAGCGGGCGGCCGCGAGCTCGCAGAGCGGGTGGTATCAGTGTTTATTAATTTGGCAGCGGAAATTTCATCAGGACCGTAGCAAGGAAATAGTTTATCAGAGTAAAACACCACATTTTTATAATTAATCAATATATGGGAAAAACCCAAGTTCCCATTACAACCATGTTTATAGGGGTAAACCCTAATTTATTGAAATAAAACTTCTTCTTAATTTAGGTAACTTTTATAACCACTTTTCCAAAAACAGTTTACAAAAAGAGGAATTACTCACATTGCTATTTTAGATAATTCCTGGTGACTTCCTGGTTATAATCTATTTAAAATAAACAATGCACACGCGTTAGTAAAATAACCCAATTTACATTAGCTATACCCTCCCGCCGAGACAGAACTCCAACAACTGAGTCGGGCAGAGCCTAGACATGCGTTACGGAGATCTAGATCAATCGGGCAGAGTAACTAATATGTAACCGGGGGTTATAATACTTACAATGAGGCAGAGCTTCGCTAATTAGTGGGTATTATACCTGGGAATTATTTTAGCTATCAGAAATTTGAGAGGATTCAAGAATTTTGAACGATTTCCAACTAAAGTCGTTCACCTCTATTTATAGGGCTAATCAGGGGGGTTCTCGCGCCCCGCGAGAAGATAAGGTAGGGCCTTCGTGGCCCGCGAGGCTTGCTAGGGTAGGCCTGTCACACCCCGACCACGTAAAACAACAAAACGTGGCGGAAACGTCAGGGAGTGTTGTAACAGAATCATTGTTTCATAACCATGGATTAAATAATTTCGTTTTATTGAATTAATGAACTCATTGTTTTATTATAAATCAAACAAATACAAATATTGTCTTTCAAGTTTTTAAAGTCGCTAAGGCACGAGTCCATCCTATGTACAGCATATATCAACAATCATCATATAGCAGCACCTGAAACATGCGTAAAAATAGGTAAGTCAGCATAAAAATGCCTGTGAGATACATAGGGTTTATTAATGCAGGATTCATGACTTGTAAGTTTAAAAGAATGTTTAACAAAAATAGTCATGAACTTAAAAATGTTTTCTTTATAAATCATATAACAAGTGATAAGAAAACAGATGATATGAAAAAAGATGCATAATTAATTAATTAAGTAAAAATGAGTTTGTATAAAATATGTTTTGATAAAAAGGGTTGTAGTATATAATAAAAATATACTTTGGTTTTAAGAAAGCCGAATAAGTAATATACTAAAATATATTTCAGTTCCAAAATTGTTAAACAGATAGTATATTAAATATACTTTAGTCGTCAAAATAATAGTTTTCAGTAGTATATCAAAAGTATACTTTTGTTTTATTAATAGCATATTAAACTATGTTTTGGTTTTATAAATAACATATTAAACTATGCTTTGGTTTTATAACTAACATATCAAACTATGTTTTAGTAATTAACAAAATATATGTTGTTTGTACAATATCATAGTTGAGAGCATATCAAACTATACTTTTGGGAGTATAACAAAATATACAACAAAAATGTGATTTAAGAATTCAACCAAACCTTAGTGTATCAAAATACACATTTGAGACTATAGAAATACCACAAAGGCAATCCCTATTTGGATAAAATATCGGTTTCTGACATTCCATAACAACATGAATGGGTTGTCAATTCCTATAGCGCTATATCATACTACTAATCGGTCTGGTGAACATATAAAATAAGTACAATCCAACAATTAATTTTATAATCTTTGGAAAAATTAGTGTTTAAACCATAGATAATCATTCAGTTTGTCAAAAGATAAGTACTAATATGTATAATCAATTATACTTTGAAATCATGAAAATAACAATTAGGTACACATGTTTCACCCCAAATTATTGAAAACAGTAAAAGAGGGGACTATGTACTCACTTGAGGATGCTTAGAAGTCTTGAATAACAACCAAGCAAAGATAGAGGGATCACGGAATCAAACGGCACCTAATATAAGTAACTAAGTAAATAAATCGGGCCTAAATCGGAAGATTGGATAGAATGAGGTTTCATAAACCAAATGAGTATGGGAACTCATGTAATATGGTTTAACAAAGCCTACATACTAAATTGAAACCTAACCTAAGTGCTTACGACCCATTACGACCCGTTTAGGTAGCTTACGCTACTTTAACGCGTCGTTCGCGTAAAACGCATTCGGACCACCTAACTAGTCCTATGACAAGTAATATATGCCTTAATAAGTCTAATAATATTGCCTAATCAATTTAGATGTAAAAATTTAGGTTACATATGCTTAAAATGAATTTATGCATAAAAAGGGCATTTTGGTCATTTACCTAAGGCATATAAACTACCTATCATACAACTACTTAAACGAAGTGACCATAAGGTATAACCTCAGAAGGTTATTCCCTATACAACTATGGTCACAAAATATGTTTGGTCGAATCCTAATGATTGACCAAACGGGTCGGGTTTTAAAGTCTAAGCGGTTGTTTAGACCGCTTATCTTATGACCCTACATAAGCACTAAACCTAAAGTGACGAGTTAAACGTGTTAAAACATGTTTAACGAAGTTAGAAAACAGGTTTGATATCAAGACAAAGGGTCTTGATACCCAAAAATAGTTTGGTTGCAAAATACGCAAGAATACGCATTTTGACCGAAACTATGACTCGTCACTACATCTAATCAACGTGGTAATCATTAGGTATAGTCACTCGGGACTATAACCATCGTGATTACGCTCATGTTGAGAAGTTCAACGAACTTCGTGTTGACCATAACCTGGTCAAAGCGGAAAATTAAACGCTTGTTTGACTTTCACGCTTAAAATGCGTAAAAGAACGAAAGAATACTTACAACGGGTCCAAGAAATGGAGGTTTGATCTAATTATTCTCAGGTATGAAGTGTACAAATTCAACATAGAGAACAAAAATCAGATCAAAGGTGAGTTTGCAAATGAAATGGAAGGGGTATATATAGATTTTGGACAACCGTTAGGATCGTTCCTCGATAATTGAGCTTTGATCTTGGCCTTCCATGTGTCACCCATGGTTTACAAAACCATGGGAATACTTAAAACCATCAAATTCCAGCCCATAGAGTGCAAAACCTTGGGTTAAAACCATCAAAACCTCAAAAATGGACCAAGTTCAATGTATTTGCCAGAAATTTCAAAAATGGTCCCTTCACTTGTAAAACTTGATTTTTGGCACTTTTAAGCCCCGTTAACCCCATTTCAAGGCTCTAAAATAAAGTTAAAGTATAGGGAACTTGAAATGTGCTAAAAAATATCTCGGATGTCGGTTCGTTTGGTTGTACGGTTGTGTTGTTCGGTTAATTACGACGGAAATCGTAACGAACGCAAAAACGATCCAAATTACGCGACGAATGGAATTTCATCATGCCAATCACTAAAATAAAATATTTTAATGATAACATAAATTTTTTTGGATGTCCAGATGTATTCAGAACGTAAGATATGCGCGAAAATGCAAACTTATGCACTTTTTGACGCTTTTAGTCCCTCAATGAGCAAAAACTTTATTTTAGCATACCGAATCCCTCAAAGCCTATTTCTAAGCTATGTAAAGGATATTTAGGGTATGTTTAACTTATTATCATGTTCTGGAATGTGCGTTACAGTACGAATCAGCATACTTTCGTAGTTTGTTGAATTTAGTCCCTGTAAACGATTAAACTTGATTTTGTCATACCCAAGCCTTCAAAACTTATTTCTAAGTTATGTAAAGGTTATTTAAGGTATGTTAAGCCTATTTCACTATTCCGGAGTGTTTGTTGCATTAAACTGGTTATATTTACGCATCAATTCGCGTATAACCTTCTAGAAAGCGATTTAGATCTCGAAATCGAACAAGAATTGATATGTGCAAACGATACAAATATTTATACAAATCCCAAGTATGAAATACAATATTTCATTGGTTTGGTATTTGTATGATGGTTGAAGTGACACAGGTGTCACAGTCTCCCCTACTTTAGGAAATTTCGTCCTGAAATTTAATTTTAGAGGAAGCTTGTGAAGACAATTGTGATTGTTCCGCTTTCGAATGAATCCCTTGAACCCTAAGTGAAACTCTGGGCCATGTTAGGATTCTTAGCGAAATTGACAACTATCAAAGTGAAGTCCTTGCAGTAACAAAACATGGAGTTTCGAACTACAGACAAAAGAACGTTTCTTATGAAGACTATCATAGGAAACTTGTGTGTGCTCGAAATCAAAGTCGGAGAGTGTAAGATAAAATGACATTGGTCAAGGTCCAGGACTTCTAGTAACTAAAACAACGCTACGTTCGCAATGTAATAAGGAACACATATATAGGAAGTACCAGCGGCGTATCCACCATGCCCCTTTCTACATTGTTCCCGTTTCGTTATTCTCATCACTATAGGTCTTAACACATGACAAAATTTGCTGTGGTTTCTGTGCATTGAATTCCATAATTATGTATGCATCCATAATTACGTAATTCCTTGCACAGTCCGCACAGTTCATTTCATAATGTGTAGGGAAAATCAATCGAATAAACATGAAGTGACTTGACTAGACCACCAAAGGATCTTTTTAACTAGATCAACGAACAATCTTTTTAATTAGATCAACACATGATCTTTTTAACTAGACCGTCGTACGATCTTCTTAAATAGACCACTCAAGGGATCTCTTCAGCTATATCATCACATGATATTCCTATCCAGATTTTTGAACCAATCTGTTTAACTAGACCGCTCAAGGGGTCCAATTATAGAATAGTACTTCATAATCCAAGGGTCTTAACTATCACGTAGAAGCCCATTAAGGATTTAAGGTAGTACCTTTGGATACCCTACTATGAATCCCTCATACGGAGATATGGAAGATTCTACGAGGATTTGGATAATGAATATTCGGATCTCTTAAGACATAAAAGATATCACAAAAGCACATAATCACATAATTCATTAACTAGATCTTTATTTTGTTAATTTTCTTGTTAATTGAGCACATGAGTATTTAAAGCACACCAGGAATCCAATCCGTGAATTCTGCTTGGTACTTTAAACATTTTAAAGAATCTAACTATGAAGATAGGAAGATCTTAAAAGGAATTTGGCTTTGTTTCTTAAAAGAAACGAGTATTTAAGATTTTTGGGGAGATCACAAGTGATCATAAAAATGACAGAACCATATGAGTAGTTTGTCTTTGTGTCGGCATCATAGGGTTGTATTAAACATACACACAATTGTATCAGTTTCGTAAAATAAAATTGAAACAACAAATTTTATCTATATAACAACTGTGTCGATTTAAACATCCAAAAGATAACATACAAGGAAAAACAAAAGACAAATTGTTCACTGCTGCATTGTCGTCCGCGTTCGCCTCATTTATGTTAAACACTCGTCCACGCGCGGGATTCGCGTTAACAAGTCTTGGGCAATTGTTCTGGTAGTGAGTAAGGTCACCACAGTTATAACACGACCCAGGTGGGAACCGTGCTTGAACAGGAGCAGGATTTGCAGCAGCCTGATTTGCATAATGGCAGGTATTGATCAAATGTCCCAATCGCCCACAGTGGGTACATTTGTGACACTGCACTTACTCTAGATGATGACAGTTGCATTTGTTGCACAAGGGTGCGGTACCAACATAATGTTTCCTTTTACGAGTTTGTGTTGGCTGGTTTGGTGCAACCTGATTGTTCTAAGCAGTTATGGCGCAGTTTTGAGAAGCCTTGCGCTTCTTCTTCTTAGGTGTCTTGACTTGTTTTTCCTTTGGTTGCACGTGTGCAGTCTTGTCAGATGGTCTTGGGTCGCCCTTTCGAAAAAGCTTACCCTTCCTGATATGGGATTCAGTCATGGTGGCAGACAATTCAATAGCCTGTCTGACGGCACTAGGGTTGCTGCCAGTAACGATATCCTAAACTAAGTCAGGAAGACCATCAATGTACTTTTCAATCGCCTTCTCCACAGGCGTAACCATGGCAGGACATAACAGGCTCAGTTCCTCATAACGGTCAGTATAGGCTCGATGTTGATAATCTCTTATTACTTCATGTATTGATTGGTTAAAAGATTTATTATGGTGAAAATCACAAGAACACTAAAGAATATGAACATGAATTTTTCACATAAGCTTAAATACATAGGAATATATGTTGATTGTGTTGATTGTTTCTTGTTGATGGATTACTAGTGTGTGTGATGTTAGACATCATATGGAACCTACTAGATTGTGATTAAACACATGATCTAGTAAGTTAAAGTGGTGATTGTAGGTCCCGTTAACGCGTGCGGATCGTAACAGAATCGTCGATCCAACCTAGAGTGCGGAATCCTCTAGATCAGATTTCACAGAAAACGAGTAGAATAGGAATCAAGAACACGATACACTTTCAATCCGGTCTTCTATTGATTATCCAACACGATGTTTTCCAATCAATTCAAGACCCAAGAAATCTCTCAGCCAATCTCTGTAGATTTCTCACAACTCCTCTCTCTATTCCTCTAGATGTGTCACCTAAACCCTAATGCCAAGCCTTGTTTATATAGGACAAGGTTTGCACATGGGCTTTGGTCTGGGCCAGGCCATTCTCCAGGCCCATAACACTAAATAACTCCCTAACCAATACTGCTAAACCCAATACAAAATATCCAAAGACTAAATAAACAAACTATTAAGCTATTGACACAAAACATGCACCAACAAACTCCCCCTTGACAATAGCTTCATAGTGTAACTTTGTCTTCAAACATCTTGCAGTCTTTTGGTCTTTGGATAGCGTCAGCTACACAGTTTCTAACATCAACAAACTCCCCCTTAGCTGATGCTTCCAATCTCCAAAACTTTCATTCGTTGTAGATCAGCGAACTAGCAATCTTTGGTTAAGCAAGTATCTTCAAACCTTCCATATCACTCTCTTTCTCTTTCTGCAACGTAGTAGAAGGATCCTACCATGCATCTTCACACGTTCTGCATTTCACTCTCAATCTGCACTTTACTTGTATTCTGCACTTCATTTTGATAACTGCATCAATCTGTTTAGAACACAAGCAAGTATCTCGAAAAACCATTAGCCTTTTTCACATTTAAAGATAAACCAATATTTTATCTTAGATTGCAAAAACAACTACCAGTCAGTTCAAAATGGGAGATCTTTTAAAAGGAAAATCTTTTTGGTATTTTTGATATTTTTCCACACAAGCTAAACTAACTAAACTAAACTAAAAGATATTTACAAAACTTCTTTTTGTGAGTATCATGTGCAAGAAGATCATATCAGCAAAATCAAACTGTTTCACACCATTAATCAATTCTTTATTTAATTTTTCGTGAAAAGCAGTTCAAGACGATTACCAGTATGTTTGTCCACTTAAACAAAATGCATGAACATTTCAAGTACCATTACTGTATGATACGTTAAAGTAATTTTAGAATACCGAAATACGAGTGTGTCCCACTTCAGGATGTACCCCCGCGATCAAGGTATGCACAAAGATTCATCGTAGTAGGTGAGTATACTGAATTCATCCGTTTTATTTTTCAACGATAGATAATTGGTGAACAGGTCAGTACTTCCGTACAGCAGAGAGACCAAAATATCTTATCGAGGGCTAAGACAGATACCATTTTTGGTACGAATTGTGCATTTTGCACTTATTGAATGACTCTCTTTGAGAGCTTTTTCATTTTCAGGGTTTTGGCATATTTAGCTCTTTTAAGATATCCTGGGTGTGTCTAGGTCAGCATGTATCTGGATGCAGCAGAAGGACACCCATGATATCCCCGGATGAAATAACAGTATAAAGACCCAAAACTTCAGATTTTGGCAATCTATCAACACAAGAATTAAGGTCATTAAACCATACACCACTGATGTGTTCCCCACTCATACTCAGTGCTTTTAGGGTTATATCACTTTGGTAAGTTGATTATTTCATGCTTTTGCCTACTGATACATCATATGATGAAGCTGCTATCACACTTAAGCAATTTAATTCAGTTTGAGTGTGACAGTCTAACTTGCTGATGTACTATCATTTCTTTTTTTTCACACAGTGATAACTCATTTTTGATTTTCTATTTTTTATGTTTTTGATTTTTTTTTAATTTATAAAATTTACAACTTACTCCCCCTAAACTCACGCACTATCTAAACTCTTTTTGGCTTAGAGGAATTTCTCCCCCTAAATTTTTGTTTTTATGGAGTAAGTTTTAAAAACACAAATTTAAACACAAACAGACTCCCCACTTTAAATCTGACTAAAGTTTTTCCACGTTTAACACATCAAAAACTATCACAAAAGTAAATAGTTCGTTACCCATGTTAACCGACTATTCACCTCAGATGCTGTACAGGAATAACCACTGTCGAACACATCAACAGTCCTTCTTGGTCATCCTGCATTCACTCAACAACTCAGTTAGTTTTGAGAACCCAAGCCCTGATGGTCTTGGGTTTACCGTATTCATCCAATACAGGAACATCCATCCAATATCCATCACACTTCAATGGATCATTGGGTAACCTTTTATCTTGATACCTTCTTCTCCCATAATCATACCTTGAATTTTGAAAAAATTTTGGATGTTGTTGAACATTCGAGTTACTAAAACCCCTATGTCCATTTCTTTGTTGAAAATTTCGATTACCCGCAGTTTGGTATCGATTTCGATCTCCAAAATTTCTAGTTTGACTTTGAAAACGATTTGATTTACCATTATAATTACTAAGCTGTGGAGAAATACTTCTTGGTCTATCAAATCTTTTCGAAGTTGAAGGTTTTAATTGAGATTCAGGTTTCTTAGCTTGACAACTAGTTTTTACACTGTTGCTTGACCCAACCTGATTTTCAACCTTAACCTCATCAATCTTTTGTTTACCTTTCTTCAAAGGACAACAACTCGCCACATGTCCTTTGTTGTGACATTTAAAACAGGATCTTTGCTTACGACTTTTCTTTTTATTTGATCCCTTTTTAAATGTGTTGGTCTTTTTGTCTTCAGTATCCTCATCCACTTTATGAGGTGTACTGTTAGACCCAACAGATTCTTTCAAAGAAACTGGACTATTTGGCAAGTCCACAGCTATCGGATCCACTACTACTTGTGCAGTGGAAACAAAATCAGCTAGCTCATCTTCAGTTGGTAAAGTTGAGTATTCTTGATTTCCAGAAGATGAGGCTTTTGTATACCCCACCCCTGTTTATCATTACTCTTTTTTAAACCCTTTTGAATTTGAGTTCTGACTAACGAAGAATTCCCAAAATTGTGTAACTTCTCCTGAAGTTCTACAATTTTGGCTTGTGCATCAGTCAATTCTGAGCACTTTTCAGAAAGCTCGTTAGTTTTTTCTTTCACAGTTTCACGAGCCAAATCAATAACCTGTAACAGTTCATTGACTTTGCTTGTCAGACTGCTAATTTCCTGTTCAGTTGATTTGAGTTTATTTAAACAATCTGACTCTCGTTTAATCAAAAGAACATTTGACTCTTTTAATTTTTGCAATTCAGCTAACTGAACTTTGTTTTGCTCCGATAGTTTGTCAACTTTACCCTGTAGTTCAGTGCAATTAAGACATGTATGACTTACAGGTTCTGATGTTACCTTCACCTCTGTTGCAAGTTCATTCACATCTTTCAATCCCTTTGAAACTTCTGCACCTTTCTTTTCAGCATTCTCCTCATCTGCTTCCTTCTTCTCTTCATCCTCAGCAGCCTCCTCTCCTATCTTCACAGCTGCCAGCTCAGCTACCAATACTTGATCACAAGTAGTTACTTTTGATGGAATCTGATAACGTTTTTCTAAAGCTTCCCACAGCTCTCTTGAAGTCCCAGACGTCTTGAAAGTATGTTTAACACCCTCAGGCAAGGACATCTTTATTGCTGCGAAAGCTTTCTTCTCAGCATCAACCAGCTGTTTCTCAGATTCATCCATGTTGTCGTAAGAAATAACTTTAACCCTTCCTTCAACACGATGTGTAGGAGCAACATATCCATCAATCATACAGCTCCACATTCTTGTATCGTTACTCTTCACAAGTGCCTCAAACTGATCTTTCCAGTCAGCATAATCTTTGACGTTTTTAAGCTTAGGCCAGTTTTTAACAACACTACTTCCAGTTTCCATCTTGGCCATCACGCAGCGTAAAAGTTTAAATGAATTTTGGTGACCTGTGTCAAAATCCAAATCTAACTCCTCTACTGGTCCTTTTCAAGCTTTTACCGTAAGCGAACTGATAAAACCGTACAAAAATTTTCTGAAATCTGTTTTTACCAAATTACACCGTTAGATTCGTCTCGAAATTACGATTCCAACGATATATAATGTCAAAAACATATCTCGAAATCTGTTTTTTTTTTAATCCAAGGAGTTCAACGGTGCAAACGGTTTCCTGAGATAAGCTACGGAAAATTTTCTAAACGCGAAACAGTGAAATTTTTCTTACGCAAGCCAAGAAAAATTCCACCTTGTCCGGAATGGTCCCTTTTCATCCGAAATGAACAAGTCCGATTCGAAATGAAGTTGTCTAATCCGAAATCAACACCTTCAAATTCGAAATGCACAAAACTGATCCGAAATGAGACTATTTGATCCGAAATCAACTCCTGCAAATCCGAAATGAGATAATCTGGTCCGTAATCCTTAAGAATGATCCGAAATGCAAGCTGAACTGTTCCGAAATGCAACTTTTCTATCCGAAATGGTCCGAAATTGATGCTGTTTTGTCCGAAATCCAAGCTGTTTGTCCGAAATGATTAATTTCTGATTCGAAATGCAACCCTTTTGATCCGTGATGATCCGAAATGCTTGATTTTTATCCGAAATTGATCCGAAATGCAAGATTTCTGGTCCGAAATGGTCCGAAATGCTTGCAGTTTCTCCGAAATCACCAGCTGAACCCTAGAACAGCCGTCAAAAACGTCCAAAAACTTCAATTTTCTGCAGAAAACGATTCTGAACCAAGCCAAAACAAGAGCCGAAAGCTCTGATACCAATTGTAAGTCCCGTTAACGCGTGCGGATCGTAATAGAATCGTCGATCCAACCTAGAGTGCGGAATCCTCTAGATCAGATTTCACAGAAAACGAGTAGAACAAGAATCAAGAACACGATCCACTTTCAATCCGGTCTTCTATTGATTATCCAACGCGATGTTTACAATCAATTCTAGACCCAAGAAATCTCTCAGCCAATCTCTGTAGATTTCTCACAACTCCTCTCTCTATTCCTCTAGATGTGTCACCTAAACCCTAATGCCAAGCCTTGTTTATATAGGACAAGGTTTGCACATGGGCTTTGGTCTGGGCTAGGCCATTCTCCAGGCCCATAACACTAAATAACTCCCTAACCAATACTGCTAAACCCAATACAAAATATCCAAAGACTAAATAAACAAACTATTAAGCTATTGACACAAAACATGCACCAACAGTGATCTTATGAAAGACCAAGATCATCATACTTTATGTCCTCATGAACTTGAATGAAGAAAGTGATTTTCTTATGTAAAGATGGTTTAAACAAGATAAGAGTCTTGTAAATAGATGATTTCAAAAATAATTTTCCCAAGAAGCCAAGATTATTTACAAGACTTACAAAGTCATGGTTTCTAAGTAAACAAATAATATTTTTAGTGTTTAAACAAGAATAGAAACATGTTTGTAACAAGAAAAATACAAAATAAATATTTTTAGAAAAACCATCTTACAAGTTGTAAATGGCTAAATCTTTCAAGAAAGTGATTTACAAACAAATAACCATGTTTTTATGGGTAACTAAGCCTAATATATAACATGGTAAGTTACTACAAGTTTTTACAAAACTTCAAGTTCATGATATAGTGTGATTTACATGATTTTGGCTTGTGGTAAGTCTTGATTAGGTTGTTGATTGATGAGAGGATTTTAAAAGAAAATAAACACATGTTTTGAAAACATGGAAACCTCCATTTTTAGGGGAAACTCTATCAAAATTTCTATAAAATTTTAACACTTAGAGAAAGATAAGTTTATGAAGAAACTTATCCCCTAAAAATGTATCTAAAAACATTTACCAAGGTTTCCCTAATTTTTGTCTTAAGAAAGGATGATTTCTTCAAGAATAAAATTGATATTAAGTATGTATATTTTTGAGAAAAATATATATATTTATTGATCACAAAATTTTGTGCTAAGTGTATGTAGTATGTATTACATGTAATAGTATATTAGGACTTGTAAATACACTAAATACTCGTAAGAAGTGAAAATACAAAAATAGACATACAACATACTTAGACAAATACAAGAAAATATATTTATATAGAATAAATAACTTGGACAAGTTATGAACATAAAATGAAGTTTTGAACAAAGATACATAATTCGGGTGCAAAGTGCAAAATACAAGATACTTATATTTATTGTTGAGAAAATAATATAAGTAAGACACATAGTTAAAAATATAAACTATTTTTTAACACAAGAACACATATACAAAAGATAGTGACTTGTGCTTGTGCGATACAAGTCTAGTGACTAACGATAATAAAACACGTTTAGGTCACGACGCTAGATAAGCAAATCCGGTGAAGTTTACGACGCAAGAACGCAAAGTTGTGAGTTCACGTTCCCCCTTTTCTTTTAACTGTTTCAGTTTTATAACTTCAGGGGTGAAATACATGTTACAAATATTACAATGTTTACAAATGGTATGTTGATTACAAAAACAAGAAGCACTCTTGCTGATAACTAGTACCAAGTATGATGCATTTTGAGAAATGATACGAGAAATGATACGAGAAATCGTGTCACGAAAAGGGTACCATAAGCATCATTAATCGTGTATATACTTAGACCGCATAACAAAAGGTTAGATCTAATGGGTACTAGGGCAGCCCCAGTCTCGGTGACAACTAGTACCGAGTAGTGTTTTTGTGTCTCCGTCGTGAATCGACAACTAGAAAAATGCATACGGTTTGGTTGCTTCCTATGTTGTGTCACATGTTAATGGCCTTGCAGCCCATTAACACCTGATACATACAGAAATACTTGATTTATACAAGAATACTTGATTTATGCGAGAATACTTGATTTATAAGAGAATACATGATTTTACAAGAGTATGTGATTTATACAAGATACATATCATGTTTTTCATACAAAGTATACAAACGTTCAATACAAGAACTGCATGAATTCACACCAACATTATGTTGACGTTTTTCCAAAACTCACATGTATTTCAGGTAACTAAAAGTGGATGTGCGCGCGGTCTTACTCATGCTCTCGGATTTCGTTATGTTTATCGTTGAATAAAGATGTAACTTTTAAGACAATATGCTGTCTCGTGATGTAAACACTTAAACTACGATTTCAGTTATGTAATGTTTTGCATTTGAAGTTATTTTTATGAGCATGTAGTATGTTTACCAATCGTATGCAATGAAAACCTTTCATGATCACACCTCGTGCTTCCGCCTAAGAAAGGAGTGTGACAGATTGGTATCAGAGCTGCGATTGTAGTGAACCAGGATTCCTTCTCGAGTCTAGTCTACAATCTCTAGGATCATATCACGAAAGCAATTTTTCAAAAAGTTTTCATTGCATAGAATGTCCCGCGACATCCACTACCTGAAAACTGTTTACAAGAGTCAGGAAAAGACACTATGAGACTTAGGGTGCACTGGAGTAGCACTTGTCTGTGATTAAGAATTACTTGCAATTATGTGTGATAGTTGATACATACATATACTAAAAGTAGAATGTCACAGGTATACGTGACTTTACCTGAAAACAATGGCCCATCTAAAGGAAGAAATACGAGGATGAAACGATCTGTGCGGACTGTGCAAGGAGTTACGTAATTATGGATGCGTACATAATTATGGAATTCAGTGCACATAAACCACAGCAAGTCTTGTCACGTATAGCTTCCCTCAGTGCAAGAAAAGGGTCAAACATGAACACTTTCCCCCAGCCTATTAAATACTTTTTTAAGAGTAATGATTTAGGGTATAAAGACAAGAATCTCCAATGTGAAGTAAGGTGTCTACCTAATTATACATGCTTGCTGTTGTATGAATTGATTTATACATTGGGCGGATTGTTTGATGTCACTTATGTGGTATATGCCTGTGTATATATATACTCTTACTGTCTCATATGACAATATCAAACAAATGTCTAACCCTATTGTGTTATGTTCTGTCAGAACATGGCACCCAGAAGAGCCGTGAACGCTCGCGATCAACCTCCTCCTCCCCCACTACCAAAGACTGCTGAAGAGCTGAACGCTCTGCTGGAAGAAAAGATGTCTGCAGCTATTGCTCAGTACGAGGCAAACCACACCGAAGACAGTGGAGGACCAAGCAATGCTAGACGTAACGGACATGGAGATTCGTCTGGAGGAAACGTAGCTCAAGGCTGCACCTTCAAGCAGTTCCTTGACTGCAAACCACTGAACTACGATGGCACTGGAGGTGCAATGGCATTTGTACGTTGGACGGAAAAGACTGAAGCCACTATCCGCATGAGCAAGTATACCGCGGATCAGCAAGTCACTTTTGCTACTAGGTTGTTCGTCGATGAAGCTCTGACTTGGTGAAACTTGCAAGTCCAAACTCTGGGTGATGATGACGCGTATGCATGACTTGGGATGAACTGAAAGAGAAAATGAGAGAGAAGTATTGTTCTCGAGATGAACTCCAGAGGTTGGAGACTGAGTTTTGGCACTTGACTATGGAAGGTGCTGACATTACGGGGTATACTCGAAGGTTCCATGATTTGTCTAGGGTGATTCCATATATGGTGACTCCTGAATTTAAGCGCGACGAACGCTACATTTGGGGACTGGCCTCAGAATTTCGCGGCATGGTAACTTCGGCCAAACCTCAAACAATCATTGAGGCTGTAACTCTGGCTATCAGCCTTACTGAAGATTGTGTTCGTATGAAGAAGCTATCACTGAACCCAACAGAAAAGTATGAGACGCATGCTGAGTCGTCCGGCGACAAGAAAAGGAAACATGCAAACCTGAATCATGCAACTCGTAACAACAAGGGTTCCAACAAGAAGCGTGACACTAACCCGCCTCAGGAGGCGAAATCTCTTGCAGCCATGAATGACACTCTAGCTAAGGGATACATGGGCACTCTGCCCAAATGCAATCAGTGCAAGCGTCATCATGAGGGAGTTGTCGCATTCCAAAATGCGACAAGTGTGGAAAGCTGGGTCACCGCACTGAAGACTGTTGGAGTAAAGGAAAGAACGGGAACGGAAACCGCAACGGTGTCGGTAATAGAAACGGTGGAAATAGGAATGGCAATGGTAACCGAACTGGGAATGGAGCTGGGCGAAACCAAGGATGCTTCAATTGTGGAAGCAATGATCATTTCATGAAATATTGCCAAAAGGGAAACACTGCTCAGGCTCGAGCATTTGTAATTGGAGCAAAGAACGCATGCGAGGACCCTAATGTGGTCACCAGTACGTTTCTCGTTAACAATCACTTTGCATCCATATTATTTGACACTGGTGCCGATTATAGCTTCATGTCTGTGGAATTTAAACGTATGCTTGGAATAGAATCTAGTAGATTAGATATTCCTTATTCTATAGAGCTAGCCAATGGTAAACTTGTTGAATCGGGCGAAGTTGTTAGAGGTTGCACATTAGAACTTGGTGAACGAAGATTTGGCATCAATCTTTTACCTATTCAATTGGGTAGTTTCGATATAGTGGTCGGAATGGACTGGTTGTCCAAGAACAAAGCTGAAGTTATTTGTCATGAGAAAATCATTCGCATCCCTTTGGCGAATGATGAAACACTCATCGTACATGGAGAAAAACGAAACGCGCCTCTGCGAATCATCAGTTGTATGAAGGCACAGAAGTGCTTAAGGAAAGGATGTGTTGCTTTCCTAGCACATGTTGTAGACAAGAAGGCTGAGGAGCTGAAACTCGAAGACATTCCGGTGGTGAAGGAATTCCCTGATGTTTTTCCTGAAGATCTGCCAGGACTACCTCCGCAACGACAAGTCGAATTCCGTATAGACTTGGTTCCAGGAGCTGCTCCTGTAGCCAAGGCACCCTATCGGCTTGCACCATCCGAGATGCAAGAATTATCTACACAACTCCAGGAGTTGTTGGATAAAGGATTCATAAGACCAAGCTTCTCACCTTGGGGAGCTCCAGTATTGTTCGTGAAGAAAAAGGATGGAACTCTGCGGATGTATATCGATTACAGAGAACTGAACAAGCTCACTATCAAAAATCGGTATCCGCTACCGAGGATTGATGAATTATTTGATCAATTGCAAGGATCAAGCTACTATTCCAAGATCGATCTTTGATCTGGATACCATCAGTTAAGGATACAAGAGGAAAGCGTACCCAAGACTGCATTCAGAACACGCTATGGGCATTATGAGTTTCTTGTACTGCCGTTCGGACTGACGAACGCGCCAGCGGTATTTATGGACCTGATGAACCGTGTATGCAAACCATATCTCGGTAAATTCGTGATTGTATTTAACGATGATATCCTGATTTATTCCCGAACCAAAGAAGAGCACGAGCAACACCTCAGAACCATTTTGGAATTACTGAAGAAAGAGAAGCCGTATGCGAAGTTCTCAAAATGCGAATTCTGGATTCGCGAAGTACAATTCCTTGGTTACGTTGTGAATGAGAAGGGCATTCATGTAGACCCATCCAAGATTGAAGCCATAAAGAATTGGGAAGCCCCCAAAACCCCAACTGAAGTTCGACAATTTTTGGGCTTAGTAGGTTATTACCGACGGTTTATTGAGAATTTCTCAATGATAGCTCAACCGCTGACGACCCTTACGCAAAAAGACAAGAAGTACGACTGGGGTGACAAGAAGAAAGAAGCCTTCCAGCTACTTAAGAATAAGCTATGCGATGCACCAATATTATCCTTACCCGAAGGCACTGAAGACTTCGTGGTATATTGCGACGCTTCATGACAAGGCTTGGGTTGCGTGCTCATGTAATGCCAGAAAGTCATCGTTTATGCTTCAAAACAATTGAAGGTACATGAAAGAAATTATACCACTCACGACTTGGAACTGGGTGCGGTGGTATTCACCTTGAAGATCTGGCGACATTATCTATATGGTACTCGATGTACAATCTTCACAGATCACAAAAGCTTACAACACATATTTGATCAAAAAGAATTGAACATGCGCCAGCAGCGATGGGTCGAGCTGCTAAATGATTACGACTGTGAGATTAAGTACCATCCTGGAAAGGTAAATGTTGTAGCGGACGCATTAAGTCGAAAAGAAAGGGTTAAGACCCTAAGGGTTAGAGCATTGGAAATGACGATTCGAACGAACCTCACAACACGCATTCTTGACGCACACCAAGAAGCCCTTAAGATGGAAAACCGTAAAGCTGAATACCTCCGGGGTATGTTGAAATATATGGTGCCGAATGAAGAAGGAGCCTTATACTTTAAGAAGCGTATTTGGGTTCCTCTCTATGGCGGCATTCGAGAAATCATCCTTGATGATGCGCATAAATCGAGATACTCGATCCATCCAGGATCGGACAAGATGTATCAAGACTTAAAAGAATACTATTGGTGGCCGAGACTCAAAAGCGACGTTGCTGTCTATGTTGGAAAATGCCTAACTTGTGCTAAGGTTAAGGCTGAATATCAGAAACCGTCCGACCTGCTACAACAACCAGAGATACCCATGTGGAAATGGGAGCAAATCTCGATGGACTTCATAACGAAATTACCCAGGACCCCGAGAGGGCACGATATGATATGGGTGATAGTCGATCGGTTAACGAAGTCCGCATACTTCCTACCGATCCGGGAAAAAGACAGCACTGGAAAGCTTGCTGAAATATACTTAAAAGAAATTGTGGCACGTCATGGAGTGCCTATCTCAATTATTTCAGACAGAGATGGATGCTTTGTCTCAAGAATCCGGCAATCCTTTCAGGAAGCCTTTGGATCTCAATTAGATCTAACCATGGCATTCCATCGACAAACAGACGGCCAGAGCGAACAGACTATACAAACGCTAGAAGATATGCTTCGCGCATGTGTCATGGACCTAGGCGGCAGCTGGGATACTCATCTACCTTTAGTTGAGTTTTCCTACAATAACAGTTATCATACAAGCATAAAAGCCGCACCGTTCGAAGCTCTGTATGGCCGCAAGTGCCGATCGCCCTTATGTTGGGCAGACGCTGGAGACAAGCGAATGGTTGGTCCTGAACTTGTACAAGAGACAACCGACAAGATTACGCAGATCCGAGAGCGCATTAAGGCGGCTCGAGATCGACAAAAGAGCTACGCTGATCGAAGACGGAAACCATTAGAATTCGAGGTGGGAGACAAAGTGTTGTTAAAGGTCTCACCATGGAAGGGCGTAGTAAGATTCGAAAAACATGGAAAGCTAAACCCACGATACATCGGACCATTCTAGATCTTGGAAAGAATTGGTACAGTGGCATATAAGTTGGAGTTACCGGAAGAACTTAATGGTGTACATGATACGTTTCATGTATCCAACCTCAAGAAGAGTCCAACACAAGAAAACGTGATCATCCCTACGGATGAAGTGCATATTGATGACGCCCTCCGATTTATAGAACAACCCGTTGAGGTTACCTGTAACACCCCGAAAATATAAACCTTTATATTAGAATTATAAAGAATAAATAAACAAGAATTAACCAACTAGGAATTTTAACCTAGTTAATTACAAGTCTTGAGATAACTTACACTAAGGTTAAAACACTTAAACTTAAAGCTAAATGATAAGTGGAGGGACTAAATTAGTCAAATCTGAAAGTTAAATGCTGAAATAGTAAACAACAACACACAAATCACACACTGTGTGTGTGTGTCGATCGAACAGAAGGAGGGCGACCAGGGGTTTGTTCCAAACCCTGGAATTTTCATAAAATTCACAAATTGAAGCTGCAAATCTACTCCAAATCAAGTTCTAAACACAAATTAACGATCACCTCGTTGTAGGGATCAAAAGGTATGTAAAATTTTGGTATTTTGATCCATCCTGAATTCTAGGTTAATTGTGAAAAACTGAAATTGAGCCTAAATACATGATGCATGAATGAATCTAAAGTAATATGGTGTCTAGAGTTAAACCCTGGATGATTTCTTGTAAAATTCTTGCATGGTACTTGAGTAGTTTATAATCACCTTTGTGGGTGGTTGATGAAATTGTAGAAACTAGATAAACAGTAGGATTATCATTTCTATGCTAGTAAAGGCTGAATTATACGATAAAATTCAGTAACTTGATGTTAAAGGTGTGTAAATTACTTAATTGAGGTGAAATTTGGCATAAATAACATGTCAAGAACCTAGCAATGATTAAGTAGAAATCTGACCCGCTAGGTGTTCGTAGAAACGCCTAAGTAAAGATCAAAGTATTAATAATCGGACAAAAACGCAGATTTAATTACCGTAATAAATTGTCCATTATTGATTATAAAAGAGTTCTAAATTGGTTGCGAATGGAACTCTTTAGGTAAGGAATCTAGGTCGTCAAGTGGACAAGCCAGGGGTGATACACGCTTAAAGGGTGCGCTTTGAAGGTACGAAATTTCCGTTTCGTTACATTAAGATTATTTATTAGTTCTATGTCGTAGTTTTGAAGCATGGTAAACAAGATAGACCAATACGTCACGAAAGTGACTTTACGTCTTAAACAAGTAAAAACGGGTCAAAACAAGTGATAGAAAATGGATTTTTGAAATACCTTGATTGGTGCCTAAATTCGGGCATCCAAACGGGTCAAAACAAGTTTAAGAGTAAACATGATGAATGGATATAAACCAAGCGTAAGCCGTGTAGCGGACACGCTAAGCTACTTGAGAAACTTAACTTCTAATATGGGAGTTAAGGTTCAGAAATTTTAAGCATGACAAGTAGCATAAAAAGGGCAAACTCGAAGCCATGGAAACAAGCTTGTAGACTATTCCGTAGGCAATCCCTCGTGAGGGTAGTCAAGCGTTATCATTGGTAAAATCCGGGTATGGGTAATTAGCTTAGTCAAATAATAATCTTGATCGAAAGTAAAATACATTGATGCAGGAAATGAATCGGCAAAACTGCAAAAACAAGAAAGCATGTACAGCAGCTACCGTAAATTACGGTGGCTACCATAATTTACGGTAGCCAGTAAATTGTTACGGTGCATTTCTACTGCCTTACGGCAGACCATAACTTTCCAGCGGCCACCGTAACTTACGGTGCTACCGTAAGTTACGGTAGAGCCCAGTTTTAAATGTTAAATTTTCTTTAAAATTTTGATTTCTCGAACATGAATTCGAACCTAGTTACGATCATGTTAAAATTCAAGGATCATATTACTAATGGTTGTCTAAAACTTTCAGTTTCCAGGTATTTCAAGTAGTAGGATGATGATCAAGCAATCAAGTCGAACCGAACACACAATTCAACGCTTCCGCACTTGATCTTTTTGTTTTAAGACTATGTAAACACTTGTAGTTTTTGTCTTGAATATTGTTTAGTAGGATTAATACGTAAATGTTGTGATTAGTTATGGTTTTCAAATCTTGAAGGTTTTTGTAAACTCTAAATTTTTGGCACGAAATGCAAGGTCCTATATTATTAAATCTAGTATTATAAACTGGGTCTTACAAGTTGGTAATCAGAGCTCAAGGTTGTCAATAAGTGTTCGGTTCAAGCTTGATCAAGCATCCGGTAAGAGTTAATCGTTTAAGTAAATTTAGAGAATATAGAAATAAACCATGAACAAATATGCATGAAAAAGAGTGTGTAAGCTCACTCAAACACAAGAAATGCATGAAACAAGAACGATTGAATCAAGTTGTGAACTTGATTGAATCAAAACAAGCAAAGCATGTGTTATAAATGGAATGTTTAACAATATAAGTAAACATTTCAGTAATAAAGATGCGGATGGAGGTAAGGATGATGCGTTGCCAAGAGTCACCGAAAAATGAGGGAAGCGATTGTCGAAGAGGTTGGAAAGGCAATTGAAAACAGTTTGTCGGGCTTTATTGATAAAATTCAAAATACAGTTTTATCAATAGTAGACGAGAGAATCAAGAAATTGGAAGATGATTCGAATTTAGTAAAGGAAAAGCCAGGAGGACGAAAGCCTTGTTCATACAAGGAATTCATGGCATGTAAACCACCAATATATAATGGGGAAGTTGATCCAATAGTGTGCCAACGATGGCTAAGTGATATCGAAGGGGTACTCGAGAGGACCCATTATGACGAAGATGACTACATAGCCTTTGGTACGGGTCAACTAAGGAGTCAAGCGAAAGATTGGTGGGATAACAAAAAGAGAGAGATTGGTAGTGAAGCTGCTAAGGTCATGACATGGGAAGAGTTCAAGACGCCATTCCTTAAACACCACAGCCCTAAGGCGGTCGTTAATCGAATCAAAGAAGAGTTCATGCAACTCAGGCATAAGGGTGAGAGCAGAGACAAGATCACGGCAACATTTATGGATAAGATGAAATTTTCCAACGACTTGGTGACGAACGAAGAACAAAAGATATACTACTACCATAACATGTTGAGTGCTAAGTATAGGGAGTTTATCACCCCTTTAAAATATGAGACCCTTACCGAGATCATAAATGTTGCTCGGGAAAGGGAGATCGAACTGAAAAAGAGCATTGAAGGGGGTGAACGGAGGGCACAAGATGTAAATCCAAACCCTAACCAGAAAGCACGAACAAATGAAACAGCGAAGAAATCAGATGCAAAAGCTGGGTCGCCAAGTTGTAAAATTTGCGGGAAGGGTCACAAAGGCGAATGCCGTTTCAAGGATAAGCCTCGTCCCATATGCCGAAAAACGGGACATATGGCTATATCATGTCCGAAGAAGGTGACTGTTTGTTACAATTGTTACCGACCGGGTCACAAAAGATCGGAATGCCCAGAACTGGTTGGAAAGAAATATGGGCAAGATTCGAAAAGTGAAGCCCCGAAAGCAAAAGCAAGATCTTTCCAACTGACCATTGCAGAAGCAAAAGTCGAACCTGACGTGGTCTCAGGTATATTTACTATAAACTCGATTCCCGCACATGTGTTATTTGATACGGGTGCGAATAAATCTTTTATTTCATATGGATTTATTCGGCATCCTTCATTTGTTCTAACAAAATTACCAATGCCTTTAGAAGTAGAGATAGGTATTAACAAGAGCTTTATTGTTTGTGATGTATGTGAAAACTGTAAAATGAGCATTGATGACGAAGAATACACAATAGACTTGATTCCGATGTCGATGGGAGAATTCCAAGTGATCGTGGGGATGGATTGGTTATCCCGATACCACGCGAAGGTGGTTTGTTTCCGAAAGGAAATAAAACTGACGTCTCCTAGCGGAAAGCAAGTTACGATATACGGTGAAAAAGGAGGTAACCCGGTGCTATGCTCAATGCTAGAAGCCCATAAACTTATGAAACATGGATGCAAGGCTTATATGGTATACACAAGCGAATCGGAAAAAGAACCCCTCAAAATTGGAGATGTACCGGTGGCACGTGATTATGGAAATGTGTTCCCAGAAGAACTACCGGGGATACCACCAGAACGGGAGGTAGAGTTCTGAATCGAATTGATTCCGGGCGCAAAACCCGTGGCCAGGGCGCCGTGTCGACTTGCGCCGTCGGAATTACAAGAATTGATGTCTCAAATCCAAGAATTGCTCAACAAGGGGTTTATCCGACCGAGTGTGTCCCCGTGGGGCGCACCAGTTTTATTCATGAAAAAGAAGGACGGCAGTATGCGCATGTGTATCGATTACCGAGAGTTAAACAAACTCACGGTGAAGAATCGATACCCACTCCCAAGAATCGATGATTTGTTTGACCAGCTACATGGAGCAAGTTGGTTCTCCAAGATAGATCTTAAATCGGGTTATCACCAATTGAAAGTCAAGGAGGAGGACGTACCGAAGACGGCATTTCGTACGCGGTACGGGCATTATGAGTTCCTTGTAATGCCCTTTGGGTTGACTAATGCACCCGCGGCCTTCATGGACCTCATGAACTGGGTTTGCAAACCTATGCTAGATAAGTCGGTAATTGTATTTATCGATGACATTTTAGTATACTTGAAGAATGAAGCTGAGCACGTGTGTCATTTACGAGAAGCATTAGAGACACTCAGACGAGAAAAGTTGTATGCAAAATTCTCAAAGTGCGCCTTCTGGCTACGAGAGGTGCAGTTTCTTGGGCACATCATTAGTGCTGATGGAGTACTAGTGGATCCGTCAAAGGTAGAAGCTGTGTCAAAATGGAACCCTCCAAGAAATCCCTCAGAAATCCGAAGCTTTTTAGTGCTCGCGGGATATTATCGGAGATTCATACAGGATTTCTCCAAAATTGCCTTGCCATTGACCAAATTGACTCGCAAGGAGGAAAAGTTCGTGTGGGGCATCGAACAAGACAAAGCCTTCCAAACGCTCAAGGAAAAGTTAACTCACGCTCCGGTGTTAACGTTACCGGAAGGAGTTGACAACATGGTAGTTTACACGGACGTGTCGCATTCGGGTCTCGGGTGTGTTTTAATGCAACGAGGCAAAGTCATCGCCTACGCCTCGAGGCAACTGAAGATCCATGAAAAGAAATACCCGGTTCACGACTTGGAATTGGCGGCGGTGGTGTTTGCCTTAAAGATATGGAGGCATTACTTGTATAGGGTAAAATTTACGATCTTTACCGACCATAAAAGTCTAAAGTATTTCTTTGATCAGAAGGAATTAAACATGAGACGAAGGCGGTGGCTGGAAACGGTCAAGGATTTCGACTGTGAAATACACTACCATCCTGGGAAGGCCAATGTAGTGGCTGATGCGTTGAGCAGAAAGGCAGATTATACCCGAATACGGGTACAATCGTTGCAGCTCATCGTGACTGCAGGCTTGCTAGAACAAATCCGAGGAGCACAAGATGAAGCAGTAAAGACGGAAAACTGGAAAAAGGAAAGGATTATTGGCCAAGTTAAAGATCTCGAGGTAGGCAGCCATGGGTTGAAGACACGTTTCAATAGAATTTGGATTCCTAACACATGTGGAGTTAAAAAGCTTCTACATGATGAAGCTCACAAGTCTCGTTATTCCATTCATCCGGGAGCGACGAAGATGTATAATGACTTAAAACAAAACTATTGGTGGCCCGGAATGAAAAGAGATGTTGTGAAGTACGTGGAAAAGTGCTTAACATGTCTACAAGTCAAGGCGGAGCACCAAAAGCCATACAGTAAACTCCAACCCTTAGAAATCCCGGTTTGGAAATGGGAACAAATTACAATGGACCTATTGACCAAACTGCCTAAAACAAGCCGTGGTTTTGATGCTATATGGGTAGTTGTGGATAGATTGACTAAAAGTGCTCACTTCATCCCGATTCGTGAGACTTATACATCTGAAAAGATGTCAGAGGTGTATACAAATGAAATCGTGGCACACCACGGAGTACCGATATCCATTGTGTCTTACAGAGATACCCGGTTTACTTCGGACTTTTGGCGTGAGTTCCAAGAGCAAATGGGAACTAGGTTATTCCTTAGCACTGCTTACCATCCTCAAACGGATGGGCAAAGTGAAACAACAATACAAACGTTAGAAGACATGTTGCGTGCTTGCATTATCGACTTCGGGGGTAGTTGGGATGTCTATCTACCCTTAGTCGAATTTTCATATAACAACAGCTATCACGCGAGCATTAGAATGGCCCCGTATGAGATGTTACATGGAAGAAAATGCCGAACCCCGATATGTTGGGGAGAAGTGGGTCCACGTGGACTAGCACCTACGGATATAATCCGAACTACGAATGATAAAATCGATTTGGTCTGAACTCACTTAAAAACAGCTCAGGACCGACAAAAGTTGTACGCGGATAAACGAAGAAGGCCAATTGAATTTCCAGTGGGCGATAAGGTAATGTTGAAAGTATCCCCGTGGAAAGGGATAATCCGATTCAGAAAAAGGGGAAAATTGAGCCCAAGATTTATTGGGCCATTCAGAATCACCGAGCGGGTTGGTAAGGTAGCTTACCGCCTTGAGCTACCGGAGGAATTAAGTGGAATTCATAGCACTTTTCATGTGTCATATCTTCGGAAATGTCTAGCCGATGTGTAACGCCCTGCGTTTTCAAACATCCTACATTTAGAAACCTTACGTGAAATTCTATCTTTGGAAATCTTGTGTTCTTATAACCATTCTTTCATCGTAATCGTTGTAAAATACGGAACTTGCTTCGTAAATAAAACTTGTACATTACACTTTTTACCTAGTTAAATCATGTTTTATTTCATATTTCACCTTGTTACAAGTTAGGGGAAACATTGTTGCATATTATTACACAACTTAATTAACAAAATTACTCATTATAATGTTTTAAAAAAATAAAAAAAATAAAGAAATATGGCAGCCCAATTCAGCAAAATTCAGCCCCATATAGTTGGGTTTTGTGGGCTAGTTTCAAGGTGTAACCCCTTCTAAACACTTCCAAAGCCCAACCCATTGAAACCCTAATCCTTCCCCCTATAAATACCACTTATAACCAGCCTCCCTACCACTTTTGCAACCCTAAAAACTCACAAAACATCCACCAAACCGTAGCTGAAAGCAAGGGTTCGAGTAGATTGACACCCCTTCACGAAAATGAGCATAACTTACTCAATTCTTATCCGATTCACTCGATTATTTTTCCTACTTGCTTGTATAATCATGGGGTTTGATTCCTAGACTTCTCCTTGGAGAAATCAGACCTGGAAATGCCCCGAAATAGTCCATAAACTTTCTGTTTGTTTTTATGTTCATCAAAAACTTGTTTAAACCTATGCAATTTGTGTCTAACACATCTCATACCTATGTCCTAATGCTTACAACTTATCCCATGGTTGGTTAAGCTTAAAAACAAGGTTGAGACATTTAAAATCAGAGGATTAAACCTCATAAACTTGGTGTTTTGTTTAGGGTTTTTAACCCACAAGTCATGTCAAACTTTGTCTTTGATACATGAGTGATTATGGAACAACTTGGGTTGTCCAAACATACAATCCTCACATGATTTGATGATTTCTCTTAGTTAGTGTGTATATTTCTTATTCTTTATTGTATGTTCATGACCCTCCTTGGTTGTTTTTTTACATCAAGTCTAGTGGTGAACACATAGAGGTGCCTAAATGGAAGACTTGATCTTCCTACCTCCTACATGACTTCTATGACATTTAGAGGTACCAAAATGAAGATTTTAATCTTCTACCTCATGCTTGAACTATTGGACATATATTATATAACCTAAATATATTATTCGAATAATCGAATCTTTGATGATGAACTAGTGTTCATATGTCGGGGTACTAGATTACATCATCCTAGACTATGATAACTTGTCACGATTCTAATGGAACCTTGTTCCATGAAAACATCTAAACTCCTTCGAGTTTCCTAGTGTCAAGAACAAGCATCATATGTACTAAATGATTATTTTCCATGTTATTCTCATATCTTATTTTTATGTTGTTTTAAACACCGAATCTCGACTCTAAACATACTTGAACCTTAACCCTTATACATTCGGACTCTAAATCTCTACTCGTCAACAATTGGATAATCGGAAAACATATGCAAACTTTGTGAGTATACTCGTACTTTTCCCCTTTTTACTTTTACTACTTTTGGGATGTAACATGTTTACCTATTGAAACTTACACATGAACTTTTGTCTAAACACATGAACATTCCTATAACATGCTTGTATATGTGATGACTTGATACTTTAAATTTGGGTGATTCTTATGTGTTGAACTTATCATTAACTTCGTACGAGCCAAACCTTGACATATGTAGCGCTATAGGATTAACGACCCGCCTCTACTGAAACTTTGGTTATGTCATGAGCAAGTTGCGTTTTCTTGGTTTGATATGTTAGACACATGCCATGTTTAAATGTTTATCTTGAATCACATGCTTGCTATGAGGAATTGTTCAAACTTATCTTTTGCTATGTACGTATCAAACTTGTATACTCGCCTTTGCTTTTGCATTGAACTTTATTTTAAACATGTTACAGGTTGAGGACGATGATGCTATGAAATGAAGTAGCGTTGATGCCTAGATACACATATAGACGTTAGGGTTTAAAATGTTGTATCAAAATTTTGTTATGTTATCATGTTGTTTTGTTAAACTTGTCGTATTTGAATATCTTGTAATGTTGACTATTTGAAGTTATGAAATGAAATGAAATTTGGATTTTCTAAATATTGTCACAAATAGCGTTATGATGTCTCTAGCAATCTTCACACTTCGTCTCATCCCGATGTTTCCGCCATTGGTTGGGGTGTGACAGATTGGTATCAGAGCCATAACTATAGGGAATTAGGAAAAGTAGGAATGCTTTAGCCTAGTCTATAGTTTTAGAACCTTATTCGTATGCTTTGCTTGGACTACTACATGATACTTTATTTGTTACTTATTTATGCTCTTTTAAACATGTATGTTACTCATGTGTAATATTCGACATGTTATTCTTACGCATTAATGCTTGTTTTATTATGTGTTAACACTTGTTTCGTTGTTCGATTCTTTATGTGTTATTCTTGACATATTTCTCTATGTGTTAATACTTTTTTTATTTCATTATTTAAGTATCATCCTTGATATGCTTTCTTATGTGTTTATACTTGTTTGTGTATCTCCTTCGACATACACTTCCCTCATGCATTTTACTCGATTATTCTAAATCCGACAACACTCATATTGTACAAATGAGACGAATTCACCAAAATAGGCGTGAAACCCACAATTTGGTGAACGACTCTCAATCTACCTATTCTTTTTTTTTACACGAGATATCGCGATTAAGCTAGGAGTGAAATCCACATCTTAATGGTAAATCTCAAATTTCAAGTTCTAGTGGACCCTCGTCAACACGTCGAAATTAAATTTTGACCCGACGAGTACCAACCACACTTAGGATACGAAATCGTCAAGTTAGGGGTGAAACCCGCACCTTGTCGACTAGTTCCACTCCTTGGCATTTTTTTTCATAAATCCCGCCAAGTCTCGAAATTTCGATTGATTTGGGACATGTAGTAACCGGAAGGGTAAATACCGTTAACCGACTTGTCGGCGAGAGTATTTTACCTATTAGGCCAAAACATGCTCCTCAAATTCAAAAGACTTTTCGACCACTTTGGTTAGTCAAAGTTCCGTTTTGGAACACTCCAAACTTTGGTCAAACATGTGTTTCTATTGTTCATTTTATACGATGCAATCTTTCAACCTCGAGTTTACCTTTGATTTCTCTTTTCACACGCACAACATATCGAACCTTTTCGATACACTTATATACGCATGATTTTCATATAATTTAAATTCATATTCCTTGTAACAACTAGTGGAGATGTATCATCGAGATTGGAGTGACTTCCTTACCTTGACGATTGACTCCACCCCTCTTCCCTTAAAACGACTTCACCAACGAGTTAGGGGTGATTCCCTTACTTAGGTGACCGTTACCCAAAACTTATCTTTCAAAATATTTTATTATGCAAACCCGATCATGTTTTATACCTAAATCATTTATCATTATTCAAAATACCTACTTATACCGATTTCAAAATACATTGTTTATCAAACGTACTTCTTATTCTACCATCCATTTTCACTCAAATCATATACACGAGATTCTTAATCATGTCTTTACCGTTTTACTACACGAATTTCCAAACCTTACGAAATGCTACCTATCAATTTAATCGGTCTAATGAATCTCTTGCCCACGAACTTCACATCTGATTTATTAACTGAAACACGTTCACATTATATCATCATACTAGAGACTTCCACTCTTAATCGAAATCAAACTAACCTTTCTCAATTACTTATAAGACCTCATAGATGTTATATGACCGTTTACCAAATACTCTTTCCAACATCAATAAATCCTTTGTTAAAATTATTATTAAACAATCACTAAGTTCTTTTACTAAATTTCTTTTCTAAGGGTCGACGTTTTCACAAGAACTTTCAAAGTCCAAAATTTTCATGTTTTGATGCAAATGAAACAAACCCGTTATTTAAAAAAAAAAAACGTTCTCTACAACGCTTAACTCGTCATCCAAATTTCAAAACACGTGGGCTAGAAGACTTCATGGGGACCGACAATTTTCAACATACGTGAACTCCTTTTTTTTAAACAAAAGTAGCATTTCAATCATTACAAAATACGTTAAGCATGACCAATGAGTACTTTATGTTCCTTTACATATACAAACTATATTCTACCTTTCAAACCAAGCTCAATCTAATTTTGATTCGACAAACTCAACGTTTTGTTTAAACAACTATACATGCACATCATTATACACATTTTAGTCGATATCTCGCGATAACATCATTTATATCATTCGTATCTACATACTTAACCTTTTTTTTTCTCTACAATGTCTCAACGTACACCATATACGCAATATTTATTTTTCATACCTACACCTATGTTCATACGTTTTATGCTTGTACTCATACACATACTACTTATACGTTTTACGCTTCTGCTTGTACACATACTACTTACACGTTTTATGTTTATGCTCATACATACATGCGTATTCATACTTAAACTTATGCTCATACTTTCATCCTTACTCATGATTCATACATTCGTACCTATACGCGAGCGTAATCCGAGGGATTCGCTTACGTGGGTCCCATACATGCTTAAACATAAACATGCTTACATACGACATTCTTCTACGTACATATTCTTATTTTCAAATTCATGTATACCTTGATTCATACATAACTAGTACAAGCTATGTGGATCATGCGACAATCAGTATAATCGCGGGTGCACACGGGATTATAGTGATAGGCGTATGAGAACCATAGAGTGTACTACTGTGTATGGTAAGACACGGAACGTAACATGACCCCAAGTAACGAAACAGACGTAATGTGGTTAAAACATGGTGGATACGCCGCTGGTACTTCCTATATATAAGTGTTTTCACCATGTTACCAAACTTTCGTAAAACGTGCCATGAGAAATTCAGTGTGTTGCAGACCTTTTGGACCTAATACAACTTCACGCAACTCACAAACGCATTATATCCGATTATTCATGACGAGACTTCATCCTTAACACACTACGTTCATCTATCCAACACTTATGCTATTCACATACTTGTACTCTTTAAGAGTCATTCGTTCATTCTATACTCGTATTATTTTATACAAAACTCGTTCGCAATCCAGCTTGTTTAAACATTTGAGTCCTAACTTACCTCGTTACCTATAAAATAGCCTCCATATTCTTGATTCTTGTGAAACTATACTTAGTATACCTCTATTGCTTTATTTAAAGTAACAAACCTTTTCGTTCCTCTCAATAAACAGGTTTTACGAAAGTATGATTTTTTTATACTATCCTTAAAAACTTCCCCTTGCAAATCTACCTTGACGTTCTCCAAAATTTGGTACTTTTCAAAACTTTCAAACTTCCCAAGTTTCAATTCTTAATGATCACCTTTATGCCAAAAACTCTTTCAAGCCTTCCTCTTGAATAAATTTCGGGACGAAATTTCCTAAAGGAGGGGAGACTGTAACGCCCTGCGTTTTCAAACATCCTACATTTAGAAACCTTACGTGAAATTCTATCTTTGGAAATCTTGTGTTCTTACAACCATTCTTTCATCGTAATCGTTGTAAAATACGGAACTTGCTTCGTAAATAAAACTTGTACATTACACTTTTTACCTAGTTAAATCATGTTTTATTTCATATTTCACCTTGTTACAAGTTAGGGGAAACATTGTTGCATATTATTACACAACTTAATTAACAAAATTACTCATTATAATGTTTTAAAAAAATAAAAAAAATAAAGAAATATGGCAGCCCAATTCAGCAAAATTCAGCCCCATATAGTTGGGTTTTGTGGGCTAGTTTCAAGGTGTAACCCCTTCTAAACACTTCCAAAGCCCAACCCATTGAAACCCTAATCCTTCCCCCTATAAATACCACTTATAACCAGCCTCCCTACCACTTTTGCAACCCTAAAAACTCACAAAACATCCACCAAACCGTAGCTGAAAGCAAGGGTTCGAGTAGATTGACACCCCTTCACGAAAATGAGCATAACTCACTCAATTCTTATCCGATTCACTCGATTATTTTTCCTACTTGCTTGTATAATCATGGGGTTTGATTCCTAGACTTCTCCTTGGAGAAATCAGACCTGGAAATGCCCCGAAATAGTCCATAAACTTTCTGTTTGTTTTTATGTTCATCAAAAACTTGTTTAAACCTATGCAATTTGTGTCTAACACATCTCATACCTATGTCCTAATGCTTACAACTTATCCCATGGTTGGTTAAGCTTAAAAACAAGGTTGGGACATTTAAAATCAGAGGATTAAACCTCATAAACTTGGTGTTTTGTTTAGGGTTTTTAACCCACAAGTCATGTCAAACTTTGTCTTTGATACATGAGTGATTATGGAACAACTTGGGTTGTCCAAACATACAATCCTCACATGATTTGATGATTTCTCTTAGTTAGTGTGTATATTTCTTATTCTTTATTGTATGTTCATGACCCTCCTTGGTTTTTTTTTTACATCAAGTGTAGTGGTGAACACATAGAGGTGCCTAAATGGAAGACTTGATCTTCCTACCTCCTACATGACTTCTATGACATTTACAGGTACCAAAATGAAGATTTTAATCTTCTACCTCATGCTTGAACTATTGGACATATATTATATAACCTAAATATATTATTCGAATAATCGAATCTTTGATGATGAACTAGTGTTCATATGTCGGGGTACTAGATTACATCATCCTAGACTATGATAACTTGTCACGATTCTAATGGAACCTTGTTCCATGAAAACATCTAAACTCCTTCGAGTTTCCTAGTGTCAAGAACAAGCATCATATGTACTAAATGATTATTTTCCATGTTATTCTCATATCTTATTTTTATGTTGTTTTAAACACCGAATCTCGACTCTAAACATACTTGAACCTTAACCCTTATACATTCGGACTCTAAATCTCTACTCGTCAACAATTGGATAATCGGAAAACATATGCAAACTTTGTGAGTATACTCGTACTTTTCCCCTTTTTACTTTTACTACTTTTGGGGTGTAACATGTTTACCTATTGAAACTTACACATGAACTTTTGTCTAAACACATGAACATTCCTATAACATGCTTGTATATGTGATGACTTGATACTATAAATTTGGGTGATTCTTATGTGTTGAACTTATCATTAACTTCGTACGAGCCAGACCTTGACATATGTAGCGCTATAGGATTAACGACCCGCCTCTACTGAAACTTTGGTTATGTCATGAGCAAGTTGCGTTTTCTTGGTTTGATATGTTAGACGCATGCCATGTTTAAATGTTTATCTTGAATCACATGCTTGCTATGAGGAATTGTTCAAACTTATCTTTTGCTATGTACGTATCAAACTTGTATACTCGCCTTTGCTTTTGCATTGAACTTTATTTTAAACATGTTACAGGTTGAGGACGATGATGCTATGAAATGAAGTAGCGTTGATGCCTAGATACACATATAGACGTTAGGGTTTAAAATGTTGTATCAAAATTTTGTTATGTTATCATGTTGTTTTGTTAAACTTGTCGTATTTGAATATCTTGTAATGTTGACTATTTGAAGTTATGAAATGAAATGAAATTTGGATTTTCTAAATATTGTCACAAATAGCGTTATGATGTCTCTAGCAATCTTCACACTTCGTCTCATCCCGATGTTTCCGCCATTGGTTGGGGTGTGACACGATGAGACGACTTATATCCACTACGACGATATCGAGGTGGATGATAGATTAAACTATGTGGTAAGACCCATTGCGATTTTGGATCGTAAGGTGAAAACCTTAAGGAACAAAGAGATCAATCAAGTGAAGGTCAAATGGGAACGCAAGAAAGGTGCAGATACCACATGGGAATCCGAAGAGGAGATGTAACGGCTCTACCCTACTTTATTTGGTATGTAATTCGGTTTCGGGGACGAAACCCTTTTAAGGGGGGTGGACTTGTAACACCCCAAAAATATAAACCTTTATATTAGAATTATAAAGAATAAATAAACAAGAATTAACCAACTAGGAATTATAACCTAGTTAATTACAAGTCTTGAGATAACTTACACAAAGGTTAAAACACTTAAACTTAAAGCTAAATGATAAGTGGAGGGACTAAATTAGTCAAATCTGAAAGTTAAATGCTGAAAAGTAAACAACAACACACAAATCACACACTGTGTGTGTGTGTGTCGATCGAACAGCAGGAGGGCGACCAGGGGTTTGTTCCAAACCCTAGAATTTTCATAAAATTCACAAATTGAAGCTGCAAATATACTCCAAATCAAGTTCTAAACACAAATTAATGATCACCTCGTTGTAGGGATCAAAAGGTATGTAAAATTTTGGTATTTTGATCCATCATGAATTCTAGGTTAATTGTGAAAAACTGAAATTGAGCCTAAACACATGATGCATGAATGAATCTGAAGTAATATGGTGTCTAGAGTTAAACCCTAGATGATTTCTTGTAAAATTCTTGCATGGTACTTGAGAAGTTTATAATCACCTTTGTGGGTGGTTGATGAAATTGTAGAAACTAGATAAACACTAGGATTATCATTTCTATGCTAGTAAAGGCTGAATTATACGATAAAATTCAGTAACTTGATGTTAAAGGTGTGTAAATTACTTAATTGAGGTGAAATTTGGCATAAATAACATGTCAAGAACCTAGCAATGATTAAGTAGAAATCTGACCAGCTAGGTGTTCGTAGAAACGCGTAAGTAAAGATCAAAGTATTAATAATCGGACAAAAACACAGATTTGATTACCGTAATAAATTGTCCGTTATTGATTATAAAAGAGATCTAAATTGGTTGTGAATGGAACTCTTTAGGTAAGGAATCCGGGTCGTCAAGTGGACAAACCGGGGGTGATACACGCTTAAAGGGTGCGCTTTGAAGGTACGAAATTACCGTTTCGTTACATTAAGATTATTTATTAGTTTTATGTCGTAGTTTTGAAGCATGGTAAACAAGATAGACCAATACGTCATGAAAGTGACATTGCGTCTTAAACAAGTAAAAACGGGTCAAAACAAGTGATAGAAAATGGATTCTTGAAATACCTTGATTGGTGCCTAAATTCCGGCATCCAAACGGGTCAAACCAAGTTTAAGAGTAAACATGATGAATGTATATAAACCAAGCGTAAGCCGTGTAGCGGACACGCTAAGCTAATTGAGAAACTTAACTCCTAATATGGGAGTTAAGGTTCAGAAATTTTAAGCATGACAAGTAGCATAAAAAGGTCAAACTCGAAGCCATGGAAACAAGCTTGTAGACTATTCCGTAGGCAATCCCTCGTGAGGGTAGTCAAGCGTTATCATTGGTAAAATCCGGGTATGGGTAATTAGCTTAGTCAAATAATAATCTTGATCGAAAGTAAAATACATTGATGCAGGAAATGAATCGGCAAAACTGCAAAAAAAGAAAGCATGTACAGCAGCTACCGTAAATTACGGTGGCTACCGTAATTTACGGTAGCCAGTAAATTGTTACGGTGCATTTCTACTGCCTTACGGCAGACCATAACTTTCCAGCGGCCACCATAACTTACGGTGCTACCGTAAGTTACGGTAGAGCCCAGTTTTAAATGTTAAATTTTCTTTTAAATTTTGATTTCTCGAACATGAATTCGAACCTAGTTACGATCATGTTAAAATTCAAGGATCATATTACTAATGGTTGTCTAAAACTTTCAGTTTCCAGGTATTTCAAGTAGTAGGATGATGATCAAGCAATCAAGTCGAACCGAACACATAATTCAACGCTTCCGCACTTGATCTTTTTGTTTTAAGACTATGTAAACACTTGTAGTTTTTGTCTTGAATACTGTTTAGTAGGATTAATACGTAAATGTTGTGACTAGTTATGGTTTTCAAATCTTGAAGGTTTTTGTAAACTCTAAATTTTTGGCACAAAATCCAAGGTCCTATATTATTAAATCTAGTATTATAAACTGGGTTTTACATTACCGACTGGAAAGTCAACAAGACCAGGAGAAGCAGTGTAAGACTTGTCAAAGTACGTTGGAACTCTAAGCACGGACCCGAGCACACGTGGGAACGTGAAGACTAGTTCAAAGAAAAGTTCCCACCTGTTCAAGAAGACTCCTGCGAGAGTTAGTTCAGCCTGAATTTCGGGACGAAATTCTTTTAACGGGGGGAGACTGTGACAACTGGCACCAAACCGGTAATTTCCGTACACTTTAATTATTGTTTAACGACTGCAATTATGTGCTTAAATGTCAACATTGTCTGATTACATACTATACAAGTGAATTCATACACGTTTTATACTACAAGAATTACTTTATGCATTAATGAACATCGTTGCGTCAGAAATAGTAGTAAACTCATCGGTAAGACACATTGTGTCAAACAATTCTGCAGAGAGCAGTTAGACAATAGAATTGGAGCCTAGGTGTAGGTCCAATGACAAGAATACATTAAAACCCAAGAGTACATACAAGGGTTTATATATATAGACCTTCCGGAAGCTAAAATACGCACTAAAAAGCACCCGAAATACACATAAAAGCTGAATTTTATATAATTCAGCAAAATTCAGCAATATGACAAGATTGTAGCATGCAAAATATGACAAATTGATCCAGAATACTTCCCTGAGTGTTGGGAATTGAAAGTGTCACAAAAGAGTACATAAAAGACACTATATGGTGCAATTTAGCACTTTCACGAACCGGTATCTAACCGAACAACCGGACATTACCCGGAACATCAAAATATTATTAGAAGCATTGTTTTAATATTTCTGAACTAATTATGGTCCCCGAGCACCATAACAACCCTTATAACATGATAACACATCAAGTCCCTAAAAATTTCACTTGTAAACTAACTAGTTTATGAAACTAGAGATTGGAATTTACACTTTACCCCCCCCCCTACACCTTGTGGACGGTTCACATGGGGTGACCCCACCAAATAATTGTCAATCTTGCCAAGATCCCTTAAAAATCTTACTTGATCTTTCATAGATTTCTTTTGGATTCACATGATCTTTCCTTGATTTTTTTGAGATATGTAAATCTTGCAAGATACAATTTACCCCCCCCCCCCCCCCCGTATATGGTGGACGTTCATGGTGGCCCCCATCAAAGATCTCACTTGATCTTATGAGATTGTGTATGATCTTGCCTATATCTTCTTTGATTCACTAGATCTTCCTTAGATTTATTATGATATGGAAAGAGATCTTACAAGTACTACAAAGATAACATGAGCCCTCATAACTTACACCCACATTTCAACCACACTCCCTCTCCCTCCCTTGATCCACTCTCAGGCGAAACCCACCAAGGAACCACCACCATTTTCAAACCTTGTTCATCCATTCCAAGTTCATATTGAGGTGCAAGAAGGTGTTTAAGAAGGGTTAGAGCTTGTAGATCTTGAAGAACCTTCTTCATTTGCTTTTACCCAACACTTTTGTCATCTTCAAGTTCTAGTAATCTTCCCTAACCTTGTTGCTAGTGGTGAGCCCTCATAATCTCTTATTACTTCATGTATTGATTGGTTAAAAGATTTATTATGGTGAAAATCACAAGAACACTAAAGAATATGAACATGAATCTTTCACATAAGCTTAAATACATAGGAATATATGTTGATTGTGTTGATTGTTTCTTGTTGATGGATTACTAGTGTGTGTGATGTTAGACATCATATGGAACCTACTAGATTGTGATTAAACACATGATCTAGTAAGTTAAAGTGGTGATCTTGTGAAAGACCAAGATCATCATACTTTATGTCCTCATGAACTTGAATGAAGAAAGTGATTTTCTTATGTAAAGATGGTTTAAACAAGATAAGAGTCTTGTAAATAGATGATTTAAAAAATAATTTTCCCAAGAAGCCAAGATTATTTACAAGACTTACAAAGTCATGGTTTCTAAGTAAACTAATAATATTTTTAGTGTTTAAACAAGAATAGAAACATGTTTGTAACAAGAAAAACTCAAAATAAATATTTCTAGAAAAACCATCTTACAAGTTGTAAATGGCTAAATCTTTCAAGAAAGTGATTTAGAAACAAATAACCATGTTTTTAAGGGTAACTAAGCCTACTATATAACATGGTAAGTTACTACAAGTTTTTACAAAACTTCAGGTTCATGATATAGTTTGATTTACATGATTTTGGCTTGTGGTAAGTCTTGATTAGGTTGTTGATTGATGAGAGGATTTTAAAGGAAAATAAACACATGTTTTGAAAACATGGGAAACCTCCATTTTTAGGGGAAACTCTGTCAAAATTTCTATAAAATTTTGACACTTAGAAAAATATAAGTTTTTGAAGAAACTTATCCCCTAAAAATGTATCTAAAAACATTTACCAAGGTTTCCCTAATTTTTGTGTTAAGAAAGGATGATTTCTTCAAGAATAAAATTGATATTAAGTATGTATATTTTTGAGAAAAATATATATATTTATTGATCACAAAATTTTGTGCTAAGTGTATGTAGTATGTATTATACATATACAAAAGATAGTGACTTATGCTTGTGCGAATCCAGTGCAAAATACAAAGATACTTATATTTATTGTTGAGAAAGTAATATAAGTAAGACACATAGTTAAAAATATAAACTATTTTTAACACAAGAACACATATACAAAAGATAGTGACTTATGCTTGTGCGATACAAGTCTAGTGACTAACGATAATAAAACACGTTTAGGTCACGACGCTAGATAAGCAAATCCGGTGAAGTTTACGACGCAGGAACGCGAAGTTGTGAGCTCATGTTCCCCCTTTTCTTTTAACTGTTTCAGTTTTATAACTTCGGGGGTGAAATACATGTTACAAATATTACAATGTTTACAAGTGGTATGTTGATTACAAAAACAAGAAGCACTCTTGGTGATAACTAGTACCAAGTATGATGCATTTTGAGAAATGATACTAGAAATGATACGAGAAATCGTGTCACGAATAGGGTACCATAAGCATCATTAATCGTGTACATACTTAGACCGCAGAACAAAAGGTTAGATCTAATGGGTACTAGGGCAGCCCCACTCTCGGTGACAACTAGTACCGAGTAGTGTTTTTGCGTCTCCGTCGTGAATCGACAACTAGAAAAATGCCTATGGTTTGGTTGCTTCCTATGTCGTGTCACATGTTAATGGTCTTGCAACCCATTAACACCTGATACATATAGAAATACTTGATTTATACAAGAATACTTGATTTATGCGAGAATACTTGATTTATACGAGAATACATGATTTTACAAGAGTGCGTGATTTATACAAGATACATACCATGTTTTTCATACAAAGTATACAAACGTTCAATACAAGAACTGCATGAATTTACACCAACATTATGTTGACGTTTTTTCAAAACTCACATGTATTTCAGGTAACTAAAAGTGGATGTGCACGCGGTCTTACTCATGCTCTCGGATGTCGTTATGTTTATCGTTGAATAAAGATGTAACTTTTAAGACAATATGTTGTCTCGTGATGTAAACACTTATACTACGATTTCAGTTATGTAATGTTTTGCATTTGAAGTTATTTTTATGAGCATGTAGTATGTTTACCAATCGTATGCAATGAAAACCTTTCATGATCACACCTCGTGCTTCCGCCTACGAAAGGGGTGTGTCATCCATGGCCTACCAAGGATAACATTGCAACAAGATAAGCAATCTATGACACAAAATTTCTGAAAAGAATTAACTCCCTCTATGTAAATGGGAAGTTTAATGTCCCCCAATGTATTCTTGGTTTCTCCACTGAATCCCACAAGAACTGATGATCTTGGGACAATTTCTGATTCAGGGATGTTCATCTTCTTGAGGACATCAAGTTGAATAATGTTCACTGAGCTTCCTCCATCTATGAGAATCCTGCGAACAAAATGGTTAGAAATAAACAATGTAATAACAAAACCATCATGATGAGGATCCTGAATGTCCACACGGTCATCCTCATCAAAGGATGTGATTTTCTCCTGTGTAAGGATTGAGGTTCGAATGGGCCTATCCCCATTTTCCATCTTTGTTTCTTTAGCATGCCTCTTGGCTGCTGAAAACGAAGTGCCACATATGTCTGATCCACCGGAAATGAAGTTGATAATTTAGGCATCAGCTGGAGGAGCAGGAGCCCTTTCTGGAAGCTTTTCAGGATCCTGGATCCTTGACTTTTTTCTTCCAAATAGCTCCTTCAAATGTTCTTTGCTTCACAGGTAACCAATCTCTTTCCTGAGTGCTATGTATTCATCAGTGAGATGACCGAAATCTTCATGATAGGCACACCATTTGGATTTATCTTTCATAGCAGCTGGCTTGTCACTCTTTCTGGGCTATCTCGCTTTTTCACCTAGATTCTGCATGGCAAGGATTAGTTCATTATTATCAACAGCAAAGCAATATTTAGAAATGGGTGGATAATCTTCATCATCCTCTTCTTGCTCCATAGCATGCATGTTTTGATTATCAGACTTGTTGTATGACTTAGATTTTTTGTTCCTGAAATAGGATCCTTGCTTTTCCTGCTTTGAGGATCCTAACAGTCTCTCCGGGATCCTTTTATCATCCTCTAAACGGATGAATCTAAGGACCCTGGTTCTTACTTCATCAAGATTCCTACAAGGGGTCATGGCAAGATCATCATAGAATTGTGAATCCTTAATTAGACCCATTTCAAAGGCTTCTACAGTTGTAGCAATATCCAAATTAGGAATCTCTAAGGATTCTCTACTGAATTTAGTTATGTAATCTCTAAGTGATTCATTTTGACCTTGTGTTACCCTATATAGATCACTAGTTAATCGTTCAAATCTCCTACTACATGAAAATTGGCTATTGAACAAGTTAACTAGATTAGCAAATGAAGTAATAGAGAAAAGGGGAAGACTTAGCAGCCATTTTAGAGCAGATCTTGTCAGTGTGGATCCGAAACCCTTGCATAAACATGCTTCGTTTAACCTTTCAGGAATGGGATTGATCTCCATTGTCTCCCTGTATTGAGCTACATGCTCTTCTGGATCAGTTGTGCCATCGTAGAGCTTCATGTTTAGTGTTTGTGTAACACCTCGAAAAATTTCGTCCAATAATGTCTTGACACGTGTCATAAGGTTCCGGTATGTGAAAACATACTTTAGAGGGACTAAAAGTGACAAACGGTGAAAACTATGGAACGTAAGGGTCCAAAGTGTCAACAATGGATAATTAGACTCTATGATAACCCTACATAATGTTTATAACCTTAAACGGATGGTTCATGGATCATACGACGCGGAAATTGCACAAAAGTGAGGAATGACAAACTATAGGGGCCAAAAGTGTCAACATGTTGAATTTATACCTCTGAGTGAACTTTTGGCAGACCCGAAGCTTTGTAAAGCTAAAATATACTCACTAGAATATGTGGTAAAAATTTCGTGAAGTTTCGTTAACGTATGAGAAAGTTATGGCCAAAACCGTACTTGAAGGACTAAAAGCGTCAACGTCGAATTTCATGGCTTTTCGGTTGAGCGCAAAGTTATCCGAGGACATTACCATGTTGGTAAATGTCCCAAGGTTCTTAAAAACCAAGTTTGGGGGTTTACGAGTCAAAATAACTAACCGAAACCTCGTATACGAAGACCAAGGACCAAAACTTCAATATTAAAGAGATTTGAGGATCAGATGGGGCTAGGTGTCACACCTAGGACCCTAGGCGTGACGCGAGGCCTGCCCAGGTCCAGAATTCGCGAAAATTGCATTTTGGGTCCGAATTTGAAGTGCATAACAGCTCATGGCACCTCCAAAAGCTCCAATAAACATCCTTGCATGCCTATGGCAACAGTAACCTATCCTCAACCTCTGATTTCCTCTTTAAATCAGATCAAAGATCATTTCTTGGGCATTTGCATTGTGATCAAGAAGCTCTCAACTCTCAAGAACACTCTCAAGACTTTCTGGAGCAAATCTGAACGACAAGGCCACCTCCAAGCGTTAGCTAAGCTTCATTAGGACCTTGGTAATCCGTTATATCAACCTCTAATTCGTTCTAGCATAGATTAATTGTTAAAAGTCAAACCGTTGTTCTTATTATTTGACTTTTTGATTAAACGAGTTTTACTCGGTCATTTCTCAAATTGAAACCACATATATGTTGGTATTTATGTGGGAAACAAACCCTCAAAAAGGGTATTCTCTGATTCCCACTTTATGCATGCTAATTGTCGAGTCAAACTTGTTTCTAAAAAGTCAACAGAAGTTGTTTTTGCAAAAATAAGCTTAAATGGTAATGTAGAGGACATGCAATCTGTTTGATCATCATAAATAACTTATAATATATGTAAGAATGTGTTTTATCATAATCAACTCGACAATCTTGAGTATAAATACGAATCGGAACCGAAAGTCTTATAAAAAGACTTTTTCGTAGACTATCGATTCGGATCCGTGCATGCATGTTTGAGATCTGTATTAGAGCATATTTTGAACCATTTTTATTTTGGTAAAACTCTCTGGAATTTTTATTGCTTGAGTCTATGTTTAGCCGATTCATTTGCATGTTTCCGATTTATGCTTAAAGTTGACTATTTTGCCCTTTTTGATGTAAAACGTGATTTTTGGAAAAGTAAAAGAGTAGAAATCTTTATTTCTAATATATAAACTTGCACCGAAAATTTGAGATCAGTTAGTGGTCCAGATTTTGAGTTATGGCCGATATCGTAAAACTATATCTTAAAGTTACATAAACGGCGCATTTCGCGTATAACCTATTTCAGGCCACGTTTTGATACAAAACTTTTTACCCACTGATGTTATATAATATTTTGGGATTTTTGATGATTTTTATTTAATTTTTGGCTGATCGTATCTTAGATCGCTTAGTCGATTCGGTTAATGCCGGTTTTGACCGTTTAAGCCATAAAATGAGTTTTATACATCCTTTTGACCCGAAACCTTTTTCTACTGATTTTATATGTTAAATAAATTATTTTGAGCATTCTGGAAATATAAAAATCTCAGCTTTCTTTTAAAAACCCGGAAACGGCTCTAAATCGCATTTTTAGCGTTTTTAGCGCATAGTAAGCGTTATACCCGTTTTAACCATATAAGACTCATACCTACTGATGTAATTGGTATATTTTCATATAATAACAGTAAGTATAAGTATATGAACTCAGGTTTCCAGTTTTGGCAGTTTTAGCCCTTGTGAAATTACTAAAATACCCCTACGGTGCATAGTTTGATTTTAAATGTTAAAGTTTGATATATGGGTCATACCCTACTGTTATAATATGTTAAATGAAGTATATTACTGTATAAACCAGACCCGAAACTCAGATTTCTAATATGACTCTTTTATAACCTTTTAAATGACCAAAATGCCCTTATAAGGCATAAATTGAGTTTAAAATTATTCGGGGCATAATAGAACATAACTTACTGATATTATATCATATTTAAAGCATATTATCTCAGGGAACTTGCATATGACTCTTTTGGTTTACCCGTAACGCCCTTTTTGCGTTCGGTTCGGTTTACGTAACTAGTTTGCGTAAATTGACCGAAACGGGTCAAATGTTATCATTTTTATCTCAAAATCCAGAATGTATTTAGTATACCCATATTATACAAGTATTCAAACTTGTCGGGTCTAAATCACATTCTATCCGGTCTTTCGCTTAATCATGCGTCTTAACCGTATATTTCCTTAAAACTAACCGGTCTAAGCTTAGACTTAATAAAAACCCGTTAGTATTCTAATTGGTTATTTATACCATCGTTCCAGACTAGAGCTGTCCGGTAAATTGTACCTACGCTTACTTAAGTGAATACGGCTGAGTTATTATAATTCTTGCTATTTAAGACAGGAGCTAGCTCAGGTAAATACTTTTAACTTATTTTCCCTTATACGGGCTTGGGATACGGTATTATAAAAATACCGCTTGGTCGGGTGTAGAAACTGTTTAATCGGAGATGATTAAATTGCATAATCCCGTCTTAATCTGTGTTGATTGATAACAAATAACATTGGGGGTTAATGACCGTGTCCTGGATATCCTTGGCTCATTTTAAAAAGTGAATGGCCACGACGTAAGCACAAGGTGTAGGCAAAACACCTCCTGTTGCATATGTATAACATATACTCACTCGTGAGAATATCTTCTTGTGAGATTATATTTGTGGTGTGTCGATTAATCTTGTCCGGCTTGTATTGTATAATCACCGGCCCTAAATGTTGGACAACCATGTAAATCGGATACAAGATTTTTATTAATAAAATTGTCCCAAGTATAAAGATTAATTTTGCCTCTGTGCATTTTAATCAATGTGTCAAGATGTTTTGTGCCGTTTGCACTCGAATCACTTTTCAAACTCTTTTTTCAAAATGAGTCAGTTAATTGTATTTACCAGTGTAAACTGACGTATTTTCCAAAAGGTTAAGTGGCAGGTACTATGCGTAATTGGCTGGGAGCTCGGGGCGTCACTAGGGAATCTTGCAAGTTCTAGATGCCTAAAGTCTATTGAACAGTTTTCTTTTATTGATCCGCCTGTGGATCCTTTACCTTCCGTTGTAATACTCTGACATTACTTATATTCGGAATGTAATATATTTATCTTTTGCTTCCTCTGTGCATTTATATATTGTGTTGTTTGTCTATGATGATGCCAACTACGTCACTATACTCCCCACCGGGCCCACCGGTGACACATGGAAAATTGGGGTGTGACAGGTTGGTATCAGAGCCAACATTGAGTGAATTAAACACTATCCTAATGTGTTTAATCTCAGTGACACAATTGCACATACTTGAGTCTAGACTTAACATAGGAATACTCCCGATTCTAATCCGGAATTTACTGCTTCCAAATATTTTTATATTGGATACGTCGCCAAACGAAGAGGCCGTAATAGGAGTTCTCCACACCCGGAGTCCCGAGATGCTGAGCTTCGTACCACGGCTAAAGTGAAATGAACATCCAAGGAGAAAGCATTCAGAAATAAAATGAAGAAGAAACTCCTTTTACTGAAGATCGTTTCCTTATTAGTCCTTATAAGGACATAATTATCTTTCAGTCCCTACGAGGACGACATTATTCCTTTCAAGTCCCGCTTAGGGCAACTTTATACTTTTACTTTTATATAATTGAATGATTACGTTTGGACTTTCATTCTAAATAAGAAATATTAAATAAATGGAAAATATCAATTTTTATTTGATTTGCCATTTAACAAGAATCTTAGTAAGGTAAAACCTAGCTTGAATGTCTTAATAAAAGGCCTGGCCAATATGGTAAAACCTGGTTGAAAAGATTTAAATCTCTGTTAACATCTGTAAACATGTTAACACTCCTGGCTAAGCGTGACCTGTAAAATCACACAAGCCACCCTTTTTATAAATTATCTACAGATTATATCTGTATACAAGTCTGATAATGACTTGATGCCTACGGGTAATAAATTTGAAAATTGGGATTTATTTAAAATTCCCTGCAAGTAAAATAGCCATCCTTTAAGGATGAAGTGCCTACGGGTAATAAATTTGAAAATTGGGATTTATTTAAAAATTCCCTGCAAGTAAAATAGCCATCCATTAGTGATGTAGTGCCTACGGGCCAAACTTATTAAACATCCAATAGTGATGTAGCGCCTACGGGCCATACTAATTGTCATATAAGACAAAAGACAGTGGTGGTCTATGACTCCCTGTCAAGAAAAGGTAATGAACTTTGATTCACACCTAAATGCCTCGATCCCAGACGATCATGGCTTATAAATTAAACTTGTCCACGTGACTAAGCCTTTTGTGCTATTACTAAATGCCTCGATCCCAGACGATCATGGCTTATAAATTAAACTTGTCTACGCGACTAGGCCATTTGTGCTATTACTAACTTATAAATTAGGATTTAAAAAAAAATCCTGAATAAAATAAATATCTTTCCTTCTCTGCCAGTATGCAGTTTAAAAAGAATCTCAAAGGTAAGACCTAGCCTACACGGCCAAGATGGTGAAACCTACTCAAGGGATTCAGATCCTTGTTAACACCTAAGAACGTGTTAACACTCTTGACAAATGTGATTCGAAAAGTCACAACAGTCATCCTTATATTGGACTCCTCCAATTCTCTTGTCTGGCCTAGTAATTAGAAATCATGGCTTAAGTCATCCTATAAGATGATCATATTATAAACATCCGTTAGTGATGAAGCGCCTGCGGGCTAAACCTGTTGTCCAATAAGATAACACGACGGTTGTGGTCTACGACTCCCTGTCTAAAAACATTGGACTAGGTCCAAACATAATAGTCTATAAGATCAATGCGTTCATGACTAATATCATCTAATAGGATGATCATGTTATTTAACATCCCTTAGTGATACTTTGCCTACGGGATATAATATATTGTCCAATAGTGACAAGGCAACTATAATCTTTTATAATTTTTGCCCAAGGGGGTGAGCTATGCTCAAATCCCATAGTCTATATGATCAACGCGATCCTGACCAGCATCATCAGTATGATCACCATAATATTAACATCCCTAGTGATGAAAAGCCTATGGGCTATACTTTGTTCTATTTGAGATAGGACAAAGCTAGTGGTGGACTTTTTGACCCCCTGTTTAAAGTGGTGGGTTATACTCAACCCTAACAGTATACATGATCAGTTCGATCATGACTAATATCATCTGATACGATGATCCTATTATTTTATAGAATATTTGAAGTACAATCTTGGGCCTCCCTATCTTCATAAGGAGACTTCAAGAAGTACTTTCCGACTCAAGGGTTATGATTGTATGCATCTTGACGGTGAATTAGATAACGAAACTAGAGTAATACAATAAACACATGGTGGATACGCTGCTGGTACTTCCTATATATAAGTGTGTTTATTGTACTACCCTTCGTGGTGTTATCCTGAATCACTGATAAGATCTATATCACCCACGGGTTATATGTTATATTGTCCATTAGAGACATTGTCAATTATGACCATTGCGGTACCTCGTCGAAGGTGATGGGCAATGCCCAAACCTTAAAGTCTATAAGATTGATAAGATCATGACTGATATACTCAATGATGATAATTATATATACATATATGTATATATGTAAACATCCATTAATGATGTCCTAGGATTTGCCTAAGTGCCAAAATAAAAATAAATCGCCTTTCAAGACGATGACGAGGGTAGCCTATTACTCCCTGTCCAATGGTGAAGAACTAGATTCAAACCTTAAAACCCCTAATCTAATAAGATTGCGGATTATAAATTAATGTCTTCTGTGACAGGCATTTGTTGCCATATCTTATAACGTCGTATGCAACAAGGCCTTCGTGCCATATGATTATTTATGTCCTCCCTGACGGACTAATGTTTCATATTTTAGAAAGCCAGTATGGCAAGCCTTCGAGCTATCTAAAATCATCTATATGCCGAAGACAGCTGGGACATTTTGATCCCCTGTTAAAAGGGTAACGGACTCGGTCAAAACCCTAAAGGCCATTAATGATCCTTGTGTGACTTAGGCCGAATATGATTAACGTACACTCAGATAACACTCCTTAGGAATGTTATATGGTTTAATAATACCATGATTAATGTATGACAAGTCATCAGAGCGATGACTAGCTGCTGAAGTGCACACAATAAATTGCTACATTTGGTACTTAATACCAAAAGATTCGAGTAGGGAAAACTCGTATAAGACAAACAACAGTCGCAATGCTAGAGATGCGACAAATGTTAACGGTGCAACAAGAGCGAACCTCAGGAGTTAGTACTCTATGATAAGCCCCGTTCAACTGAGGGCGGGTGCCCCTACAAATATTTCGTCTCATGCAAACCCAGAGATTTCAATGGCGAAAAGGGGCAATTGATGCTATGGAATGGCTTGAGGAAATGGAAACAGTTGTGGACATCAGCGTTTGTGCTGATAAGGACGTGGAAAAATTTGTTTCACAATCTTTTAAGGGAAAGGCTCTTGTATGGTGGAGGGCCATGATGCAGTCCACGGGGAAGATTCCCCTATACCTTATGGGATGGTCCAAGTTTGTGGACCTTATCAAAGAGAACTACTGTCCACAACGCGAAGTGGAAAAGGTGGAGACAGATTTTCTGACTCTCACAATGAAAAACCTAAATTGTCAGCATTATGTTACCGACTTCAACTCCCTATCTAGACTGGTACCCTATTTAATTACCCCGGAACCAAAACGCAATACGCGTTTCATCGGTGGTTTGGCACCAGAAATAAAAGGGAATGTTAAGGCTTCAAGGCCAATCGACTATAGATCAGCTGTAGATCTACCCTTGTCTCTCACTCTAGAGATAGTGGGACAAAAGTCGTTCATGAATGAGACTAATGACAAAAGACAAAGGGAGGAGGATAACACTCTGAATCCTAAGAAGAGCAAATCCAAGCTCAACAATAACCAACAGGATTCCAACAAGAAGCCTACATGCAAAACCTGCAAAAGAAGACATTGGGGGCAGCGTCGATTAAACCAAAAGATAAAGCAATGTGGCATCTGTAAAAGAACTGGCCACCAGTCCCACGAAATGTAGGGACATGAAGGATGCAAACTGTTTCAGCTGTGATGAAAAGGGGCACATCTGTACTAATTGCCCTAAGGCTGCCAAGAAAGGAGCGGCTAGGTCTGGGAAGAATAAGAAAGGAACCGCCTAGACTATCGGTTGAATACCTGAGACAGTGCACGTCGATAATAGCATTAGGTACGTCCTTTACCGTTTAGCATTGATAGTGACTGCCGAGTATTTTACATTGATGCAAGGGATAATAAACCTTTAGCAAACCATAAGCTTAGCAAACTCTGGATCATATTCATAATGACTCCATATATTAAAAGTGAGGTATAATCTACCAATGAAATCTTTAATGACCTCTCTCCCATCCTCGGAGATAATCCTTTCATAAGAATCTGGAGTACCCTCCCTCGGAAAGAGTACGACAATATATATTATTTAATTTATTTTATTATTTTTTCTCATTGTTTTCTATCGTCTGCAAATGCCAAACTATGTTTGATAAGAGTACCATATGAGGATTTGCGTATCCTAGTGTGTCCCATAGATTGCTTCCATGCCTGATCAGTATGGAGGTTTAATGCATGGGATCCCCGAAGATATCCCAATGGTCATATTGTACTAAAGTCGACTAGTAGTATTCAAAGAAGATATCCAATATAAAAATGTCCTTATAAGTATCTCTACTTAGGGCATCTTTGCAAAGGCAAAGGGAATGTGTCATTTACCTGACACCGACAGCGATAGATGAGCCAAAGCCTGAGAGTACGGAAATCTCTGACATCTTTATGTATCCTAATTAGCTTCCTTATAAGAATTACCATGTTCACCTCTTGAGAGGCAAATAGAGTTAAGATTTATATCCCATTTCGGGTTATTCTATTATGAAACCTTCAAGGTAGCTAGTACCATCATTGGAAGAATCGAAACCCCGATTAAGTAAGTTTTAAAATAAAGGATTCATATAGCCTAACTCAATATCCTGAAGGAATCGGTATTGATAATTAAGAAAGACGGTTCATTTTGCTTATGCATGAAATACCGCAACCCAAAATAGGCAACAATTAAGAATTTCCATCAGCTGCCCAGGATCGTCGATTGTTCGACTAACTGTGAGAATTAACTATCCCCTAAGATTAGTTTAAGCGGTGATTGGAATAACCATCTCACCTTAAGATCAACTTTTCTATAATAGTTGTTATATAAGTATCAAGGTTGCTCCTTGGGAGACCTTGTATAGATAAGATGTTAAACATATATTGCTAGACAGAAAAATTGGTAAGTCCAATTATAGGCGTTGAAAGTTGCCTTGGAAACAACGAATAAGATCGAGCAAATCCATAACCATCTATAAGTTGCCAGTATTCGGCAGAGAATCAAGGATTCATGGAAATAGCAAACCTCCTAAGTTCTTGTTAAGAAATAAGGTTCAACAAAAGATATCACCCTGGAAAGGTGTGCCAATCTGTTGATTGTCAGGCTAGTAAGCTCTGAATATATAAAATCATTCGAAGGAATTGAATGTATCTTAGATCATATAACTTATGAGCTAAAAGCCTATTTAAGGAGCTTGGTGGAGCTCGCAATGTATTACACCCTAAAGATTTAGGGATATGTTTCGCCAATAAGTCAAGAAGCACTATCACATAACGGTTGGCAGACAGACGGACAGAGTGAGCGTACTATCCAAACATTGGAAGACATGCTTCGAGCATGTGTGATTGATTTAGGTGGCAGTTGGGATAACCACCTACCCTTGATAGAGTTCTCCTATAAAAATAGCTACCATACTAGTATTGGGGCTGCGCCTTTTGAGGCCTTATACGGTAGAAAGTGTAGATCGCCCATTTGTTGGGCAGAAGTTGGAGATGTCCAATTGTCTGGACCAGATATTGTTGTTGAGACGACGGACAAGATCGTGCAGATTCGCGATCGTTTGAAAACTGCCAGGGACAGGCAGAAAAGTTATGCGGATCCTAAACGCAAAGATTTTCACTTCGATGTAGGCGATAAGGTATTGCTTAAAGTATCACCCTGGAAGGGTGTGATGCGATTTGGAAAGAAAGGCAAGCTAAGCCCGAGATACATAGGACCTTTTGAGATTATCGAACGTATCGGGTCAGTCGCTTACAAGTTAAACTTGCCTGAAGAGCTTAGCGCTATTCATAAGGTGTTCCACATCTGTAATCTGAATAAGTGTTTCGCTGACGAATCACTGGTTATACCGCATACAGATATACACATAGACGAGAGTTTGATGTTCGTAGAAAAACCTTTGTCAATTGAGGATCGACAGGTGAAGAAGCTTCGAAGGAAGCACGTGCCTATTGTTAAGGTCAAATTGGAAGCCCGTAGAGGCCCCGAAAATACGTGGGAAGTGGAATCCACGATGAAGGAAAAATATCCTCATTTATTTCAGTAAATCTCGAGGTCGAGATTTCTTTTAAGGGGGTGAGGATGTAACACCTCGAAAAATTTCGTCCAATAATGTCTTGACACGTGTCATAAGGTTCCGGTATGTGAAAACATACTTTAGAGGGACTAAAAGTGACAAACGGTGAAAACTATGGAACGTAAGGGTCCAAAGTGTCAACAATGGATAATTAGACTCTATGATAACCCTACATAATGTTTATAACCTTAAACGGATGGTTCATGGATCATACGACGCGGAAATTGCACAAAAGTGAGGAATGACAAACTATAGGGGCCAAAAGTGTCAACATGTTGAATTTATACCTCTGAGTGAACTTTTGGCAGACCCGAAGCTTTGTAAAGCTAAAATATACTCACTAGAATATGTGGTAAAAATTTCGTGAAGTTTCGTTAACGTATGAGAAAGTTATGGCCAAAACCGTACTTGAAGGACTAAAAGCGTCAACGTCGAATTTCATGGCTTTTCGGTTGAGCGCAAAGTTATCCGAGGACATTACCATGTTGGTAAATGTCCCAAGGTTCTTAAAAACCAAGTTTGGGGGTTTACGAGTCAAAATAACTAGCCGAAACCTCGTATACGAAGACCAAAGACCAAAACTTCAATATTAAAGAGATTTGAGGATCAGATGGGGCTAGGTGTCACACCTAGGACCCTAGGCGTGACGCGAGGCCTGCCCAGGTCCAGAATTCGCGAAAATTGCATTTTGGGTCCAAATTTGAAGTGCATAACAGCTCATGGCACCTCCAAAAGCTCCAATAAACATCCTTGCATGCCTATGGCAACAGTAACCTATCCTCAACCTCTGATTTCCTCTTTAAATCAGATCAAAGATCATTTCTTGGGCATTTGCATTGTGATCAAGAAGCTCTCAACTCTCAAGAACACTCTCAAGACTTTCTGGAGCAAATCTGAACGACAAGGCCACCTCCAAGCGTTAGCTAAGCTTCATTAGGACCTTGGTAATCCGTTATATCAACCTCTAATTCGTTCTAGCATAGATTAATTGTTAAAAGTCAAACCGTTGTTCTTATTATTTGACTTTTTGATTAAACGAGTTTTACTCGGTCATTTCTCAAATTGAAACCACATATATGTTGGTATTTATGTGGGAAACAAACCCTCAAAAATGGTATTCTCTGATTCCCACTTTATGCATGCTAACTGTCGAGTCAAACTTGTTTCTAAAAAGTCAACAGAAGTTGTTTTTGCAAAAATAAGCTTAAATGGTAATGTAGAGGACATGCAATCTGTTTGATCATCATAAATAACTTATAATATATGTAAGAATGTGTTTTATCATAATCAACTCGACAATCTTGAGTATAAATACGAATCGGAACCGAAAGTCTTATAAAAAGACTTTTTCGTAGACTATCGATTCGGATCCGTGCATGCATGTTTGAGATCTGTATTAGAGCATATTTTGAACCATTTTTATTTTGGTAAAACTCTCTGGAATTTTTATTGCTTGAGTCTATGTTTAGCCGATTCATTTGCATGTTTCCGATTTATGCTTAAAGTTGACTATTTTGCCCTTTTTGATGTAAAACGTGATTTTTGGAAAAGTAAAAGAGTAGAAATCTTTATTTCTAATATATAAACTTGCACCGAAAATTTGAGATCAGTTAGTGGTCCAGATTTTGAGTTATGGCCGATATCGTAAAACTATATCTTAAAGTTACATAAACGGCGCATTTCGCGTATAACCTATTTCAGGCCACGTTTTGATACAAAACTTTTTACCCACTGATGTTATATAATATTTTGGGATTTTTGATGATTTTTATTTAATTTTTGGCTGATCGTATCTTAGATCGCTTAGTCGATTCGGTTAATGCCGGTTTTGACCGTTTAAGCCATAAAATGAGTTTTATACATCCTTTTGACCCGAAACCTTTTTCTACTGATTTTATATGTTAAATAAATTATTTTGAGCATTCTGGAAATATAAAAATCTCAGCTTTCTTTTAAAAACCCGGAAACGGCTCTAAATCGCATTTTTAGCGTTTTTAGCGCATAGTAAGCGTTATACCCGTTTTAACCATATAAGACTCATACCTACTGATGTAATTGGTATATTTTCATATAATAACAGTAAGTATAAGTATATGAACTCAGGTTTCCAGTTTTGGCAGTTTTAGCCCTTGTGAAATTACTAAAATACCCCTACGGTGCATAGTTTGATTTTAAATGTTAAAGTTTGATATATGGGTCATACCCTACTGTTATAATATGTTAAATGAAGTATATTACTGTATAAACCAGACCCGAAACTCAGATTTCTAATATGACTCTTTTATAACCTTTTAAATGACCAAAATGCCCTTATAAGGCATAAATTGAGTTTAAAATTATTCGGGGCATAATATAACATAACTTACTGATATTATATCATATTTAAAGCATATTATCTCAGGGAACTTGCATATGACTCTTTTGGTTTTACCCGTAACGCCCTTTTTGCGTTCGGTTCGGTTTACGTAACTAGTTTGCGTAAATTGACCGAAACGGGTCAAATGTTATCATTTTTATCTCAAAATCCAGAATGTATTTAGTATACCCATATTATACAAGTATTCAAACTTGTCGGGTCTAAATCACATTCTATCCGGTCTTTCGCTTAATCATGTGTCTTAACCGTATATTTCCTTAAAACTAACCGGTCTAAGCTTAGACTTAATAAAAACCCGTTAGTATTCTAATTGGTTATTTATACCATCGTTCCAGACTAGAGCTGTCCGGTAAATTGTACCTACGCTTACTTAAGTGAATACGGCTGAGTTATTATAATTCTTGCTATTTAAGACAGGAGCTAGCTCAGGTAAATACTTTTAACTTATTTTCCCTTATACGGGCTTGGGATACGGTATTATAAAAATACCGCTTGGTCGGGTGTAGAAACTGTTTAATCGGAGATGATTAAATTGCATAATCCCGTCTTAATCTGTGTTGATTGATAACAAATAACATTGGGGGTTAATGACCGTGTCCTGGATATCCTTGGCTCATTTTAAAAAGTGAATGGCCACGACGTAAGCACAAGGTGTAGGCAAAACACCTCCTGTTGCATATGTATAACGTATACTCACTCGTGAGAATATCTTCTTGTGAGATTATATTTGTGGTGTGTCGATTAATCTTGTCCGGCTTGTATTGTATAATCACCGGCCCTAAATGTTGGACAACCATGTAAATCGGATACAAGATTTTTATTAATAAAATTGTCCCAAGTATAAAGATTAATTTTGCCTCTGTGCATTTTAATCAATGTGTCAAGATGTTTTGTGCCGTTTGCACTCGAATCACTTTTCAAACTCTTTTTCCAAAATGAGTTAGTTAATTGTATTTACCAGTGTAAACTGACGTATTTTCCAAAAGGTTAAGTGGCAGGTACTATGCGTAATTGGCTGGGAGCTCGGGGCGTCACTAGGGAATCTTGCAAGTTCTAGATGCCTAAAGTCTAATGAACAGTTTTCTTTTATTTATCCGCCTATGGATCCTTTACCTTCCGTTGTAATACTCTGACATTACTTATATTCGGAATGTAATATATTTATCTTTTGCTTCCGCTGTGCATTTATATTGTGTTGTTTGTCTATGATGATGCCAACTACGTCACTATACTCCCCACCGGGCCCACCGGTGACACGTGGAAAATTGGGGTGTGACAGTTTGGAACCTCTTTGGTATCTCTGCATCACAAATGGGTGGTGCAAAATGAGATATTCTGTGACTCCCATCCGGAATCTCAGGAATGGGTTTAACCACTCCTGGGACACTAGATATCATATCCTTAAGTTTTTGCAATTCCCTAGCCATAGCTTGGTTGATTCTTGTCTCCTGCACAAAGCCATGGTTAGCATTATAAGAATTATTTAAAGTGTTACCTCCTGATGGATTCAAGGTTGGGATTCCTGATGTGAATCCATATTGATGTGATTCTGGCATGATTGAGGGACCAGATGAAGCAATAGTTTGCATAGGTATGAAGTCTCCCAAGTGAATCTCTGAGCTTCTGAGTTGTACACTCCTTAAGGATCCTTGATCCTGAAAGATGTTGGATCCGGTATGCATTGGAGCTGAAGGTCTTGGGGGATACTCCATGGATCCATGAACCTGAGATGAGGATCCTTGAGCCTGAGATGAGGATCCTTGATACTAAGAGTAGGATCCTTAAACCAACCGCGTCCCCATGTATCCTCCCGAACTAGAGAAGAATCCTTGATGCTGGAAAGAGGATCCCAAGTATGAAATACAATATTTCATTGATTTGGTATTTGTATGATGGTTGAAGTGACACAGGTGTCAAAAGGCCCTAGCTTAGCTGAATCGACGGCTAGCTTCGCCACAACTAGGACACGTGGCAGAACCGGGTTGTGCCTGTTGTCCGGCTGTCGCGCCCCGTGAAGCACATACCCATTAGGGTCGTGGCCCGTGAGCGGCCATTAATTTTTGTTTTATTTGATTTTTGTTAAATTAAAGGTAATTTAGGCCCGTTTTTCGCATACGGGGTATATTTTAGGACATATAGGGGTGTAGTAAGTATTTTAGGAGGGTTGTTATATCCTCCTCCACCTTGTTTTAGAACTCGTCCTCGAGGTCTACTGGAACATGTGTGGATATTTCCTCTGCATCTCATATTCAAGCTCCCAAGTGTACTCTGGTCCTCTCTTGGAATCCCATTTTACTTTAACTAGAACTAATCTCTTGTGTTTGAGATTCTTGATCTTTCTGTCTTCAATCTGTAGGGGTCTTTCAATAAACTTAAGTTTTTCATTTACCTATATGTCCTTAAGAGGTACCACTAATGATTCATCTGCTAAGCACTTTTTGAGATTACATACATGAAATACATCATGTATCCCTGCCATTTCCTCTGGCAGTTGTAGCTGGTAAGCTACTGGTCTTATCCTTCTAATAATCTCAAAAGGTCCAACATACCTGGGGCTTAGCTTTCCTCTATTTATGAATCTGACAACTCCTTTCCATGTAAAAACTTTTAATAATACTTTATCTCCTACTTGAAATTCCAACGGTTTTCGTCTGTTGTCAGCATAACTCTTTTGACGATCGCGTGCTGCTTTTAGTTCGCTAGCGACCAATGGCTCTGATACCAACTTCTGTCACACCACAAAAACGTCGCAGCGGAATATAAAACGTAGTGGTGACGGAAGTTGGTGCCCATTTATATCTTGTCGATCGATGCATTTAATTGTTGGACATTTTAGTATATTTTAAACATAAGTTATTTAAACATCACGTTTTAAGTCACGACCACATAGTTAAGTTGTCTTTGATCCTCGCGGATCTTGTTACATACATCCCAGAAAGTTTAAAGGTTGTCCAACATTTTTAAACAAACATCATGCATCATTCAAACACAAGATACGCCATGATTCCCGAAGCCGAACTCAAGTACCTGTAGAACACGTTAAAATCAAGTGTCAACACAAAGGAAGGTGAGTTCATATATTCAGATACAAACAAATCATCTCAAAGGAAAAACTTTCTGATCATGTGTTTATTTGAAAACATCCATATAAATTTTAGAAAGTCCATTTTTACTTCCTTAATAAAATCCATGGGTCTTCCGTCGCGGTTCAACCATCCGACAATATCACTTTTACCCAGGTTTTGTATATTAAATTATTGCGTCAATTTTCAGACTCGTAATGTTAGCTAGACAATACGAACTATATGTTAACCATGCAGGGATAATCAATGCTAGACAATAATCAGACTCAAAATTCGTCGCTTGACTTGACACGGGGCGACCGGTCACGACGGGTTGTCAACCCGATAGATCTACCAACAATTCCTCGCGTGCAATACTTAAATGATTAAACGACATCATGGGCGCAGGGTCCTCTTCGAGAACAATATGATGTCTGCCTCACGTACAATATATATATATATATATATATATATATATATATATATATATATATATATATATATATATATATCCTACTAATATGACAATTTAATACACGAAGTTGTACGAACCCCCTGGACCCCTTCCCTGGGACCAGGTCGGCATCCGTCCCAACTTTACAGTCTGTTTCGCTTCAGAAACATCGCACCAATCCCGTTTCATCCCGAAACAAATATATTCAACAAAACCGTTTCATCCCCGAAACATATATTTTCACAAATCCATATATTTTCAACGAAAATATATAATTTATATCAAAAAGGTATGTTTTATTCCAAAAACATTATTAAACCCTTTTATTGGCGTGTTCTACCCCCAAAATATATATATAAAGCAGTAAAAAGAGGGGTTTAGTGACACTCACCTTTGGGTGCGTATTTTAAATAGCGCAATCCCAGAGATTGATTTCTACACGTCCTATTATATATATAGGAACGATTTTAAATCAACATTCATAACACAAAAATCCTAAGTTTCTCCGTTTCTTAGAATTATCACATAACTTTGAGATTTTCTCGAAAAGTTATCCTTTTTTATTATGTTGGCACGTTAATATATATATATATATATATATATATATATATATATATATATATATATATATATATATATATATATATTAAGATTTTATGATTTTGCGACTTGAACGATTTTATTGGTGACCATTATTGTGTAAGTCCGTTAACACTCCCGTTTACACGTAATATATCTACGATTTACGCGTCGTAATATATGTACATAGACATTTCATATAATTTATCATCAACACACGCGAAATCTTATTAACTCATCTATTTTGTCATTTTTAAAGCAAATATACATAAAATTCCTCATATGTATCAAATTTCATGCTTGACAAACAAGTTACACATTTAACGTGGTTTTTACCGTTTCTACCGCAAAAAACGCACAATATACAGGCATAATCTAAACTTCCAAAATCATGTTAATAACTTAACATACTTTCACATTCTCATTCTTAAATCACATAACACATTTTAATACATATGGTTTACCCAAAATTTTACCCATAATGGTGTACATTGAAAAATGCGTATTTTAGCGATTCGGTAACGTTTTCAGGCGTCGGAAGTCACGTATGACCAATCAAACACCAAGTAAACTTAAAATTAGTTAAAATACTTATTTTTATACTAAAAACATCAGTTTACTTGCTGATCTAAATCAGTTTTATAAAAATCACTCGAAAAGCCGATTTTTGACCATTTTAACGTATAGTTTTGCGTTAAACGTTACTATAATCATCCCAACTCGAAATGACTTGATATTTTAACACAATACATGTTATTTACTGATTAAAATCGTGGTTATAATCAGATTAGTGCATTTTTTGTATAAGTCACATAAATCATGCGATTTCACGTATTTTACAACCTTTAATGCACCAAGTACAACATGCAAAGCTAGCAAACATTATGACAAAGTTATATGTCACTAAATACTTTAAAATAAATTTATTTTTGTGTTTATAATCTGTTCAAAACTGATTTTTACCAAATCATACTCAAATCACCCTTTTATAAACATATGTCATCATGCATGTCTAAGTATATGCATCTATTATACCCATATCATAACATCATCATCCAACACGACCTTAAATGCATCAAAGACCATATTTATGTCATGTTCATCTAAATCAAAGCATATTCATTTCATTATCATCAAATCATTTTCAAATAAATGCAAACATTCCATGTGGCAAAACTTTGTATATGCATTCATATATATATATATATATATATATATATATATATATATATATATATATATATATATATATATACATATATATACAACACACACACACACATGAACTTCCAAAAGTTCACTTACATCACTTTCATCTCAAATCACAAGAATCTTTTTAGAACTTTCTTCTATGACACCTTTTTAACACATGCATGAACCCATCTTTCAAAGATCACTCAAATCAATCAAGAACAAGAAATCAAAACACAACTAAATACACACATAGCCATAACTTTAGGCCATACATTCACACATATGTACACTCACGTTTACTTTTATTAAAATCTCATTCTCTGTTAAATACAAGTTTGTGATTCATTCCAAGTTCAAGAGAAACCATCTAACATCTCCATTATCACTAAAAATCAAGAATGTGATTTAAAAACAAGTTTATACCTTCAAGATTTTTAAATGGGTTTTTGAGAAAAGATGATGATATGAGACTTGTTATTGCTTGAATCTTGCTTGAAATCACTTCCAAACACCCATATTAGCTTGAAATCATCTCGAAAAGCTCTTGATTCTTCATGGAATGTTTAAAATTTTTGAAAGCGTGTGTGTGTAGGGGGTTTCAGCCGTAAGGTTCAAGAGAAGAGAGAGAGAGCTTGTTTGATCTTGTATTGAAGAAGATGGAGTGTTTAAATGAGCCTAATGATTAAGCACAATGCTCAAGACCCACATGGCATAAAATCACAATTCCAAGAAGTGGTGGCACCACCCTTGGCCGCCAACACTCTTTCTCTCTCTTATATACACACATAATTCATATATATATATATATATATATATATATATATACATATATGTAAATTTATGTTTAAAAACAGGTATTTTACTGAATACCGGGTATTTTATCTAGCGTTTGAATCCTGTTTTAGTGCGTTTTAAATTATTTTTATCATTCTATAAAAATAATCACTAAAAATTATTACTGACAAAATTACTAGTTGCCTTGACTGGCTGGGTTGACAGTATTTTGTTTAATTCGTGCAGTGTTGCGCAGTACGCGCCCAAACTCGAAAAATAGAGTTTCTTAGCGTTTTAATTTATTTTTCCTCACGAATATGATTCTAATCATAACAGACTATTTTTAGGATTTTAACACTGATCGGGTGGTCACCGACGTTCGTTTCGCATTTTAACCGTTACGCGATAAGCGTTTATCTTACCGTTGCCAACATAATTTTTATCAAAGTTTAATTTTACCAACTCATTAAATTTCACATATAAACATCATAACCAGTCAAATACAACCCTGTTACCTATTCACAACACATGTTACAATTGTACGGTACGGCCTGAAAAGCCGGGTGTCACAGCAAAGGTGGATGGGTCCTTCTATTTGTGGAGGATGAAGCCTTTGATGCCCCTCATCTTTTATTTCCTGCACTCAATGAACTTTTAGTATGGACACCCTTTGCCAACCCAAGTGGACGGGCCACGTTTTGCTGGTAGAAACTTGGGTTGGCAATTTTTACAACCTTTTAAAGGGTTAACTTTGATAAATAAACAAAACTTTAACTTTTGGCTATCTTTGTGTTGTTTATTTTCTGTACATTTGCTTGTCAACTATCATACAATTTTAGAATTTACAAGTTATTGATGAAAGTATAAAAATCAGTTTATGTCAAAGAATTTAGGATATGATCAAGGATCAAATATCCTTTAATCAAAAAGTTTGAAAAGTGAGACAATTTTAGGATCATATATCCTGTTGTCAAAGAATAAGGGTAACACTTATAAACCAAGAATAACGTGTTGGTGCATACGTCTGTCGACTTCGTCTTGTATCGAGTCTTGTATTGTATTAGATAAATCAGGGCACGTTTTACGAGAAAAGTATGTTTATAGGTATTTCACGTGAAATGTCACATAGGTATTTTCGTACGAAATCAAGTAGTAATTCCACACGAAATCAGATTTCACATGAAACTGATTTCGCTTGGGCTGGTTCGTGCGAAATTAGCTCACCTATAAATACTTGAAGTGCCTTGTCATTTGTAACTTTCTGGCTTGAGTACCGAACTGCTGCCGAAGTGTCAACTCGCTGTAAAACTTTGTCAAATCAATCAAAAGACAGTTTAAAGTGAATATCTAGCTGAATTGACTCAATACGTTTGTTTCCGCCTCTCGTATTGAGCAAAAACTCTTCTGATCGACTGATTCGGGTCAGAAATTGATCCTATAAGTGGTATCAGAGCTCAGGAGGAAGAGTTCATACCAATTCAACTGCAAATTCTGATTTCTACACTTTCTTTTTCACAATTAACAAGTTTTCACGGCCAAAATGATTTGAATTTCACACATTATATGCGTAACAGTGTTTTAACAAACCCTTGAAAGTTTCAGACTTAAAATCGTACAAAAATCTGATCAATTTTGACAAAAACAGCCTGAGATAATGACATCAGCAGTATTTCGTATGAAATAGAGCTTTGATTTTGCACGAAATCACATTTTGTGATTGATTTCGCTTGAAAGTGTGGTTTATTTCGCACGAAATTAGTATTTCGTGTGAAAATTTGGTTGATTTTGCACGAAACCAATATTTCGTGTGAGGATTTCGTACAAAATCAGTGTATTTCGCACCAAATTGTCATTTCGTTTGGTCATTCCACACGAAATCAGTTATTTCATGTGAAAGGGGTTATTTCGTGTAAGCTGATTTCGTTTGAAGTTGTCTTGCAGGTTATTTCGTTTGAACAGGGTAGTTTCGCACCAAAGGCTATTCCGTGTGAAAGTAAATTTCGTTTGAACATTCTGATCTTGTTGAATTTTAAAAACCGTAACATGGAAGAGGAATTTTACAACGCATTTGCTATTCCGATTACCATTGCACAGCACACAATGTTAGAAAATGAAACGGCACCATGCAGAAACCACCAAAGCTCATGAATATCGAGGAGTATAAAGGATGGGAAGAACGATTTGAGAATTGGGTTCAAGCAAATTACTTGGATGCTTGGGAATGTGTTGAAATGAAATATCTTAGACCAATGACTTATGATGAGGAGATTATTGCAATCAAAGATCTTAGTGCTGAAGATAAAAAGAAATACAAAAATGAAAAGATGATGACGAGTTTATTACAGCAAGTTGTTAAGGAAGATATCTTGGTTTTATTGCAACACAATGGAACTGCATATTCAATCTGGAAAGCATTAAAATCAAACTTTGTTGGAAGCAAAGAAATGATCAAGAACAAAAAGTCACTTTTGAAAAAGGAATTTGATCTATTTCGTGGTTTGAGAACTGAGAGTACCAAGCAGATCATTGAAAGATACTACAATTTATTAGTTAACATGAAGAGGGTAAGCATTACAAAAGATAATGAAGAATTGATTGAGAAGTTAGTTGATGCATTGCCACATGAAACTTGGGGCACATACCTCATGATGTTGAGAAACAAAAAGGATTTTAGCAATCTAACACTGAGTAAGTTCATTGAAAAGCTTGAAGCTCAAGAAATGGAACAAAGGAAGATTTCTAGAATGAAAGATTTTGATGGTGAACAAGATATTGGTTTATATTACAAAGGTGGATTGAGTGATAAGACGAACATGTCACCAAAGGTTGAAACTGCATTCAATGCAAAGAGTTCATCGGGAGGTTCATCTAAAGGATCAAACAGCAAAACAAGTTTTTTGTCATATCCGTCATTTGATCCAAACTTGTCAGCAACCAAGAATGGCAAGAAGTTACAATGCAACATTGTATTGAATCTTGAGAATGATCAGGATTACTCAGAAGAAGTTGCTAAAAGTCACATGTCTTTGTTGGGGACTGTGTTAGAATCATATGGTAGTCTAGTTGCAGGAAGGATCGGGAATCCAATGCTAAAAAAAGAGGATTACGATCAGATTGATGCCGAGGAGATGGAGTTAATGGATATAAAATGGTGTTTGGCGAGTGTGCTAAGAAGAGCTGAGAAATTTAAACAGATCACAGGAAGAGATGATCTCCGTGATGCAAATGTTTCTACTTTAGGTTTTGATAAATCTAAAGTTACTTGTTTTTGTTGCAGGGAAAAAGGACACTTCAAGAGGGAGTGCACAAACTGCAAAGCAAGTGGAGCTCAAAATCCGTTCAACAACAATGATTAGTATCGGAAAGCAATTTATCATCAAGTTGCTCAACAACAACAAGAACCACAAACTGCACATGCTAAGAAGGTGATCGAGGAATCATCAAAGAGGGCTTGTATGGTTAATCAAGATGATAAAAGATCAACAAAAGGATCCAGTTGGGATAAATATATTTCAGCTGACAGCAAAGCATTTCTGATAGATCAAGATGATGAAAGATTACCAGAAGGTTTTAGCTGGGAAAATTTTAGCTGGGATACTTATTGTCCGGATAAAGAAATTTTAGAAGCCAAAGCTTTTGTTGCTCGAGTTGCTGAAGACAGTGATAATGATGATGATTATTATGCAAGAAGAATGGAAGAGCACTTAAAAATGATGGAGGAGAGTGACAGTGATGATGGAAATGTTAAAAAGAAAACAAAGAAAGAAAAAAAACCAGTCAGCAATGATGATGAAGAGGTTCCAGTGATAAGGAAATAGGCAAAAGAAGTTCCAGCTTTTAAGGTTGATGCAGAAGCTGATGCAAGAAATATTCCTGTGAAATGTGATAACTGTGAAGCAGTGAAAAAGCAAAACAGTACTTTGATTCACAACTTGAATAGATTGAAAGAGTCTTATGATGTTCTAAACAAGTCAATGAATCAGTACAATCAAACAAGTAGTGAAAAAGCAACAACCATGAAGACACTTCAGGGAGCTTTCATGACAAAGCAGAGAGTCGTCAACAATTACATTGAGAAGTGTGCTGTTCTAGAACAAAAACTGGAAACTCAGAGAATTGAAACAGAAAGAGTTAATAGGCTGTTAAAAAGTTACTCATGTACTTCTTATGTCATTGACAGGATTTATCTAACCGTTGAAGGCATGAAGGCGTTTGAAGAACTTACATCTGAAGAAAAGACTTCTAAAACAAAAGAAGAAACTGAAGTGAAAGATTCTGGTAAGAAACAAAGTATAAGTTACAACAAGTGTCCACCCCCGCTGGAAAATGGATATTCGCCAGGAAATTCAAATTCTGAAATGGTCAAAAAGGCAACCAACTTAGTGTGGGAATCTGAACCATCAGTTAATTTGCCAGAAAATATTGATGTTACTTTCACGGCATCTGACACTGATCAACAATCTCAATTGATGAAGAAAGTGGTGGATCATGTGTTAGATAAAGATGATATGGAGGAGTCTAAGTCGGAGTCAAAGTCTGAGTCAAGTACTCCAAGTCAAACAGTCAAAAAAGACAAACGGGTTTACAATAAAGAATTTTTGTTATCAAAATCTAATTTGAATGATGAAACATTCAAAGTGGCATATACTTTGAATGATTCTGACAAATTATATTTTGATGAGGAATTTCCAATAAGAGGTGTCAAAACTGAAATGATTAAAAAGGTTTTCAAACTAACAGAAATTAATATTTCTGGAATAAAAGATGTAAATCTTTCTGAAAAACCTAAAAAATACACCTCAAGAGTTCAACAAAAAGAAAACAAGAAAAAGGGTTACAGTTCTGGTTCAGGTTATCGAAAGAAACCAAACCATAACGGTAATTTCAAAAAGAAAGGTCTTGGATTTATTCCACCAGAAAATCATAATAATGAGAAAATTTATAAACCAAAAATAGTATTTGTTTCAGGAGCAAGCTCGGAAGAAGAGGAGAAGAGTTCATTCTGGAAACAAACCAACAGAGAATTCCTTTCGAAGAAGCAAGAAGGAATGAAGAATGAAGCTGTTCAACAGAAAGAGACAAGAATTTGTTTTCAATGCAAAACAGTTGGACATATTGCCAGGAATTGTCCTAAGGGAATACAAACAAAACAGGGAGTGTCTCTAAAAATGAAAGAAAAGATGGTTGAAAATGAACCACCAGCCGAACCTTTTATAGTTTTCAAAAACTCAAAATTTGAGGTTGGTGAATGTTCAAAGAGATTTTACAAGAGAAAAGCAAACCTTGACAACCAAAAATGGGTTGTTAAGAAATCTGATGATAGTTCTTGCAATGATTCTGATTCGACAAAATCAGAGGAGCTATCTTCTGGTGATGAATCTGATTCTACAAAGTCAGAGGAGCCACAAGTTGATTCAAATGGTGAAAAATCAATTCCTCCAACGGATGATGTAAATTTTCCACCATTGAGGGCTGAAAATTTTAAACAAAAAGTTGGCAAAGTTGAGATTTCAAATCAATTCTTTTCTGAGAAGAAAGAATTTGATGTTGAAAAAGCCTTTAACCCCAAAGTGAAACATATTTTTGGAAAAATGATTAATGGAAAGGCAAAAGGGGTAAAGGAATTCTATGAGAAGAAGAGGAAAGGTGAGAAACCGAGTGTTGATGACTCGGAATCTCCCAAGGGCTGTCAGGCTTGGGAGAATTTCTTTAACTGAAAAACCTGACTTACCGGAACTCCCAGGTTGGTAATTGGGGAGTAGGAATCGGCATCTTTCTTGAGAAATTCACAAGTTGGTAAATGTGATATTTCGATCTTCAAGTGGTTAATCAGGGATATTAAGTTGTACTTGATTTTCTAAAAGTGGCATTTGTTGGTAGAACCTAAAATTGTTAAATTTTTCAAATATATGAGAAAAACAATGTGATGAATTAATCCCTGACCTTCAAGTGGTAAAATCAACAAAACTTATTTTCCAGAAAAACCATTTTGATTAAAACAAACTTAAGTGTTTTGAAATCATAATGGGAAAAAGTTTGTTGTAAGGGGGAGTTCTGATTGTTTATGCCAAGTGGATGGCGAATTGAAGCAGTTCTCATCAGGTTGTCATTTTACTTGTATAGTTTGTTTTCAAATTTCTTTGAATGGATTTGAATTTTAGGGGGAGTAAGAAATAAGAAATTTCAGAAAATCCAAAAACATTAGAAAAATTGAATAAGTCAAAAACATGAAAAATTGAAAAAGAGTTTTGTTGTGAAAAAGAAGAAATGATAGTACATCAGTGGACTATCACAACACGCTAAAGAACTGTAAAGTCAAAAATGTGATAAACAATCTCACTGAGGATATGCCAGTAGGTTTTTATACATTTAGTAGATTGTTTTTGAGATATAAACATAAATTCAAAAAGCTTACTTATATCGTGGGGAACATCTCTCGGATATATGGGTAACCCCCGAAATCTTGCTTGAAAGATTTTCTATTTCTGACATACTAGGTCTTTGTGCGTGGTGATATCTGGGTATTATACCAGGACATCTGATTTTACGGGAGCAATAGCCTAGTCCTCGTATAATACTTTGCACAGGCTTTAATCTTAAAGCCAGCCCTCAGTACAAAAAATGATGAAACATTGAAAAATGCTAATCATGTGCTGTTGAAGAAAAGATCCCCAAACGGGACACACCTAAAGATGAGCCGTCATCTCTTTATACGAACAGAAGTTCTAGCCTGAGCTATCACGGTCTCGCACTTACCCATTTACAGATATCATTAGTGTACACTCACCTGTAAGACTGAATATAGATATCTGGATACGAGAGTATATACTGAGGTGGGACACGCGAATAAGTTTAAGTGCTTAAAACACTAATCTCGTATCTCAAAACAGTTGAACTTTGTGTGAAAATTTAAGTGGATCAGTATACTGACAATCTAAGTGAATTGTTTAGAACTTAAAATGTTTAAAGCTTAACGGTGTTAGTGATTTGTCTCAAAAACTGATATGATCCTCTTACACAAACTCACAAAAATATTGTCTGTAAATATTTCTGTATTAAAAAAAAACAAAAATTCAAAAAGATTTTTAGTGTGTTTTAGCATAAAATTTTGAAAAATACAAAAAGATTTTCGACAACTGGTGTTGAAGAGCTGATTTTCAAAATTCCAAGTGCTAAACATGATGGACATTTCGTGAGGGGGAGTTTGTGCATAATAAGAAAAGATTTTGAATGTTTAATCTACAAATGGTCATCAGAAGCTTTTAAATGTTAAAGCATTCTAATTCTACAAGTGGTTCATCAGAGATTAATATGGTAAAATCATTTATTAATTGGTTAATACCTGCAAGTGGTTTTAATTCATTTGTTGAATTCATCTTCTACAAGTGGTAAGCAGAGAACATAAATGTGTCAAATTTTAAATTTGTGAAACTTATTGAGAGGTAGAGATTGTGCAGGTAAGCCAGATTTCAATTCCTAAAGCAGAGTGTGTACCAGGTCAAGATCCTGATCCCAGCGTATTGATAGAGGGAGTCTGTAGATAAAAACAGCCAGATTCTGTTCCTGGGAGATGTGTTCATGCAAGCTGCTGATGATGATGAACTTAAGGAATCAAGAGATCTGATCAAGAGAATTAGAGTGAAGATAGAGCCAGGTCGAGATCCTAGAGATGAAGAGAAGAGAGAAGATTGAGGATGCTTTACAGTGTCAGATATTTCAAAAGAGTTCGAGAAGACTGATAAAGATTGAAGATTGAAGACTCGACACCGAAGACTTCGTCAACATCCGAGGGGGAGTCTGTTGGTGCATACGTCTGTCGACTTCGTCTTGTATCGAGTCTTGTATTGTATTAGATAGATCAGGGCACGTTTTACGAGAAAAGTGTGTTTATAGGTATTTCGCACGAAATGTCACATAGGTATTTTCGTACAAAATCAAGTAGTGATTCCGCACGAAATCAGATTTCCCATGAAACTGATTTCCCATAAATACTTGAAGTGCCTTGTCATTTGTAACTTTCCGGCTTGAGTACCGAACTGCTGCCGAAGTGTCAACTCGCTGTAAAACTTTGTCAAATCAATCAAAAGACAGTTTAAAGTGAATATCTAGCTAAATTGACTCAATACGTTTGTTTCTGTCTCTCGTATTGAGCAAAAACTCTTCTGATCGACTCATACGGGTCAGAAATCGATCCTACATAAAGTTAAAGTAAATAAGGATCATACAAGAGAATCCAAGTTAGGATCCTATATCCTTAACACTTACAACTCTAATAATTCAAAGACAAAATCTTGTAGAAAGTGAGGATCCTGGATCCTTGACTGTTTGGCTTTGGAAACCTGCAATATAACATAACTTGGGACTAAGCCAACTGAAAAAGAAGATGTTAGTATCTGGAGACAAGCCCGACAATTTAGGGACTAGCCCAATAAGCTGGGGACAAGCCCAAAAACTGGAGACAAGCCCAAAAACTAGGGACAAGCCCAAAGGATCTTGTGTAAACTGGAGTATGGCCCATACTGGCGACTATCCAAACTTAGTGACATGAAAATGCCAAAACCTTAGCTAATGTGAAAACGTTAGAAACCTTAGGAACGGATGTATGGTACGTCTACCATTATACTTAGGATCCTAAATATAGCCAGTATAATTAAATTGTCAGCCCCTAAAGCGGGTACTGGTCCCATTGCCTTTAACTGCACTAGGATAATCGTGCGCAACTGGCGAAGGTGTAAGAACCTGATTCGTAGGAGGTAATAGATACCTTAAACTGGGGACAAGACCAAAAACTGGGGACAAGCCCAAAAACTGGGGATAAACCCAAAGACTTAGGAGATTTCAGTGGATACTTGATCCTTTGTCAAAGATCTGCAAAACTCAGAATTTAGTGAAAAAGGATAAAGGATCCTGGATCCTTCTCCTTGTAATCAGGTAAATTAAAGGATTAGATAAATAAAAAGAATCAAATCATTACTAGAATGAGGATCATATATCCTCTAAGGATCCTTGATGTGTACTATATACGAGAATGACAAAGGATCCTGGATCCTTCTTACATGAAGTATCTCTTTAAATGGACAGCATTCCAAGCTCTTGGTAGTAGATCACCTTCCATTGTTAATAAACGGTATGCCCTCTTTCCTGCCTCAGCTTCAATAAGATAGGGGCGTTCCCACTTTGGTGCTAACTTTCCATCAGCAGGATTTGTGGTATTTTGGAATGCTTTCCTCAACACCATGTTACCAACTTGAAACTTTATGATATTGACATTTTTGTTACAAGCTCCAGCTATCCTTTGTTGATAACTAGCCAATCTTATCCTTGCTAAATCCCTGAGTTCTTCTATGGTATCCAAATCTTGAACCAAGTTTTCAGCATTCCCTTCAGGATCACGGATGCTTGTTCTTGCAGTAGGAACTACCATCTCTGTAGGGATCACAGATTCAGCTCCAAACACTAAAGCAAATGGGGTCTGGCCAGTAGCATTCTTGGGATTTGTTCTATCAGCCCATAACACATAAGGTAGCTCTTCTGCCCATTTTCCCTTCTTGGATCCAAGCTTCTTCTTCAAGTTGTTGATGATGATCTTGTTAGAGAATTCTGCTTAACCATTAGCTTGTGGGTGGACTGGTGTTGATGTTATCATCTTAATCCCCCAGCTGTCACAAAAGTTAGTGGTTCTATTCCCAATAAATTGGGATCCATTATCACAAACAATTTCAGAAGGTATGCCAAATCTAGTAATGATGTTTCTTTTAATAAAGGATATCACTTCCTTTTCTCTAACTTGTGCAAAGGCTCAGCTTCTACCCATTTGGAAAAGTAATCTGTCATAGCAAGCATAAACACTTTTCCTCCTGGTGCTTTGGGAAGTTTGCCAACTATATCCATTCCCCATCTCATGAATGGCCAAGAAGAGGATATAGGATGCAGGAACTCCGCTGGTTGATGAAGGATATTACTATGTCTTTGACAAGCATCACATTTCTTTGCATAATCCACAGCATCCTTCTTCATAGTAGGCCAATAGTATCCTGTTCTAAGGATCCTTGAGAACAGTGCTCTGCCCCCAGTGTGGTTTCTACAATCTCCTTCATGAAAATCCTTCAAAACTTCTTGGATTTCTGGATCCTCGATGCACCTTAGATATGGACCTGCAAGAGATTGTTTATATAACATGTTATTTAGTATTGTAAATGGCGATACCTTGACTTGGAAAGCTCTAGGATTTTCTCCAGTAGGGATCTCTCCATGTTGTATATATCTCAGGATTGGAAGGATCCAGGATCCTGAATTTGACTATGCACCATCACTAGGTATGATTGCAGAATCTTCCACTATCTCCATAGCTGTGTGATCCTCAATAGCAGGAGTTAAGATATGAATAATTGGTACCCTAACATCCTCTGGAATCTTCAATGATGATCCAAGGTTGGCTAAGGCATCAGCTTTTGCATTTTCTTCCCTAGGTACCTGTGTCAAACTAAAAGAAGTAAAAGAGTCTGCCAATTTCTTGACTATCTCTAGATATTTGATTAGTCTTTCACCTTTAACAGCATAAGAACCATTAAAGTGGTTAGTAATTAACAATGAATCTACATGTGCCTCAAGATACCTGATCCTCATGTGCTTGGCAATTTGCAAACCAGCTATTAAGGCTTCATACTTAGCCTCATTATTAGTAGTTTAAAACTCACAAGCAATTGAGTGGGGTATTATGTCCCCCTGTGGTGATTTTAGTAGTATGCCTAGTCCAGTTCCCTTGACATTTGAAGCCCCATCTGTGAAGAGTATCCAAGGATTCTTAGTCTCTTCAAGCTGTTGAACTTCCAATTCAGCTTCCCTATGTAGATCACTACTGAAATCAGCCACAAAGTCAGCTAAGGCTTGGGATTTGATCGCAGTTCTTGGTTCATATCTGATATCATAAGCACTAAGCTTGACTGCCCACTTTGCCATCCTTCCTGACATTTCAGGTTTCCTAAGAACATTCTTGATTGGAAAGTTAGTTTTAACAATAACAGGATGTGTCTCAAAATAATGGCGTAATTTAGTAGATGCCATGATCAAAGCAAGGTTATGTTTTTCTAAATGAGAATACCTGGATTCAGCATCAAGCAAACTTTTACTTACATAGTACACAGGATGTTGAGTACCTTCATGATCCTTAACAAGGACTGCACTTACTGCTTTAGAAGAAACTGCCTTTTCTGGTTTCATTAAGGCTGGAGCAGAGGATAGGTAATCCTTAAGGGCCTTGTGAGCATTCTTATACTTTTCAGTTCACTCAACTTTTTTGTTCTTTCTCAGTATGTCATAGAATTCTTTGCATTTCTTTGATGACTTTGAGATGAATCTGTTCAAGGCTGCGATCCTTCCTGTCAATCTTTGCACATCCTTGGTATTGGCAGGAGACTTTGTATTCACAATCGCCTTGATTTGTTCTAGACTGGCCTCTATCCCTCTTTTTGTCACCATATAACCTAGGAACTTGCCAGCTTTTACACCAAAGTGGCACTTGGAAGGATTCAATTTCATATTGTATCTATCAAGGATATCAAATGCTTCCTCCAAATCTCTAAGGTGATCCTCAGCTCTCTTGGACTTGACCACCATGTCATCAATATAGACTTCCATTGTGTGTCCAATTTGTTTTTAAACATCATATTTACTAGCCTTTGGTATGTAGCACCTGCATTTCTAAGTCCAAAGGGCATAGCAATATAACAATAGATACCAGTAGGGGTTATAAAGGCTGTATCCTCTTGATCAGATGGTTCCATCTGAATTTGTTGAAATCCAGATGAAGCATCCATAAAGGTCAACAACTCATGACCCGCAGTAGCATCCACCATGGAGTTAATGTGGGATAATGGGAAAGAATCCTTGGGACATGCCTTATTTAAATCAGTGAAATCGACACATACCCTCCACTTTTCATTTTTCTTTTGAAAAAAACCACATTGGCTAACCACATTGGATACTTAACCTCTCTAATCATACCTGCTCTGAGCAGTTTATCTACCTCCTCTTGGATGATGGCATTCCGTTTGTGCAAACTTTCTCTTCTTCTGATGTATGGGTTTGAATGACCGGTCAATGCCAAGTTTATGAGTAATAATATCTTTAGAAATACCTGTCATGTCCTCATGCTTCCAAGCAAATGTAGCTTTTCTCCTCTTTAAGAAGGATACTAAATCCTGTTCAATGTTATCGAGGATCCCGGATCCTATAAAAACTTTGGATTCAGGATCCTGAGGATCCATCAGGATATCTTTCACATCTTGTTCTCTTGCCTCCAGGACATCTCTTGGAGGATACTTTAATTGCTATGCCTCCCTAGGTCTTGAGGTTGGCTTCATTGATGAGATGTAACAATTCTTGGCTTCTTGTTGATCATTTTCTATCTTCACCACACCCCATGGAGTAGGGAGTTTGACACACTGATGATATGTAGATGGGACTGCTTTCATATCATGTATCCATGGCCTACCAAGGATAACATTGCAACAAGATAAGCAATCTATGACACAAAATTTCTGAAAAGAAATAACTCCCTATATGTAAATGGGAAGTTTAATGTCCCCCAATGTATTCTTGGTTTCTCCACTGAATCCCACAAGAACTGATGATCTTGGGACAATTTCTGATTCAGGGATGTTCATCTTCTTGAGGACATCAAGTTGAATAATTTTCATTGAGCTTCCTCCATCTATGAGAATCCTGCAAACAAAATGGTTAGAAATAAACAATGTAATAACAAGACCATCATGATGAGGATCCTGAATGTCCGCACGGTCATCCTCATCAAAGGATGTGATTTTCTCCTGTGTAAGGATTGAGGTTCGAATGGGCCTATCCCCATTTTCCATCTTTGTTTCTTTAGCATGCCTCTTGGCTGCTGAAAACGAAGTGCCACATATGTCTGATCCACCGGAAATGAAGTTGATAATTTAGGCATCAGCTGGAGGAGCAGGAGCCCTTTCTGGAAGCTTTTTAGGATCCTGGATCCTTGATTTTTTCTTCCAAATAGCTCCTTCAAATGTCCTTTGCTTCACATGTAACCAATCTCTTTCTTGAGTGCTATGCATTCATCAGTGAGATGACCGAAATCTTCATGATAGGCACACCATTTGGATTTATCTTTCGTAGCAGCTGGCTTATCACTCTTTCTGGGCCATCTCGCTTTTTCACCTAGATTCTGCATGGCAAGGATTAGTTCATTATTATCAACAACAAAGCAATATTCAGAAATGGGTGGATAATCTTCATCATCCTCTTCTTGCTCCATAGCATGCACGTTTTGATTATCAGACTTGTTGTATGACTTGGATTTGTTGTTCCTGAAATAGGATCCTTGCTTTTCCTGCTTTGAGGATCCTGACAGTCTCTCCTGAATCCTTTTATCATCCTCTAAACGGATGAATCTAAGGACCCTGGTTCTTACTTCATCAAGATTCCTGCAAGGGGTCATGGCAAGATCATCATAGAATTATGAATCCTTAATTAGACCCATTTTAAAGGCTTCTATAGCTGTAGCAATATCCAAATTAGGAATCTCTAAGGATTCTCTACTGAATTTAGTTATGTAATCTCTAAGTGATTCATTTTGACCTTGTGTTACCCTATATAGATCACTAGTTAATCGTTCAAATCTCCTACTACATGAAAATTGGCTATTGAATAAGTTAACTAGATTAGCAAATGAAGTAATAGAGTAAGGGGGAAGACTTAGCATCCATTTTAGAGCTGATCTGGTCAGTGTGGATCCGAAACCCTTGCATAGACATGCTTCGTTTAACCTTTCCGGAATGGGATTGATCTCCATTCTCTCCCTGTATTGAGCTACATGCTCTTCTGGATCAGTTGTGCCATCGTAAAGCTTCATGTTTAGTGTTTGGAACCTCTTTGGTATCTCTGCATCACAAATGGGTGGTGCAAAACGAGATATTCTGTGACTCCCATCCGGAATCTCAGGAATGGGTTTAACCACTCCTAGGACACTAGATATTATATCCTTAAGTTTTTGCAATTCCCTATCCATAGCTTTGTTGATTCCTGTCTCATGCACAAAGCCATGGTTAGCATTATAAGAATTATTTAAAGTGTTACCTCCTGATGGATTCAAGGTTGGGATTCCTGATGTGAATCCATATTGATGTGATTCTGGCATGATTGGGGGACCAGATGAAGCAATAGTTTGCATAGGTATGAAGTCTCCAAAGTGAATCTCTAAGCTTCTGGGTTGTACACTCCTTAAGGATCCTTGATCCTGAAAGATTTTGGATCCAGTATGCATTGGAGCTGAAGGTCTTGGGGGATACTCCATGGATCCATGAACCTGAGATGAGGATCCTTGAGCCTGAGATGAGGATCCTTGATACTGAGAGTAGGATCCTTAAACCGACTGCGTCCCCATGTATCCTCCCGAACTAGAAAAGTATCCTTGATGCTGGAAAAAGGATCCTGGAGGCTGAAGAGAGGATCCTGAAGGCTGGAAGTAAGATCCTTGAGCCTGTGTCATCGCCGATGATCCATAGCGCATACTCGATGATCCACCCTGGTACTTGTCACACCCCAACCGATGGCGGAATCATCGGGGCATGGCACTGAGCGAAACAGATTGTCCAGAAGTTTCCACAACAACTATTAATACTATTCAGTTAAATGATACGTCCCATACCGTATCCCAAATAATACAACAAATTTATTACAGATAACAACTAGTCAAGTAATTCTGTTCCGACAACTCAGATTTAAATAAAATAAAATTAATATTGTTCTGCTTCTAAAGACCCCTAGATTGACTGCTACAGACAACTATTTGTTGGGGGCTCTAGATGCTTTATTCTAGCCTCGCTTCCCTAGCAAGAATGCATCTTAAACACTTGTCACATACGTTAAAATAAAGTCAATACATGAAATGTAAAGGTGAGCATACAAGTTTGATAATAGCATATAGAGTTCGAAATAGTTTACGCATAACCAGCATGTACACAGAGGAAAACGAAGCATGTTAATTATCGACATGGATCTATCGATACCAATGACTGCGGGTTGACTGTCCGAGACAATTCGCAATACATGTTTACCACCGTAATCCATGCAAGTAATTGTCCTTAAGAACCCCCGTGTGAATGGGTGCTGAGTCCAAACTATAGTACTACGTCCTTAAGGCAGGTAGACAACATTCCACGTGTAAACATAGCAACACGCATTCATTTAGTCACGTAATACATGCATAATGTTTAGCGTTTGAAATAATTTGAGTAGTGTGTTCGATTATGATTTAGATAAATAACGTATGTAACACCCAAAAGTGCTAAAGCAAAAAAGGGTTCGAGTATACTCACAGCGATTGATTGATGGATTGAAGGGAGCACTTGGGAGTAGGGTTAGCCTGAATAGTTTGATTGATGGGTCGAACAGCCTGGTCGATCAAACTGTTGGTTCCATCGAACGGGTTATTCGTTCGGTTGGACAGTCCGTTCGGACAGCCTATTCGATCGGCCGGTAGGCTCGATCGGTTGGACTGTTCGAGTGGATTGTTTCTTCCTTTGAGTAGGATGTGTTTGTGTATGATGGGTTGACTTTTTGAAGTTTTCGTTGTAGTATTTGAGAACATTGAAGTGTTCTTACCTTTCAGGTCGATCGATCAAACGGGCCGTTCGATCGGCCGGCTTAACCGATCGGTTAGACACTTAGATAGTAAGTCCTCAGCTGGATGTCACCTGATCGAACAGCATGTTCGATCGGGTGGCACTCCAATACGTCGAACGAGTTGCAAAATCGATTAAGGGTTGAAGCATAGTATCTCATTATCCGATGAGTAAACATCTCGTTCGATCGAACATCACCTCGTTCAACACTATACTTCATGAAATTGTCAAAGTGTGGGGCCACTTGCTAGCCGATCGGCTGGCCTGGTCGATCGGCTGATATGTCCGATCGGTTGGGCTGTTCGTTCGAATAGCCTGTTCGATCGGTCAGCATCCTGACCTGGTCGGCCTGTTCGTCTAACACTTGGCTGTTCTGATTGTTTGACGTTATATTGAGATATTTTGACAACGAGCTGAACCATGGAACCTTCGTTCTTACTTGTTTCTCCTGCTCGGACAGGAATCCCCCAAGTCCGGCCGGTGAACGGTTCAGAACGGTAGTTTAACGTTTAACCAGAAATCGGTGAACCTCGTAGATAGAATCCGAATCTTGAACCACACAACCATTAGAATGCTTAGTGAGTTGGCTCAAGCTCCGTTTCTACCGGTTTGAAGGCATTGAGTGTAAAAGAGTTGAAAGAAAGTTGGAAATCATTCTTTCAATCCTTCACATCATGTAAATGTTTAGATCTGTGATAGATCTTAGTTTGTTTATGTGGAAATCGGCTAGATCCAAGTGATTCTTGGTGGATTGAGGCCAAAACATGATGTTCTTGAAGAACACCATGATGACATCACCCTAGAATGCTTAGATCTTGATGATTTCACGGTTAGAAATCAAGATTTGAAAGATAGAAAGGTGTAGGAGCATGTATTGATCAAGAAAGTACAAGATTTAGGATGAAAACTTACCGAAATTGGAAGAAATCTGAGAAAAGAAGGGGAGCACGAGCTGGTCGGTCAGAGAGTTTCCAAAAGTGGAAAGAATGATAATGACAGGCCTATTTATAGGCTTCCAAATGGGGAAAGGGCTGGCCGATCGGCCAGGCATCCCGATCGGACAGCCTGCTCGATCAAACAGTCTGTCCGATTGGCTGGGCCGTTCGATCGGCTAGAAGCCTGATCGACCCACAGCCTGTTTCGAGTGTTCGGCGCGACGATTTCTGATATTTCGATTTCGATTGAAGACGATACGAATACGATAGAGTTTCCTATTCAAATTACTTTTAATCCCAACCACTATATCTACATACAAGCATCTATACTCCATATTCGATTTCGATTTCGATTGAGTTCGATTGAGTTTCAAGTTTCGATTCGATTGATTCACCACACATAACATAAAGTAAACACGCACAGGTAACACATAAGGCACACGCACACATGATATAACACCAAATTCGCATAATTCGAGTTTCGAGTTCGATTGATGATTCGATTAGCTTGATTATTGATTGATTAACTTTATCGCATTGTTACTTCCTACTATTCACAGTCGTAAATCGTTTCGCGTCGATTAAACATTCGATTATGTTAGGATCAGAGGCTATCATGATTGTGCTTGTTTGTATAAATTTGACAAATCAATGAATATAAAATAAGATTGAGTGCAGCGGAAATGAAGACAAACTTTGTAAGCACAATCTAAGTGGAAAATAGTTTGATAAACAGATGCTTCTCATTAAGTTGAATGATTTAATTACAAATCAAATGATTACAAGCATGCTTACAGAACTAAGCTCCCCCTTAGCCTGATACTCCAAGGTTGGTTGCACAAGATGAAAGGATTGGACTGGAGAAGAAGAATCCACTCAGTCAATTAAGTGTAACAGTACAGGGTACTGCTCCATTTATAGGCAAACCAAACCACTGAGGCATCTCAGCTGACGTCACCATGATAGTGACATCTAACAACCTAACAACCTATAAACACTGTTCTATACAAACTACTGATGTTTAACAACTGATTATAAGTACAATACATAACAAGAGAAAACTACTGCTTCACGTTCCGCTGTTGTAGCATGAGCACTGATGTTGAGCATCAGTGCTTTCTTCAAAGGTGATCAGTCCTTGAATGAGCAGTGCTTGTGTCTTCATCAGTACTTAGGAAACGACAGTAGATAGAGCATCAGTGCTTGATTCATCAGTTGTTCTAGTGAGCAGTACTTAAGATCTATCAGATGTTAGACTACCACTGTCAAGGGGAAAGCCTAGTGCAAACAGCTACTTATTTTGAGTCCACTGTTGTGATCCGGTTTTGGCTTTCATTATCTGTTCCTCTGGTAGGGTTCAATCCCAACAATCTCCCCTAGAACAGATAATGCCAAAACCCTTCATTATTCTGGACCTTTATTCCTCATCAGAAATTCCTTAGCTTGTCTTTTAAATTCTTCTTCAAAATTCTTGGAACTTGTGTCATCTTCATCCCTACACAATGTAAGTTCAAGGAGATCCTGCAAATCTTCAACACTAAGGCCTAGTGCTTCTATCCTTGATATGTACTTCACTTCACCATTGGATCTGATCAAGGTCAATACGTGGGTTTTTTGATCAGACGTCCACTTTAGTACTTTTAATCCTAATGGGTTTATTGGGAGAGATTTATTTTTATGAGGTATTTGGTGAAGCTGGCCTATTCATGACTGACTGAGCAGTACTTGCAGATTGTTCCAGTTCAGATTCTTCTTTCATCATTAACATAATGCCCACTTTTACAAGGTCATTTCCAGCAATTAGATCTTGAACTATTTCAGCACCCAACTGGTTTTGACTCCTTCTTTTGTAGATGGCAGCACCAGTAGGAGCAGTGGTTCTTTTGGCTTGCAGCTTTGGTGGTCGTTTTGAAACCTCTGCTTTGGAGTAGTCAGGTTTTTGTGGAGCTGTTGGATCTTTCTTCCTAAGTTCCTCCAACCTTTTATAGGTGGCCCTGACCCTGGCTTCTCCCCACTTTGACACAGAGTTCCTTGACCCATAATTAGCTGTGATAAGCTCCTCTTTCATTCTTTTCAACTCTAATGCCTTTTCAGCTTCAAATTGTTTGAATTTTTCAGGAGGAGTCTGCTGGACTTTATTTTTGATCATTTCATGAATCCTGGCTACTTCCTTTTCAAGCTCAGGAATGGTCCTGTGTTTGTACATGTGTTTCTCCCCCCTGTATTTCTTGTAGGTCATGATATTTTCAATGTAGTCTTTTCTCAGGGTCTCTTCAGCCCTTTCTGAAATTTGTTGACTAACATTTTTGGCAAATTGCCCCATTGTTCTGACCTCTCCAAGAAGAAACTGATAGTTTTGCTGAAATTCCCTATCAGATTTCCCTTGTTTATTTTTGTTAGCGATATCCTCGGCTTGCTTGGCTTTAATTTCTAAGTATTCTTCAATGTTGTTTGGCCTAGGATATCCTTTAACTGAAGGCAAGCTCCTTTTGGCAGGGTTATCCTCATAGTAGAAAGATTTGATTTCATCTCTAACTGCTATGAGTTCTAAAGGAAACACAACACCTGCAGGAGGTAAAGGCTTTTGAATTTGAGTTGAAGAGAGAGGAATGGGTTTTGGAACTGTGACAAGTGCTTGGGATTTTGAAGCTGTTGGTGGTGGTGATGGAGAATCATCATCTGATATGATAATCCTTCTCCTTTTCATTTTAGGAGAGGCAGATGATGTTTTGGGTGGAACAGTGGAGGTGGTTTGAGTGGCAGTGGTTTGTGAGTGACAAACAGCTGTTGAAACAACTGGTGTTTCAACCATTGTTGTCATTACAACAGATGTTTTAACATCTATTGTCTTCTGCTTTATGGCAGGACGTGATGGTGGAGATGTTGTTTTTGGTGGTGATAAAGCAGTGGTAGTGGTGTATGATGAAGTGGTGTGTGTTGAAGTGAGACCAGTTGTTGTAACAACTGAAGTACCAGCAGATGTTGGTACAACAGAAGTTGCAACAGCTGTTTGGGTGGAGGTTTGATGTTGGTGGCTTTTGTACAGTGGTTTTGAAGTTCTTTGGAAGACTTGATGGTGTGGACTTGGGTTTCCTTACTTTTCTAGTAAGATTTCTTTTTCGAACAGGATTTTGATTATCCTTTTCACCAGAACAACCCTGCGCATTCAGCTCCATTAAAGCTCTCTTCTCCTCATTCCACCTTGATAAATCCTTTGCCGCTCTATCCCTTTTTACACTTATGACACCATCATCAAGTGCATTCTGGGTAACATCAACCTTCTTGCTACCATCTGGCAAGGGAATATTTCTGAGCATTGCATCCTTTTCTGGATCAAGATACAACCCATTATCAATCCCTTTCTTTGTCCACTCCTTAATTTTCTCCCCCTTTTTGGCATTATCTGTGGGGATTTCAATAATAAACAAAACCGTTGGAGGAGTAGTGCCAGTGTTTGCCAACATATGTGATTTTAGAGCCTTGATGTCTACTTGTGTGGTTTTGAAACTAGACTCCATTGTTTCTCTAAGCTCTTGAACATGTTTTTCATGCTACAGCTCAGCCATCTGTTGTTGTTGGTGGAGAAATGGTTGAAAAAGATTCCAGAGCTCATTTGTAACATCTGCTGGTTGTGGAGCAGGTGTGACAACTCGTATTTCGAACCTATCGTTGTGCAACGTTATGTAATTACGTGAATTTTTATTAATTGAATGTTATGATTATGAGTTGTGTGTATTGAATGTTTGTATTAAACGAGCCCAAACCGCACAACACTCACCCGATCGCACAAGCCCACTTGGGGCCGTATCTCTTGTATTCGGACCAAAGGGCAGCCCATGATGGGCCGACCCACTCTCTTTATTCGCATAACACTTAGGGGGAAAGGGTTTACTTCTCACAACTTGCTAAGCAAGAACACACACAAACCCTATTCTCTTCTCTCTTTCTCTCTCTCGTGAAGCCGACGGCAACATCACTCGTTCCTCTCGAAACTTTTGATTCGGATCATCCTCTCCTCTAGTCGGTTAGTGTTGTGTTTACTGATTACATGTTTGATGATGTTGTGATGTGTGTGTGCTATAATAATCTTGCATGATGACCTAGGGTTCTTGTTAGCATGATTGAGTATGATTTTAATTCTTTGTGTTCATGAAATCGGCTAGTACATGTGTAATTGATATAATGTCCATATGAATCGGATTCGTGTGATAGTGATCTAGAAATGAATGGATGTTAGTCGGCTGGTATGATTCTGTTCGATGGTTTGCTTATGATGATTGAAAGCTTTAAATCCGATAGTTTAAATGTTATAAGATGTCGTTCATGCTTTGATTATGATTAGTGTTCATACGAATTTTGAGATAAAAACATTGTCTTGTTCGACAAATGGGTGGATTAGAAACTGTTGATTTTATTAATGATTGATTTTAAATAGGAAACTGATTAAATTGACTGTAACCGATTACAAGATTTTAGAATCAATTAAACTGATTGCATGGATTACGGAAGTTAGTTAAACAATCGCACAAGGGCTCTGATCGCACAAGAGCCCAATCACACAAGTGAATCGCATAAGTAAGAATATGCTAAGGTACAACTGTTGATACACTAGGTACCGTTTAACGATGCATGATCGCACAACATATTGTGGATCGCACAAGCTGGTGCGGATCGCACAAGATGTTGGGCCACACACAAACTACTTGAATTGTTGTATTGGGCCTCACAGCCCAATCCCGGGTCGCACAAGCCGTCCGGATCGCACAAGTCGTCCGGGTCGCACAAGATCACTATTGGGCCGAGTATACTGTTGGACTTCTTAACTGTTGGGCCGGGTTTATGACGGATCGCACAACATGTTGTGGATCGCACAACATGTTGGGCTGGGTACTAATTGGACTTCTTTGATAAATCGCACTAGTTGAAGTTGTTACATGACTGTTATGTGTTTGCCATGTTCGTAACCTGTTGACTTATGTGTGAACATACGTGCATTACTTGAAACCAAAACCTGACTTGTATGGTAACCATGTTAGGACGTGGTTAACCGCTAGCAGCTAGACTTGACCTTTTGTGTATCTGCCGAGCAAACCAAGGTGAGTTCACACCCTTACCAAGGCATGGGTTCCCAGGGTCGGGAATGGGTTTGGAAGATTTCCTGTACATAAGTTATTATCGGGATTACGTACTATGGGCCTCGGGAGAGGAAGGGATATTGATAGATACTGCTAGACTAGTGATACAAATACTCCTCTTCGCACACACGCCGGGAATGGTTGCGATAATAGAACTAATCTTCGCACACATGCCTAGAATGGCTGCGAACCGTACACTAAACTTCGCGCACATGTCGGGTGGGCTGCGATACAAATATACCTAGTCTAGAATAGTTGGGAAACTCCCACTAATCATCGCACACATGCCAAGAGGGCTGCGATACAAATGCATACGATACATGGATTACTAAACGAACTTACGATTTACAATACGACTTCTATAACTGAACAAACCACTGTGAACTCGCTCAACTAGTTGTTGACTCTCTGTTACATGCCTTGCAGGACCTTAGGTATACATGCAGCTTGCACGGGAGGCGTGGTCGTTGTGGACAAGGATCGAGGATCTTTTGATAAACACTTATGACTGTTGAAAACTTAATAATTACATTGGATTTTATGCTATGCTTCCGCTACTTAAACTATGTTATTTGAACACCTTTCATATTGTGGGTTGATATACACTTACGTTTGCAATTACTTATTATGTTAGATATGATTGGTGGCTTGATCCTGGTCATGTCACGCCTCCAAGCGGTGGTACTCCGCGTGTGGATTTTGGGGGTGTGACAGATTGTTATCAGAGCCATTGGTTATAGAGAACTCGGTTTTAATAAGGGAAAAAACGTTTTTATTAAAACCAGACTATAACCAGTACAGTGCTCTCAACGATCCACAACGACGCTTCGCTCCACGTGCAAGACTCAACATCCTAGGTAATATGGTTTATGTTTATATTGCCTACTTGCTAGACATAGAACTTTGCTCGTAGTATGTTTAGATACACATAACACTATTGCTTGAGAACACTTGCGTGCTTACTCTCTTCTGTCATCGCACTTTTCGCGAACCTCTCTCTTACTTATGTTACCTTTACTATGAAGTTCATGTTTGGACGTATTAACATGACTCAAGCCCAGTTGACGGCTCTCATTAACGAACAAGTTGCTGCGGCACTTGCAGCCGCCCAAGCAGGAGGTCAACACGTTCAGCAACCTGTTTGCACTTTCAAGAACTTCATGGACTGTCGTCCAAGCACGTTTAGTGGCACTGAAGGAGCAGTGGGACTCCTCCATTGGTTTGAGAAGCTCGAGTCGGTGTTTGAGATTTGTGAATACCCTGAGGCTCGCAGGGTGAAATACGCCACTGGTACTTTGGAAGGAATTGCGCTGACTTGGTGGAACGCGCAAGTTCAGATTCTAGGGCTGGCAGCTGCTAACGCCACCCCTTGGAACGATTTTAAGGAACTGATCAAGCGAGAATACTGCACGCGTGATGACATCCACAAGTTGGAAGTGGAGCTTTATCATCTGAAAATGAGGGGTCGGAAATCGAAGCTTATACGAAACGGTCAAACGAACTGGCCATCTTGTGTCCAACCATGGTGGACCCTCCAATCAAGCGCATTGAGTTGTACCTCAAGGGTTTAGCATTAGAAATTCAGAGCCATGTGACATCGGCTAACCTTGACAATATCCAAGACATTCAGCGTCTTGCTCATCGCCTCACGGATCAGGCGGTGGAACAGAACAAGCTGCCTAAGCGCATCAGTGCAACTACTACCGTTACCACTTCTACTACTCCTGCTACTCCTAATGACAAGAAGCGGAAATGGGATGGGGATTCTAGCAAGGGTTCCGCTACCGTTCAGTCTCAAGCACAGCAGCAGCGCAAGAATAATGATTACCAGAGCCCGAGTCAGCAAACTTATGGTGGCCAGGGGCAAGGTGGATATCGGGGAATTCACCCATTGTGTAACAGATGCAACAGACACCACAGTGGTCACTGCCGTAAGGGCCGCTGTCAGAGATGTCTCAAGATTGGGCATGAAGCTAAAGATTGCAGGAGCTCGCGACTTGCGAATCAGAACCAACAACAACCACCAGCTCCTCAAAACCAACAGCAAGGCAACAGAGGATGTTTTCAGTGTGGTGCTGAAGGTCACTTCAAGCGGGGTTGCCCCCAGTTGAACCAGAATCGCAACAACAATAACAATCAGGGGAATGGTAACAACAACGGTGGAAACAATAATGGCAACGAAGCTAGGGGACGTGCTTTTGTGCTGGGGCAGGGTGATGCCAGGAATGATCCCAACGTAGTCATGGGTAAGTTTCTTCTCGACGACTTTTATGTTACTGTATTGTTTGATTCGGGTGCGGATACAAGTTATATGTCTTTGAAAGTTAGTCAAATGCTCAAACGTACACCCACACTTCTGAACACTAAGCATGTCGTAGAGTTAGCTAACGGTAAAAGTCTAGAGGCCACACACGTAGTTCAGGGCTGTAATCTTATCCTCGCTGGTCAGGCTTTCTCGATCGATCTCATTCCCATAGTTTTGGGTAGTTTCGACATCGTCATTGGAATGGACTGGTTATCTCAACAGCACGCAGAGATCCTATGTAAAGAGAAGATAGTTCGTATTCCCCGTTCTGGTAAAGAACCCCTCGAAGTTCAAGGCGACAAGAGTGGTGCTGTGGTAGGCATCATCTCCTTTCTAAAGGCTCAGAAGTGTTTGCGTAAGGGCCACACTGCCATTCTGGCACTTGTTACCGGTGCATCGGCAAAAGAAAAGAAGTTGGAGGATATTCCAGTTGTACGCGACTTTCCTCAGGTGTTCCCTGAAGATTTACCTGGTCTACCGCCTCATCGCCAGGTCGAGTTTCAAATCGAGCTAGCACCAGGAGCAGCACCCATAGCACGTGCACCGTATCGCTTAGCTCCATCAGAATTGGAAGAACTCTCTACACAGCTACAGGAACTCTTGGATAAGGGATTTATCCGACCTAGCTCTTCGCCCTGGGGAGCTCCAGTATTATTTGTGAAAAGAAGGACGGTACCTTTAGGATGTGCATTGACTACCGAGAACTGAACAAGGTGACAGTGAAGAACCGCTACCCTCTTCCACGTATTGACGACTTATTCGACCAGCTACAAGGGTCGAGCTACTATTCCAAGAAAGACCTGAAGTCAGGCTACCTGACGTGATGTCGTGGTCACAATCAAATTTAATCCCAATAACAACTAAATAGATAGCAGTAAGTGGGTATCGAACACAGGGAGTTTGTGGAATATGTGCTATCTCGATGTATGTCTAACTTCACTAAAGCAAACTAAGTTGAACGAAAAATAAATTCAAGAGTGGGTTTGATTGGTTGACTTTTAAAACTAAGATTAACTAATTAAATTGCAAAAGAAAAGTTTTGGTTGTAAACAATTAGAGACGAGTGACCATCTTTAGTTTCCGGTTTGCTTCAACATTTGTGCTATCATTCACTAGAAAGAACTACATAGACATAGTTCATGTGCAATTACTTGTTGTGATGAAAGGGAACTAAGTACTCAGATTCCTAGAACGTGAGGTTGTTACCCGATGACCAATTGACCCTTACCCGATCCTAGTTCTACCCATGATATCTCGATTGCCAACGGCACCAAGAACGTATGGTTTCAAAATAGAATAATCATAAGCATCAACAATTTACAAGCAAATAAGAACACACCATGATAAATAAAACATAAATTCAATTTACCATTCTAGAAATATGAAATCAAGCACAATTGTCTCTACAAACTTTCAACTAAAGATGACCATAAAGAGTTTAGCTATCCATGGCTTGAACAACCATCGTCCCCCAAGTCCCCAATTCGTTCACTAACCAAGTCTAGATGAAAATAAGTAATAAGATAGATAAAAGATCCATTCTCCAAGCTTCCAAGTCTCTAATATATTCCCATATTTCGTTTACTAGCAGGTTGTTACCGAAAACCAATGATAAGTCCCCATAAATCCTCTTCAAATGGCTAATAAATGAGTAGGTTACATTTTGAGATCAGTCGGCGCCGTAAGCTACGGCGCCTGCCGTAGCTTACGGCGGTCAGCAAGCACAAATCAGCATAGGGTGCCGTAACCTACGGCCCTCAGCCGTAGGTTACGGCTCTGAGTGGTTCTTTACGGCAAGGAGCTCCTGTCTTACGGCGATGAAATTTGGACATGTTGGAGCCGTAACCTACGGCCAGAGCCGTAGGTTACGGTGCTGTATGTTATGTTTTTTCTTGTTTCTTTCATTACAAGTTGAATCAATAATTCCTGTTTACACCATCATCTAGCATCCATCCAAGCTCCATAATATCCATCTTTTATGCACTTTAACACCTGCAAAATCAAACATAGAGTGGTTACCAATTTCAAGCAATTAACTGAATAAAGCATGGAATGTGCGTACATTTAGACCTTTTAAGGGTTGTCCTACGGACCACCCGTCACATCCCCACACTTACCCGTTGCTTGTCCCAAGCAACTCATTCACAAACTATTTTCAACATACGCGATCAACATAAACCAAACAAAAACATGTTGTCCTTTTAATAACCCGTTCTTAACACCCAAAACAATACACCCCTCTCTAAATCTCTCCTCTTGGCTACAAGTAAGCACTAGCATTTGTAGGCTAGACACACAAAAGGCAAACGGGCGGTTGCACAACTATATGCTTGTACCTAAATCGGTCCTCCTCCTACGAGTGTCAAATATGAATGCAAATCAAAGGGGCTTTTAAGGTTGTAATAAGGCTAGGTGAATGGGTAGGACATGGAATATATATGAAGTAGCGAAGGACTTGCCCGGTCTTTTATTACATAATGAAATAAACAAACAAACAAACTTAAACTTATATACAAGACAACTCAACATTACTTTTTTTTTCATTGCTTTTTCCATTTTTTTTCTTTTTTTTTTCTTTTTTTTCTTTTTTTTTGTTTTTTTTCAAACATTCAACATAACATCGAACGTATCTACACACTACTAAAATAACTACTAACACTATAAGACCGGGTCAAGTCGGGTAAATTTTTAGGAAACTAGCTAAGGGGTAACAAATGATAGGCTTTAGGCACAAAATTGGGCAACTAAATGTCCAAACCCCCGCCCCTCTCGCAACCATGCTCATATATATAATTAATGAGGTCCAACCCCCCCAAATCCCACACTCGCACTCAACAAGACGAGGCTACCTAATTGCCCTTATCTTTTCTACATTCACATTTAACTAAGGACTCAAACCGTATTAAGGCACAAGTTCTAATGCACCCCCACCCGTTGCCACTCTCATCAAAGATAAGCATTATTTATGTACAAGTGTGGCTTCAACTCTCACCAAGAACAAAAGGGTATTTAGGGTTGCCGGTGCATCATTTGAGGTTAATCCAAGTTGTTCAATTTTTCCATGTTTTGCTTGATTTATTTTTTTTTAAACCTCAAAATTTCTCCCCATCCCCACACTTGGGATACATTGACCCCAATGTATGGTTTTGAGGAAACTTGATCGCTAAACCTTTTCAACACCAACCAAAAGGCTCCACACTCAAACCACAAATTTCTTTTTTTTTTTTTTTTGGTATTTTCATTTTATATTTTATATATATATATAGTTTTTTTTTTGAAAACATGACACCACCAACTTTCACACCCATAAACTAAACACATCAACATCAAAACATATCAAAACACCACCCAACCGCCCAACCATAAACTTAAACATGAATATATACAAAGGTGCACAAGATGAGAACAAGACACGACCTGATTAGTAAATTAGCAGTGTTGGTAGTGATGAAGCTGCGGTAATCGGACCGATTCAAAAACATCTCTTAGATTCGCCGATATCTCAACAGGGATGTTGCCAAACATCCCCACACTTGAATTATTGCATCCGTGAGGGTTGAAACGTAATAACCTGCCAAAACACAAACACAACACCAAAACAAAACCAAACAAAGCAAAACAAAACAAAACAAAAATACATTACTCTACATCCTCGGGCTGCCTCCCGAGAGCGCTAAGTTTAAAGGTCTTCAGCCAGACCATACCTGATATTCGTTATGGTGGTCTTAATGCGCACTTACCCGCAACATTTCCAACAAATGCCCGGAAATTTACATGCCATCTCCATAGATTTGTCAGTATATTTGGCATGTTAAAGCTGCTCCTGCGGGCTTTGCTAGTCCACTTCATGACATATACCTTAATGTCGGGTAGTTTCACCTTTCTCATCTTATTCCTCGAAACCTCTTGCCCACACTTGTTAATTTGAATCATTGAGATGGGAAGAGTTTCGGTACACATATCCATCTCATCAGCCTGCTCTACCTCATAATCTGCACACATCATCTGATCTACAAGTGACTCTTCATCAGATAAAGGACTCATTAGTGTGGTATTATCCTCCACAACCTCCTCCTTCATGTGAGAATAATCTCTAATATCGTCAGGTAATGGTGAGAGGCGTTCTTTTATCGCTATCTTCAATTTTAAAGTATGACACTTAGAAACCAAGCAGCTGATTCGGTCTACATCGGACAGGTTGGGTGTTGCTAAATATTGCTCGAGTTTGGACAAAGTTACTTCCAATGCAACAAGCTCTTTCTCCTCATCGGTCTCATTAACATAAACACCCTCGGGCTCAGAATATTCTTCGGGATGATATTGTCGATATCCCTGATACGGTCTATAGATGCGCGCTTCCATCATCTTTTTATTCCAATACTTCGGGTTTTCCGAATACACCGGGCACACATCATAATCATAAGTGTGATCGCGACCGCAACAAAAACATAGACTATCCATCCTTGCCTCATAATAAACTTCCTCGTCCCGTTTGGTGATTGACGGTTCTCTTGCTAATTCTCTATTGACGGCTGCTAGGGTTATGGATGATCTTAGCGGCTCTGGTGGAAATCAACAGGAATCTCGAGCGACACCGAGGGCTACGTTTGAAGAAATTGCAGCAAGGTTTAAAATCATTGGCGATCTCTCGGCTCAAACTGAACCCCGTAATGTTAACATAATCGATGAATTAGTTAAAAATTCAGTTCCAATTGATGCTGAAAACCTGCGGTCAGCAACTAGGTTTTCTGATTGGGAAGGGATTAAGCAAGCTACCAAGAGTTATGCGCAAAGATTGGAATTCAATGCGGCTGCTTTGGCAGGTCAAGGGAATTTGCAACCTTCAGTGACAACGGAACCGGTATCTTTTGCAAATGCAGTAAAGAACTTGAAGGAGAAGGTGCCGGTGAATTTTAGGGAGATGGAGTCTTCTGAGGTTGTTGATGGAGCTGATGTTGTTATTCCGTTGGCTTCGGTTAAGCAAGTCACGGACAGGTATGCAAACACTCTCTATGGGTATTTCTTGGGTAAACGGCTAGCGTTTCCGGTGGTGGATTACTTTGCTAAGAACAATTGGGTTAAGTACGGTCTGGATAGATTGATGATGAATGCGAATGGCTTCTTCTTCTTTAAGTTTAAAACTAAGGAAGGGATGGATAAAATGTTAGAGGATGGGCCATGGATGATAAGAAATGTTCCGATTATCTTGAAGATGTGGTCGGCCTCTATCAAATTAGAAAAAGAGGATCTTAAAGCTATTCCGGTGTGGGTAAAGATGCACGATGTGCCGCTTACAGCTTATACCGAGGATGGTCTTAGTTTGATTGCATCAAAGATAGGGGTGCCTAAGTTGTTGGATACGTATACTGCTACGATGTGTGCTGATTCTTGGGGAAGAAGTAGTTACGCTAGAGCTCTTATTGAAGTGCAGGCGGGGGCTGAATTAAAAAGAAGTGTCACTGTTGCCATTCCATCTTTAGATGGTAATGGTTATTCTAAGGTGGAAGTCAAAATTGAATATGATTGGGAGCCTTTAAGGTGTTCGGGTTGCTGCGTTTTTGGTCATGATGATTGTTCGTGCCCAAAGAACCCTCAGGTTGTTCCAATTGGGGATTATGGGAAAAAAGGTGATGATTTTCAGGTTGTGGGTGCTAAAAAGAAGAAAGCTACTACTCAAGGGCTTCATATAAAAAATCAAAAACCTAAGGTAGTCTATCGTCCGGTTGTCAAACCTAAACCGAATGCGGCTGTGAAAAATTCGAATCAGGTTTCAACGTCGAACTCCTTTGATAGTCTTAAAGATGACGATGGTAATGGTAACATGGGGGATCGAGTGGCTGGTAATCAGGGAGGTACTACCGTGGGTCGGGTTGAGAAGAAACCCTCAAGGGACGAGCAGGAATCGGATGAGGAGGAGGTCGAAGAAGTATACAACGAAACTAGTACATTTATGACATCGGGTACTCATCCTTTTTCATCAAAAGCAGGGGCAAGCACCTCTTCTTCCAAGTTCTCGAATGGATAGACTGTCTGCTTTTCGTCTGAAGGGGCTGCGGTTTTGTGGCCACTTTATTTTTGATGATGGTGGCTGACATTATGTGTTTGTGTTTTGCATTGTTTGTCTACTAGATGTCGAGTCATGATGTATAGTAGACTAGGTCTTTGGGGTTTTATAGGTCTTTGGATTTGTTTTGTTTTACATATATGGGGCATGTCCTGTATATGAACTAGTGTGGAACACATCCTCACTACTTGTACTTTATTGCGGTTGCATTTTAATAGAATCACCGGGGTAACCCTTTACCCAAAAAAAAAAAAAAAAAAATAAACTTCCTCGTCCCGATCGTATCCATATGAATAATAGTCATCCTCCATTTCTGATTCATAATCGTCAACGTATGATGGAGGTGGAAGCTGTGAAACATAAGACACCGGTTTTCCATGTGCCCTCCTGTAGTGAGCCTCGTTGCAACCAATACATGGATGTCGTGGACCCCCGCACAATCTACACGTAAATAAGCTGAAATTTGTGTAATGCCCTGTCATCCTACACAACACAACTCAACTACCAAGTGTAAATCATGAACATAAAAGAAATCTTTTTGGTTTTTTTTTTAATTTTTTTTTAAAACTAATACACAAGATAACACACGTTGCGCACTACTCCCCGGCAACGGCGCCAAAATTTGACGTGATGTCGTGGTCACAATCAAATTTAATCCCAATAACAACTAAATAGATAGCAGTAAGTGGGTATCGAACACAGGGAGTTTGTGGAATATGTGCTATCTCGATGTATGTCTAACTTCACTAAAGCAAACTAAGTTGAACGAAAAATAAATTCAAGAGTGGGTTTGATTGGTTGACTTTTAAAACTAAGATTAACTAATTAAATTGCAAAAGAAAAGTTTTGGTTGTAAACAATTAGAGATGAGTGACCATCTTTAGTTTCCGGTTTGCTTCAACATTTGTGCTATCATTCACTAGAAAGAACTACATAGACATAGTTCATGTGCAATTACTTGTTGTGATGAAAGGGAACTAAGTACTCAGATTCCTAGAACGTGAGGTTGTTACCCGATGACCAATTGACCCTTACCCGATCCTAGTTCTACCCATGATATCTCGATTGCCAACGGCACCAAGAACGTATGGTTTCAAAATAGAATAATCATAAGCATCAACAATTTACAAGCAAATAAGAACACACCATGATAAATAAAACATAAATTCAATTTACCATTCTAGAAATATGAAATCAAGCACAATTGTCTCTACAAACTTTCAACTAAAGATGACCATAAAGAGTTTAGCTATCCATGGCTTGAACAACCATCGTCCCCCAAGTCCCCAATTCGTTCACTAACCAAGTCTAGATGAAAATAAGTGATAAGATAGATAAAAGATCCATTCTCCAAGCTTCCAAGTCTCTAATATATTCCCATATTTCGTTTACTAGCAGGTTGTAACCGAAAACCAATGATAAGTCCCCATAAATCCTCTTCAAATGGCTAATAAATGAGTAGGTTACATTTTGAGATCAGTCGGCGCCGTAAGCTACGGCGCCTGCCGTAGCTTACGGCGGTCAGCAAGCACAAATCAGCATAGGGTGCCGTAACCTACGGCCCTCAGCCGTAGGTTACGGCTCTGAGTGGTTCTTTACGGCAAGGAGCTCCTGTCTTACGGCGATGAAATTTGGACATGTTGGAGCCGTAACCTACGGCCAGAGCCGTAGGTTACGGTGCTGTATGTTATGTTTTTTCTTGTTTCTTTCATTACAAGTTGAATCAATAATTCCTGTTTACACCATCATCTAGCATCCATCCAAGCTCCATAATATCCATCTTTTATGCACTTTAACACCTGCAAAATCAACATCTTGTGATTACCTAATTCAAGCAAATAACCGGATAAAATGTAGAATGTGCGTTATATTAAGCCTTTTAAGGGTTGTCCTATGGACCACCCGTCACATCCCCACACTTACCCGTTGCTTGTCCCAAGCAACCACTTCAAAAACTATTTTTAACCATAAGCGACCAATCGTGCGAACCAAACTAAAGTGCCGTCCTTTTACTCACTTTCTATCATACCATAAAACACACCCCTCACAAAAACTATCGGTGACAAGAAAAATTAGCAAGTTATGCTAAACCACTCAATGCGTATATGTGTGTGTGTGCGACAATAAGCTTGTATGAGAATCAAGTTTACTCCTAACAAATATTTAACATGCTTATGAATCAAGGGAACTTACGGTTATAACGGGGCTAGGTGCAAAGGTAGGAAAATGGCGGAACATATATATAAGAGCTGATTTTGATTTGACCCGGTTTTATTTCCAAAGCAAACGACTATGTACCAAAACATCATAAACTTCTAACTACTATTGCACTAATGACTTCTTTTTGTATTTTTCTCATATTTTTCTTTTTCTCTTTTTTTTTCATAACACATAAAACTCAACAATATATACAAAGACATCACAATCACAACTAAATTCCTAAACCGGGTCATCTCAATAGGGTATAATTTATATAGGAAGTAGGCTTTGGGTTTCAATCGAATGGCTTAAGGCTCAAACATAGTTTTCTATGGACCAAACCCCCACCCCTCACAATACCAAGCTCATATATGTAACGTATGAGGTCCAACCCACCAATCCCGCACTCTCACACATCTAGACGAGGCTTCCTAAAAATCCCTTATCATTTCCAAAAGCATGCTAACTCTAGGATTTAACAAGTATTCACACACAAGTTCTATTTACACACTACACACACCGCCACTCAAACAAAGAGTTAACTCTCATATGTGGTTCAATTCTCACCAAGAAAAAACTAAGAACGGGTGTCGGTGTGTTAAATGGTACAATATCAAGTTTTCAAATTTTTACACTTTTCGCTTGGATTTGCAAAAAAATTTTTGAATTTCTCAAAAATTTCCCCCATCCCCACACTTGGGATACATTGTCCCAATGTATGGTTTTGAGGGAAAGATCGCTTTCAACAAGAACACCCACATTTGCTTTGCATCTTGAACCCCAATTTTTTTTTTATTTTATTTCTAAAAACACCACCAACTTTCACAACCCAACAAACACATCAACATCAAAACACCACCCTACCTCCCAACCATAAACTAAAGCAAACAACTAACTATCAATATTTCAAAGCTAAAGAACACAACAAGACTAAGGAAAGAGTACATTGACCTGGTGAAGTTTGATACAACAAATGTTGTAGAAAATCCGACTTCCTATCACTACCTTCACACCAATCTCCGCACATCTTCCCCACACTTGAGTGTTGCCATGGCCCTGAATCATAGAAAGATAAAAATAGCAAGATCAATATAAAACCCCGGGTTGCCTCCCGAGCAGCGCTAAGTTTCGAGTCTTCAGCCAGACCATGCCTGATATTCGTTATGGTGGTCTTAATGCACACTTACCCGCAACATTTCCAACAAATGCCCGGAAATTTACATGCCATCTCCATAGATTTGTCAGTATATTTGGCATGTTAAAGCTGCTCCTACGGGCTTTGCTAGTCCACTTCATGACATATACCTTAATGTCTGGTAGTTTCACCTTTCTCATCTTATTCCTCGAAACCTCTTCCCCACACTTGTTAATTTGAATCATTGATATGGGAAGAGTTTCGGTACACATATCCATCTCATCAGCCTGCTCTACCTCATAATCTGCACACATCATCTGATCTACAAGTGACTCTTCATCAGATAAAGGACTCATTAGTGTGGTATTATCCTCCACAACCTCCTCCTTCATGTGAGAATAATCTCTAATATCGTCAGGTAATGGTGAGAGGCGTTCTTCTATCGCTATCTTCAATTTTAAAGTATGACACTTAGAAACCAAGCAGCTGATTCGGTCTACATCGGACAGGTTGGGTGTTGCTAAATATTGCTCGAGTTTGGAAAAAGTTACTTCCAATGCAGCAAGCTCTTTCTCCTCATCGGTCTCATAAACATAAACACCCTCGGGCTCAGAATATTCTTCGGGATGATATTGTCGATATCCCTGATACGGTCTATAGATGCGCGCTTCCATCATCTTTTTATTCCAATACTTCGGGTTTTCCGAATACACCGGGCACATATCATAATCATAAGTGTGATCGCGACCGCAACAAAAACATAGACTATCCATCCTTGGCTCATAATAAACTTCCTCGTCCCGATCGTATCCATATGAATAATAGTCATCCTCCATTTCTGATTCATAATCGTCAACGTATGATGGAGGTGGAAGCTGTGAAACGTAAGACACCGGTTTTCCATGTGCCCTCCTGTAGTGAGCCTCGTTGCAACCAATACATGGATGTCGTGGACCCCCGCACAATCTACACGTAAATAAGCTGAAATTTGTGTAATGCCCTGTCATCCTGCACAACACAACTCAACTACCAAGTGTAAATCATGGACATAAAAGAAATCTTTTTGGTTTTTTTTTTTAATTTTTTTTAAAACTAATACACAAGATAACACACGTTGCGCACTACTCCCCGGCAACGGCGCCAAAATTTGACGTGATGTCGTGGTCACAATCAAATTTAATCCCAATAGCAACTAAATAGATAGCAGTAAGTGGGTATCGAACACAGGGAGTTTGTGGAAAATGTGTTATTTTTGTTCTTGCTTTGAGTTTGTTATTTTTCTGGTTTACGCGAGGTGTGTTTAGTGTGCAGGTATTTACAGGTGCATGCGTACTAGAAGCTCTCACAAGCTTTCACCACTAGTGTTTGATCCAGAAATCGAGCGAACTTTGCGAGCAAACCGAATTTTGTTAAGGGAAAATACAATCAGCAGTTCACCAACAACACCAATTACACCAATTACACCACTTCGATACATGGATCCACCACCACCACCACCCACTACGGGTGAATCCACCTCATCATTTATACCAACATCCACTCAACCCTCACCAAATACCACGATTCCACCAAATACTACCGAACCCACCATACTTCAAAATGTCACACCAACCAACACCACACAGCCCATTACTACACAAGAACCAACCGTCACATTTAATCCTTCCACTACTATACCACCATTATCACATTTCTTCCCGGGTGCGGGTCCATCATATTCAAGCCATACCATAGCACCAATTTCGTCTATTGTCCATGCTACACCGTATCGACCATCAAATCAGTCGGGTTTCCAATACTCAACTCTTCCATTTGGGCAATCGTCGGGAATTCAAGGAGATGGGTATGATGAAGGTTATGAGGAGTTTGAAGGTTTTGATGAAGACGGATACGCTTATGGGGGTGATGGAGAGCAAGGGGAGTACGGTTATATGCAAGGCCAAGTGCAAGTAATTCCAAATGTTGGTGGGGTGCAACAACAACAACTCATACCTCAACATATTAGGCCAAGGCCACAAGGGCCGCAATTGCGACGTCCGGTTCCTTTGCAACAAGTTCGACCACAACATGTGCAACCGCCATTCCAAAGGCCAATTCAACAACCACCGGTGCCACAGCAACAATTTCAACAACCAATGGCACCACAAGGGCCCAGGCAAAGACCAATGGGTCAAGTTCGTCCACGAGGTCGATTTGGTGTGCCAAGGAGGCGTCTTAGGGAAAATGCAAGGGGAATTGAAGCACATTTTAGACCGGTGATAACTCACAATCCTTCACCGGTGGTCATTCCTCATAACAATCAAGGAAGAACCTTTGAAGTAAGGACCAATTCCTTACAAAGTTTGCCGAAATATAAAGGCCAAGCAACTGAAGAACCTTATTTCCATTTAGAGGCCTATGACTCAATTTGCAACACTCTTGGGAGTCAAGGATTTTCGGCCGATGATGTGAAGTTGGTCTTATTTCAATTCTCTTTGGAAGATAAGGCAAAGAAGTGGTTTTACACTTTGCCTTCGGCATCTATCTATACATGGGCGGAAATGCAACAAACATTTTTAGATGAATTTTATACCGCCCAAAAGACCAATGATGCAAGAAAAGGGTTGAGAAGCTTTCAACAACAACAAGGAGAAATGTTTCATGAAGCTTTCGACCATTTGAACATGATGATAAAAAATTGTCCACATCATGGGATTGAACTTTGGGAATTGATGAATGCCTTTCATGAAGGGTTGTGTGCCGAAGATGCACGAGATTTGATGTCCATCACAAATGGAACTTTTGGCACAAATTATGAAGATGAGGATTGGGAGTTCTTGGAACAAATGGCCATTACCTCAAAGAGGAAAGCCCAAGCATCAAGGAGAGCACGACCGGCTGTCACGAGATCACAAGTTCATGCAGTTGACGATGGTAATGTTCAAACTACTAATCAAATTTATGATGTTTGTGCTATTTGTAATGAAATAGGTCATGCGGCTGAAAATTGCCAAGGAGGTGATGGGCAATATGAAGAGGTTCATGCTGTGCAAGGTCAAGGAGGGGGTGGTAGAAACTATAATATGAATTCTAACACTTACCACCCCGGGTTGAGAAACCACCCAAACTTTCGGTATGGGAACCCGTCAAATCAAGCTAACCCGAATTTCCAAGGAAACCAAGGATTTCAAAGGCAATATCAAACGGGTCAAAGCTCTTCGGGTGGAAACGAAGTGATGGAGATGTTGAAAGCGATGTAAGTTGAAATGCAACGAATGAATCAATGTGATGAGGTTCGGATGCAAAAGGACGAGGCCCGTGATAAAGCTATTCAAACTTTGACTACTCAAATGGGTCAACTTGCGAGTGAAGTGGCGATTTTGAAGAAAGCAAAAGGCCATCTACCAAGTGATACGGTGACAAATCCCAAGAATATAAAAAGCGTTAATATCAATGTGGTAAGCACCGTTCCTAGTACCGAAGTTAATGAAAAATGTCTAACCTCTTCGTGTCAAATAAACGCAGGTTTGAAAAAGGATGCCGAAGTTGAAATGGACAGAGAGCATGGAGCACCAATTGTGCCTATCCGTGTGGGAAAATTAAAAATCCCTCACGCATTGTTGGACTATGGGGCAAGCATGAGTGTGCTACCAGGCGATTTATATGACATGTACGATTTCGGTCCGCTTGAAGATGTAGACACCATGGTGAGCTTGGCGGATGAGAGTTGGAGGCGTCCACGAGGAATAATTAAGAATGTTAAGATTCAGTTGGGAGAGTTTGAATACCCGGTGGATTTCCTAGTTTTGGACTATGCTTCTACCAACATGGCATCACAACAAAGGGTAATTTTAGGTCGACCGTTTCTATACACGGTAAATGCTCAAATTAATTGTAGAGACGAGATTATTACCATGACCGAAAAGAACCGTAAGTTGTCTTTTGATGTTCAAACTAGAGTGATTAGTTATGAGTCCATTGAGGGGAAGGGTGGTGAGTCTAGTGACTGTATGAAAAACGTGTTTCAAAGAATGCGAAGAAATCACCCACCGGATCGTGAAGAAAAGCATATGGGTTCAAGCAAGAGCGTATTTGATTACCCACCGAGTCAAAACAAGATGAATGCATTTTGCTCAATGGCACAAGGAAGTGATGGAGATGGCAGGAACCGATTCTTTGAGCCACCTTAAATGAGGGTGACGGGTGGTCCGTAGGACAACCCTTAAAAGGTCTAAATGTACGCACATTCCATGCTTTATTCAGTTAATTGCTTGAAATTGGTAACCACTCTATGTTTGATTTTGCAGGTGTTAAAGTGCATAAAAGATGGATATTATGGAGCTTGGATGGATGCTAGATGATGGTGTAAATAGGAATTATTGATTCAACTTGTAATGAAAGAAACAAGAAAGAACATAACATACAGCACCGTAACCTACGGCTCTGGCCGTAGGTTACGGCTCCAACATGTCTAAATTTCATCGCCGTAAGACAGGAGCTCCTTGCCGTAAAGAACCACTCAGAGCCGTAACCTACGGCTGAGGGCCGTAGGTTACGGCACCCTATGCTGATTTGTGCTTGCTGACCGCCGTAAGCTACGGCAGGCGCCGTAGCTTACGGCGCCGACTGATCTCAAAATGTAACCTACTCATTTATTAGCCATTTGAAGAGGATTTATGGGGACTTATCATTGGTTTTCGGTTACAACCTGCTAGTAAACGAAATATGGGAATATATTAGAGACTTGGAAGCTTGGAGAATGGATCTTTTGAACTATCTTTCACTAAAATCATCTAGCTTCCATTAGTTCTTGTTGGTGAAACTTGTGAACAATATTTTTCCATTTCTTGCATTATGTTAGCTAAAGCCACGAGTGGCTAGATACTTGGATGATTATCTTGTGTTGAAGGTTTGTGGTAGACTTTTGTGTTTTTATTTATATTTCTAGAATAACAATTCCTTTTCATTTGAATTGATTGTTATGGTGTATAATTGGTTGTTAGTAACTTGTTGATTCTTATGTTGAACTAATTAGAAACCATACGTTCTTGGTGCCGTTGGCAATCGAGATATCATGGGTGTAGTTAGGTTTGGGTAAGGGTTGATTGATCATCGGGTGATAACCTCACGTTCTAGGAATCTGAGTACTTATTCCTCGAAACCTCTTCCCCACACTTGTTAATTTGAATCATTGATATGGGAAGAGTTTCGGTACACATATCCATCTCATCAGCCTGCTCTACCTCATAATCTGCACACATCATCTGATCTACAAGTGACTCTTCATCAGATAAAGGACTCATTAGTGTGGTATTATCCTCCACAACCTCCTCCGTCATGTGAGAATAATCTCTAATATCGTCAGGTAATGGTGAGAGGCGTTCTTCTATCGCTATCTTCAATTTTAAAGTATGACACTTAGAAACCAAGCAGCTGATTCGGTCTACATCGGACAGGTTGGGTGTTGCTAAATATTGCTCGAGTTTGGACAAAGTTACTTCCAATGCAGCAAGCTCTTTCTCCTCATCGGTCTCATAAACATAAACACCCTCGGGCTCAGAATATTCTTCGGGATGATATTGTCGATATCCCTGATACGGTCTATAGATGCGCGCTTCCATCATCTTTTTATTCCAATACTTCGGGTTTTCCGAATACACCGGGCACACATCATAATCATAAGTGTGATCGCGACCGCAACAAAAACATAGACTATCCATCCTTGCCTCATAATAAACTTCCTCGTCCCGATCGTATCCATATGAATAATAGTCATCCTCCATTTCTGATTCATAATCGTCAACGTATGATGGAGGTGGAAGCTGTGAAACATAAGACACCGGTTTTCCATGTGCCCTCCTGTAATGAGCCTCGTTGCAACCAATACATGGATGTCGTGGACCCCCGCACAATCTACACGTAAATAAGCTGAAATTTGTGTAATGCCCTGTCATCCTGCACAACACAACTCAACTACCAAGTGTAAATCATGAACATAAAAGAAATCTTTTTGGTTTTTTTTTTAATTTTTTTTTTTAAACTAATACACAAGATAACACACGTTGCGCACTACTCCCCGGCAACGGCGCCAAAATTTGACGTGATGTCGTGGTCACAATCAAATTTAATCCCAATAACAACTAAATAGATAGCAGTAAGTGGGTATCGAACACAGGGAGTTTGTGGAATATGTGCTATCTCGATGTATGTCTAACTTCACTAAAGCAAACTAAGTTGAACGAAAAATAAATTCAAGAGTGGGTTTGATTGGTTGACTTTTAAAACTAAGATTAACTAATTAAATTGCAAAAGAAAAGTTTTGGTTGTAAACAATTAGAGACGAGTGACCATCTTTAGTTTCCGGTTTGCTTCAACATTTGTGCTATCATTCACTAGAAAGAACTACATAGACATAGTTCATGTGCAATTACTTGTTGTGATGAAAGGGAACTAAGTACTCAGATTCCTAGAACGTGAGGTTGTTACCCGATGACCAATTGACCCTTACCCGATCCTAGTTCTACCCATGATATCTCGATTGCCAACGGCACCAAGAACGTATGGTTTCAAAATAGAATAATCATAAGCATCAACAATTTACAAGCAAATAAGAACACACCATGATAAATAAAACATAAATTCAATTTACCATTCTAGAAATATGAAATCAAGCACAATTGTCTCTACAAACTTTCAACTAAAGATGACCATAAAGAGTTTAGCTATCCATGGCTTGAACAACCATCGTCCCCCATGTCCCCAATTCGTTCACTAACCAAGTCTAGATGAAAATAAGTGATAAGATAGATAAAAGATCCATTCTCCAAGCTTCCAAGTCTCTAATATATTCCCATATTTCGTTTACTAGCAGGTTGTAACCGAAAACCAATGATAAGTCCCCATAAATCCTCTTCAAATGGCTAATAAATGAGTAGGTTACATTTTGAGATCAGTCGGCGCCGTAAGCTACGGCGCCTGCCGTAGCTTATGGCGGTCAGCAAGCACAAATCAGCATAGGGTGCCGTAACCTACGGCCCTCAGCCGTAGGTTACGGCTCTGAGTGGTTCTTTACGGCAAGGAGCTCCTGTCTTACGGCGATGAAATTTGGACATGTTGGAGCCGTAACCTACGGCCAGAGCCGTAGGTTACGGTGCTGTATGTTATGTTTTTTCTTGTTTCTTTCATTACAAGTTGAATCAATAATTCCTGTTTACACCATCATCTAGCATCCATCCAAGCTCCATAATATCCATCTTTTATGCACTTTAACACCTGCAAAATCAACATCTTGTGATTACCTAATTCAAGCAAATAACCGGATAAAATGTGGAATGTGCGTTATATTAAGCCTTTTAAGGGTTGTCCTATGGACCACGCGTCACTACCATCAGCTGAGACTCCGGAATGAGGACGTCTCCAAAACAGCATTCAGAACTCGCTACGGCCACTACGAGTTTCTTGTCATGCCTTTCGGGTTGACAAACGCACCGGCAGTCTTTATGGACCTTATGAACAGGGTATGCAAGCCCTACTTGGACAAGTTTGTGATTGTATTCATCGACGACATTCTGATCTACTCTAAGAGTCAGGAGGAACACGAGCAGCATCTACGACTTATTTTGGAACTCCTTCGAAAGGAACAACTGTACGCCAAGTTTTCAAAATGTGTCTTCTGACTTCGTGAAGTCCATTTTCTAGGCCATGTGGTAAACAAGGATGGGATACATGTTGATCCATCCAAAGTAGATTCGATCAGGAACTAGCCTGCACCACGTACACCAACGGAAATACGCCAATTCTTGGGTTTGGCGGGTTACTACAGATGATTTATAAGGATTTCTCAAAGATTGCACAGCCGCTTACACTACTGACACAGAAGGGTGTCACCTACCGTTGGGGTAATACTCAGGAAACCGATTTTCAGCACCTAAAGGATAGGCTCTGCAGCGCACCTATTCTTTCATTGCCAGAGGGCACGGAGGATTTTGTGGTCTATTGTGACGCATCGATACAGGGGCTTGGTTGTGTATTGATGCAACGGGATAAAGTTATTGCTTACGCTTCGCGCCAACTCAAGGTTCACGAACGGAACTACACGACGCACGATTTAGAGCTGGGAGCTGTTGTTTTTGCGCTTAAGATATGGCGACACTACCTGTACGGTACCAAGTGCACTATCTACACCGATCGCAGGAGTCTCGAGCATATCTTCAAGCAGAAGGAATTGAACATGCGTCAACGTCGATGGGTTGAGCTACTGAACGATTACGAATGCGCCATCAAGTACCATCCAGGCAAAGCCAACGTTGTGGCTAACGCTCTCAGTCGAAAGGACACTCTACCTAGACGCGTACGAGCACTACAGCTTACTATTCTGTCTGGTCTTCCTGCACAGATACGAGATGCTCAGGTAGAAGCATTGAAACCAGAAAACGTAAGGGCTGAAGCCTTACGCGGCTCAAGGCAACGATTAGAATAGAAGGAAGACGGTGCCTATTATGTAACGGGGCGTATTTGGGTCCCACAATATGGAAACTTACGCGAGCTGGTAATGGACGAAGCACATAAGTCTCGCTACTCGGTACATCCTGGTTCGAATAAGATGTACCACGATATTAGAACAACGTATCGGTGGCCTAGCATGAAGGCCCACATAGCAACTTACGTCGGCAAATGCTTGACCTGTGCGAGAGTCAAGGCGGAATATCAGAAACCATCAGGCCTACTTCAGCAACCCAAGATACTGCAATGGAAATGGGAGGAAATTTCCCTGGACTTTGTTACTGGTCTGCCTAGATCCTAGCGTGGGAACGATACTATTTGGGTGATCGTGGATCGACTCACAAAGCCTGCTCATTTCTTGGCAATCAAAGAAACAGACAAGTTCTCCACATTAGCAGACATCTACTTGAAGGAAGTGGTCTCGAGGCACGGGGTGCCCACCTCTACCATTTCGGATCGCGATGCACGATTCACTTCAGAACTGTGGCAAGCGATGCACAAATCTTTTGGCTCTCGATTAGACATGAGCACAGCTTATCACCCTCAGACGGATGGGCAGTCTAAGCGCACGATTCAAACCTTAGAAGACATGCTTAGGGCATGTGTTATCGATTTTGGCAACAGCTGGGAAAAACATCTCCCTTTAGTGGAGTTCTCGTACAATAACAGTTACCATACCAGCATTCAAGCCGCTCCATTCGAGGCATTGTACGGGCGTAAATGCCGGTCACCTCTCTGTTGGGCAGAGGTGGGGGTAGTCAAATCACAGGACCAGAAATGGTAGTTGATGCTACTGAACGGATTGCACAGATACGGCAATGCATGGCGGCGGCTCGAGACCGTCAGAAAAGCTACGCTGATAAGCGAAGGAAACCACTCGAGTTCCAAGTTGGGGATCGAGTGCTACTCAAAGTCTCACCCTGGAAGGGTGTGGTTCGTTTTGGCAAACGGGGCAAACTCAATCCGCGGTATGTCGGACCATTCGAGATCATAGAAAGAATAGGCAAAGTAGCCTACAAACTGAACCTACCAGCAGAACTCGGTGCAGTTCACAACGTTTTCCACGTGTCGAATCTGAAGAAGTGTTTGTCAGATGAGACCCTCATAGTTCCTTTGAAGGAGCTCACTATCGACGAACAGTTACATTTCGTCGAAGAACCAGTTGAAATCACGGATCGGGATGTCAAGGTCCTCAAGAACACGAGAATCCCTCTTGTTCGAGTTCGTTGGAACTCCCGTCGTGGCCCAGAGTTCACCTGGGAACGAGAAGATCAAATGAAACAGAAGTACCCCCAATTGTTCGCGAACAGTACAACCACTACTGAGGCTGACGCTACCACGGAATTTCGGGACGAAATTCCAGATCAACGGGGGAAGGATGTGACACCCCAGGAAAACCATGCAACTTAACTAGCTTCCTCAGTGAGTACATACCAAATTTCGGGACGAAATTTCTTTTAAGTTGGGGATAATGTGACAACTCGTATTTCGAACCTATCGTTGTGCAACGTTATGTAATTACGTGAACTTTTATTAATTGAATGTTATGATTATGAGCTGTGTGTATTGAATGTTTGTATTAAACGAGCCCAAACCGCACAACACTCACCCGATCGCACAAGCCTACTTGGGGCCGTATCTCTTGTATTCGGACCAAAGGGCAGCCCATGATGGGCCAACCCACTCTCTTTATTCGCATAACACTTAGGGGGAAAGGGTTTACTTCTCACAACTTGCTAAGCAAGAACACACACAAACCCTATTCTCTTCTCTCTCTCTCTCTCTCGTGAAGCCGATGACAACATCACTCGTTCCTCTCGAAGCTTTTGATTCGGATCATCCTCTCCTCTAGTCGGTTAGTGTTGTGTTTACTGATTACATGTTTGATGATGTTGTGATGTGTGTGTGCTATAATAATCTTGCATGATGACCTAGGGTTCTTGTTAGCATGATTGAGTATGATGTTAATTTTTAGTGTTCATGAAATCAGCTAGTACATGTGTAATTGATATAATGTCCATATGAATCGGATTCGTGTGATAGTGAACTAGAAACGAATGGATGTTAGTCGGCTGTTATGATTCTGTTCGATGGTTTGCTTATGATGATTGAAAGCTTTAAATCCGATAGTTTAAATGTTATAAGATGTCGTTCATGCTTTGATTATGATTAGTGTTCATACGAATTTTGAGATAAAAACATTGTCTTGATCGATAAATGGGTGGATTAGAAACTGTTGATTTTGTTAATGATTGATTTTAATTAGGAAACTGATTAAATTGACTGTAACCGATTACAAGATTTTAGAATCAATTAAACTGATTGCATGGATTACGGAAGTTAGTAAAATAATCGCACAAGGGCTCTGATCGCACAAGAGCCCAATCACACAAGTGAATCGCATAAGTTAGAATATGCTAAGGTACAACTGTTGATACACTAGGTACCGTTTAACGATGCATGATCGCACAACATATTGTGGATCGCACAAGCTGGTGCCGATCGCACAAGATGTTAGGCCACACACAAACTACTTGAATTGTTGTATTGGGCCTCACAGCCCAATCCCGGGTCGCACAAGCCGTCCGGATCGCACAAGTTGTCCGGGTCGCACAAGATCACTATTGGGCCGAGTATACTGTTGGACTTCTTAGCTGTTGGGCCGGGTTTATGATGGATCGCACAACATGTTGCGGATCGCACAACATGTTGAGCTGGGTACTAATTGGACTTCTTTGATAAATCGCACTAGTTGAAGTTGTTACATGACTGTTATGTGTTTGCCATGTTCGTAACCTGTTGACTTATGTGTGAACATACGTGCATTACTTGAAACCAAAACCTGACTTGTATGGTAACCATGTTAGGACGTGGTTGACCACTAGCAGCTAGACTTGACCTTTTGTGTATCTGCCGAGCAAACCAAGGTGAGTTCACACCCTTACCAATGCATGGGTTCCCAGGGTCGGGAATGGGTTTGGAAGATTTCCTGTACATAAGTTATTATCGGGATTACGTACTATGGGCCTCGGGAGAGGAAGGGATATTGATAGATACTGCTAAACTAGTGATACAAATACTCCTCTTCGCACACACGCCGGGAATGGCTGTGATAATAGAACTAATCTTCGCACACATGCCTAGAATGGCTGCGAACCATACACTAAACTTCGCACACATGTCGGGTGGGCTGCGATACAAATATACCTAGTCTAGAATACTTGGGAAACTCCCACTAATCTTCGCACACATGCCTAGAGGGCTGCGATACAAATGCATACGATACATGGATTACTAAACGAACTTACGATTTACAATACGATTTCTATAACTGAACAAACCACTGTGAACTCGCTCAACTAGTTGTTGACTCTCTGTTACATGCCTTGCAGGACCTTAGGTATACATGCAGCTTGCACGGGAGGCGTGGTCGTTGTGGACAAGGATCGAGGATGTTTTGATAAACACTTATGACTGTTGAAAACTTAATAATTACATTGGATTTTATGCTATGCTTCCGCTACTTAAACTATGTTATTTGAACACCTTTCATATTGTGGGTTGATATACACTTACGTTTGCTATTACTTATTATGTTCGATATGATTGGTGGCTTGATCTTGGTCATGTCACGCCTCCAAGCGGTGGTACTCCGCGTGTGGATTTTGGGGGTGTGACGGCAGGTGCTTGAGGTGGAACAGCAGTGGATGGTACCGTTTGAACTGTTAACAACTGTTGCAGCATGTCTTTTATTTCTACCACAGATGTATCCAGCTTTTCAACTCTTGCCGTTAATTCCTGGTACTTTAAATCATCACCCAATTTAATGGGATCATCTGATTTCCCACTAGTAGTGGTTTTATCAGATATTGAGGTAGGGAGTGTACTCCAAACATCAACAATTGATGCACTTTTTTCTTGGTACTGGGGTCTTCTTCCTTCAACACTTGATAATCTTTTGATGGAACCAGTGGTTAATACAAACTCACTAGCAGATAACAGAGGTGTTATGGAAGGAATTGCCTCCAAGGAAGTCTTATTGATGTAACCATTGTCCAAGTGTAGACCTGTAGGTTCAACACTTGTAGTGGCTGCTTCACTTGGATTACCACCAAGAGTTACTTGTAACTCAAGGGGTGTAACCTCCTCAGGTTGTGTTGGTGGGTTAGCAAAGACTGATACATCAGGCTCAGTCTGTTGTTGAGGTATATTCTCATGGACAGGTGATTGAGAAGGACTGGTTTGTGCCAGGTTCAGATCAATTGCATCCAACAGTAGTTTGGTGTTTGGAGGAATTGGGGATGTGAGTTTGGGTGTAGAAAGATGAGTTGCCCCGGGTATTGGGCTGTGGATGATGGAAACAAGTGCTTCCAGAGCATCATGATGTGGTGACCCTTGTTGTACAACCTGTTCTTTTTGTGAAGAGACATGAGGAGTTTCGGCTAGGGTTTGAAATATTTTTACCAACTGCTGTGAGGAAGTAGCAGCAGTGTTTGTTATGAATTTTGTGCTGTCACAGGTAGTTGCTCTGGTATCTCATCCTCTAGAGTTGCCTTTTTGGTGGGTTTGGGGGGTTTTTTGATTTTTCTTTTTCTGTGGCTTTTTGGTGATTTTAGGTGTGGGTTTCAAGGCAGTTGGTTGGCTACCTTGATCACCTTGAGTAGTGGGCTCAGCAGTAGATACCTGAGGAGCAGTGTTTGCTACTAAAGTCTGCTCAGGCACCTCTGCTTGTGTTTTGCAAGGTGTTGACATTCTTGTAAATGCTTCAGCAGTTACGCTGTTTATCTGAAAAGAGTCACCTTGGTTTATTACCGCAATATCATCCTTACTGAATTTTTTCTCAAAATAATAACTTAAAAATCTTGGAAACAGTAAAAATAGTTTTGTTTCAACATTTTTAACCAAATCATTGAAGATTACCTGGGAATAATTAAAGTTTTCCTCTTGAAGAATAGCATATCCCAGGTTTTGAATCTTCAATGGTATTTCATTAAAAGAAGTGGTTTTATTTTAAACACACATGAGGAGGGTATGAAATAAAAATCGTGTTGCAGGAGGGAAGAAACCTTTTTGTAAGGTATCCCTCTTCATCATTGTGTCTGCATACCCTCTATCAATGAAGTCAATTTTTAACTCGTTTTTAGGGAAAGAATTTTTACCTTCTTGATCATCGAGCTGAAAGACCTCTGATAAAGATTGCGGTGTGATGCGGACTGCCTTTTTCTGCAGAGTAGAGTTAATGGCTATGACATCTTCACCTTGTTTTTCAAGGGTACAATTTTTCCAAAACTCTCTCTGAGTTTGCAGGTAAATGGGTGCATCAACGGTTAACAAAGTTTTGTACTTTGATACGTTGAGCATATCGAGGATGGAATCAAATGTATCGATGTTGCCGGGTTTTGTGAGAAGACCCAGAAGATTATGAGATGGTTTGTGTGGGAGTTCTGTGGAGGTAGCCTTTTGAGAGGCCCCTTTAGAAGATTTTGCGGATGATTTCGATTTTGTCATTTTAAAGATGAGAATCGAAAATGAGATTGTGAAGAAATTTGACGAAATGTGATGGAAACTGCTTTTAGAAGAGAACTTTTAAGAATTCAATTCGACAGTGAAAACCTGTTTGGGGTTTGAAAGGGGGTTTTATGGATGAAAAGTGAATGCTGACGTGGCAGCGGTTACAAAAGGTCTGACCACTATGTACTGTCCGCATACCATCCCCTGGTGAAATGAAGGACAGTACTTTTGAACAGTACTTTTTGTGAAAACAACTGGTGAAGACAGTAGTTGTAACGGTAATAGAGAACAGTGGATGCTTTTAACTATCAGTGGATAGCACAGCAGTGGATACAACACTGATTTTGGACATCAGTGCTTATCAGAGGAAAATGAGAACAGGGGATGACTTTCAGCAGTGGACATACATTAGTGAGCATATGTTTGAAGCACAATCAGTAGTTTTAAGGAAAACAGTGGTAGATAACGAAATGAAGACCATTAGTATAACAACTGTTAGTGCAGCAGTTGTTTCAACTTTTGACAAATAATTTTAGCATCTGCTTGATCAGATGTGGGGATTTATTTTGTCTTGTATAAACTTAATATCATGTCCAACATCTGCTATTCTGCATAAATGCTATACTCAACAATTTACATTTTGGATGCAAATTATCAAGATTAATTTGTCAGCAGTTTTTCTAGGAGATTATGTTCTAGGTTTACCACATGTTCATTATTCCTGACAGTGGTTCAGCATCTCAGATGATGAAGGCTTTTTTACTAAGGCCACTCATTTTATGTCTAATTATTTGAATTATAACATGAGTATCTTTAGTAGTTTAAGAATCTATTTGCAATCAATTTTTAATCTGTAATAAACAGACTTGAGTTTGATATGACCTTGACATATGTACCATTTCCTGTTGATCTTTTTTTAGGGATAATAACTTCACACAAAAATAAGGAAATTACATCCTGACCAGAGATGAACTTTTTACTATCAAAAACGAGTAAAAGTACAAAATATATTATATATAAAAAATAACATATCTGGTTTTATTTTGAGAAAAACTTTTGTAAAAAATTTTTTGAAAATAACATCAAAAGGATCTGGTAACTTTCCAAATAAGCTCATGATCATATCATTCTCAAGTTATTATAACCATTGTTTAGGATCATTTTCTTGTCAATTGATTGTAAATTCTTCTTTTAAGGTCAATCATTGGAGATGTCATTGTTACCTGAACTATTCCTGTATTGATGAACGCACACAATTGCATGATATCCATTGTTTTCCCAGCTTTGGACTCATAAGTGTTTTATGTTTATACTCTTTTTCTTTTGGCTTCAAAAGTTTTGAGATAAACACACTTTTGAGTTTTGTTCATTTTCTTCTTCCCTTTTTACCCTTCCCATTCATAAGTACAGAAATACTTACTGGGATATCTTATTTAGGAAAAGCTTAGTCCAGAATCATTTTGCAGTAATGTTTTGAGAGATCTGGCCACATTTGTACATGTTTTATGACCAATTCTCACATTACGTATGATTTGGACTGTTTTGACTGCCGATTTTCTTAATGTATTCTTAACATAATTGATGTTGGTCCTTTTAGAGACACCTCAACCTGTTTTTCAATACATAAGATTCAATTAACTAAAATTTGGTTTCCCTCTTTTTAGGTTAACAAAAACACTCATGTTTATATGAACATAGGTTTCGTTAATCTGAGGTCCTTACTTTAGTACAAAATATGATGAAATCGTCACAAATTTCATAACAACAGTTGAAATCAATTTTGACTGAAGATTATCATACCATAGTTATCAGACATGTTTCCAGATCTGAAAACTATGGTTGATTTGTGCATGACATCACTTGTTGTTTGAAATTTGTGAATCTTTTGACATCTTGGTTGTTTTTACAGAGCTTTAGAATAGTCACTTTGAACATGATTTCTCATTGCTCTGTTTTTCAACTAAATACGACCAACCTTAGTATCAATGAATTTTGAGCTGAACTGTTACGTCAAATTGATTGTTAGATCGAATTTGACTGTTAGTACTCTGATACCAATTGTTAGGATTGGAGCCTGTCATGATTGTGCTTGTTTGTATAAATTTGACAAATCAATGAATATAAAATAAGATTGAGTGCAGCAGAAATGAAGACAAACTTTGTAAGCACAATCTAAGTGGAAAATAGTTTGATAAACAGATGCTTCTCATTAAGTTGAATGATTTAATTACAAATCAAATGATTACAAACATGCTTACAGAACTAAGCTCCCCCTCAGCCTGATACTCCAAGGTTGGTTGCACAAGATGAAAGGATTGGACTGGAGAAGAAGAATCCACTCAGTCAATCAAGTGTAACAGTACAGGGTACTGCTCCATTTATAGGCAAACCAAACCACTGAGGCATCTCAGCTGACGTCACCATGATAGTGACATCTAACAACCTAACAACCTATAAACACTGTTCTATACAAATGACTGCGGTTGATGTTAATTATCGACATAGATCTATCGATACCAATGACTGCGGGTTGACTGTCCGAGACAGTTCGCAATACATGATTACCACCGTAATCCATGCAAGTAATTGTCCTTAACAACCCCCGTGTGAATGGGTGCTGAGTCCAAACTATAGTACTACGTCCTTAAGGCAGGTAGACAACATTCCACGTGTAAACATAACAACACGCATTCATTTAGTCACGTAATACATGCATAATGGTTAGCGTTTGAAATAATTTGAGTAGTGTGTTCGATTATGATTTAGATAAGTAATGTATGTAACACCCAAAAGTGCTAAAGCAAAGTTCGAGTATACTCACAGCGATTGATTGATGGATTGAAGGGAGCGCTTGGGAGTAGGGTTAGCCTGAATAGTTCGATAGCATAACGATGAGTAACACGTAGAATGGAAACAAGTGATGATGGGTCGAACAGCCTGGTGGATCGAACGGGTTATTCGTTCGGTTGGACAGTCCGTTCGGACAGCCTATTCGATAGGCCGGTAGGCTCGATCGGTTGGACTGTTCGAGTGGATTGTTTCTTCCTTTGAGTAGGATGTGTTTGTGTATGATGGCTTGACCTTTTGAAGTTTTCGTTGTAGTATTTGAGAACATTGAAGTGTTCTTACCTTTCAGGTCGATCGATCGAACGGGCCGTTCGATCGGGTGGCTTAACCGATCGGTTAGACACTTCGATAGTAAGTCCTCAGCTGGATGTCACCTGATTGAACAGCATGTTCGATCGGGTGGCACTCCAATACGTCGAACGAGTTGCAAAATCGATTAAGGGTTGAAGCATAGTATCTCATGATCCGATGAGTAAACAGCTCGTTCGATCGAACATCACCTCGTTCAACACTATACTTCATGAAATTGTCAAAGTGTGGGGCCACTTGCTAGCCGATCGGCTGGCCTGGTCGATCGGCTGATATGTCCGATCGGTTGGGCTGTTCGTACGAATAGCCTGTTCGATCGGTCAGCATCCTGACCTGGTCGGCCTGTTCGTCTAACACTTGGCTGTTCTGATTGTTTGACGTTATATCGAGATATTTTGACAATGAGCTGAACCATGGAGCCTTCGTTCTTACTTGTTTCTCCTGCTCAGACAGGAATCATCCAAGGTGATACAATAGGCGATCGACATCTTAAAAGGTCCAACATATCGAGGCGACTTTGCCGATCCTTTCCAGAATCTTAAAAGGTCCAACATATCGAGGCGCTAGTTTCCCTTTCTTGCCGAATCTGACCACACCCTTCCAAGGTGATACCTTTAGGAGTACGTAGTCGCCAACGTCAAATTCAAGGGGCTTGCGTCTTCTATCGGCGTAACTTTTCTGTCTATCCCTGGCTTTCGACAAGTTGTCTCGAATCTGGAGGATTTTGTCAGTCGTTTCTTGTAATGACTCGGGACCGGTTAATTGCGAATGACCAATCTCGTGCAATACAATAGGCGATCGACATCTTCTTCCATATAAAGCCTCGAATGGTCCCATTTGTATGCTGGCATGATAGCTGTTGTTGTACGAGAATTCGACCAACGGTAGGTATTTGTTCCAACTACCACCGAAGTCTATAACACACGCACGGAGCATGTCTTCAAGAGTACGGATCGTTCGTTCAGCCTATCCGTTGGTTTGAGGATGGAATGCGGTACTCAGGTTAAGCGACGTACCAAGAGCTGCTTGAAACGTTTCCCACAATCGCGAAGTAAACCGAGCGTCACGATCTGAAATGATGTCACGAGGAGTACCATGATTACAAATGATCTCGTCGGTGTAGATTCGGGCTAGTCGTTCTACCTTGTAGTCTTCCCGTATTGGAAAAAAGTGGGCTGATTTGGTCAGACGATCAACTATAACCCAAATGCTGTCGTGACCTGATGGCGTGGGCGGTAGTTTGGTTATGAAATCCATAGCTATACTTTCCCACTTCCGTATAGGGATTGGAGGTTGTTCGAGTAAGCCAGAAGGTCGTTGATGTTCAGCCTTAACTCTCGCACAAGTCAGGCAACTTCCAACATAGAGGGCGATATCCCGCTTCATACCCGGCCACCAGTACTTGTAACGAAGGTCCTGGTACATTTTATCGGCACCGGGATGAATAGAATATTGGGATTTGTGGGCTTCGTTCATTATAATCTTTCTCAAATCGGTCCGCTTAGGGATCCAAATTCGGTCCAGATAATAGAAAATCCCATCGGCTTTGCTTACAAGCTGAGCTCCATCGTGATAAATCCTCTCTTTCTTCAAAGTGCGCTCGTTTAAACAAGCATGTTGGGCTTCGCGAATGAGGGTTTCGAGATCATGTTGGGCTTGGGTATTGCGAATACTGAGCAAATAACTCCGTCTGCTGAGCCCGTCAGCAACAACATTTTCCTTGCCTAGGTGATAACGAATCTCACAGTCGTAATCGTTAAGAAGTTCTACCCATCGGCGTTGACGCATGTTAAGTTCTTTCTGATTAAAGATGTGTTGTAAACTCCTGTGATCGGTGAAGATCGTACACTTGGTACCATACAGGTGGTGTTGCCAAATCTTTAATGCAAAAACAACTACGCCTAGCTCGAGATCATGGATTATATAGTTCTTCTCGTGGATTTTGAGCTGACGAGATGCGTAAGCTATAACCTTGTCCCGTTGCATGAGAACACAGCCAAGACCAAGGTTGGAAGCATCACAATAGACAATGAAATCGTTGTTTCCGTCAAGCAACGTGAGAACAGGAGCATTGCAGAGCATATGCTTGAGGGCTTGAAAGGCATACTCTTGTTTAGTTCCCCAAACAAAAGGCTTGTCTTTATGGGTAAGGGCGGTAAGCGGCACAGCGATCTTTGAGAATCCTTTGATAAATCGTCAATAATAGCCCGCTAGTCCGAGAAAAGAGCGAACTTCAGACGGGTTCTTAGGCGTAATCCAGCTCTTAACTGCTTCAATCTTCGCAGGATCGACATGAATACCTTGACTATTAACGATGTGACCCAGAGACTGAACCTTCTCCAGCCAGAATTCGCACTTGGAGAACTTGGCATAGAGTTGATTCCCCTGGAGTAGCTCGAGAACCAAAGGTAGATGTTGCGCGTGTTCGGCCTTCGATTTGGAGTAAATCAAGACATCGTCGATGAATACGATGACGAAACGGTCTAGAAATGGCTTACACACGCGATTCATCAGATCCATGAAAACCGCGGGTGCGTTAGTTAAACCAAAAGGCATAACAACGAATTCATAGTGGCCGTAACGAGTTCGAAAAGCGGTTTTGGGGACGTCTTCCTCTTGAATGCGCAATTGATGATAGCCTGAACGTAGATCGATATTCGAGAAACACTTAGCACCTTGCAGTTGATCAAATAAGTCATTGATTCGAGGCAATAGGTAACGGTTCTTGATGGTTAACTTATTCAATTCCCGATAATCGATGCACATCCTGAACGACCCATCCTTCTTTTTAGCGAAGAGGACTGGCGCGCCCCAAGGAGAGGTGCTCGGGCGAATAAAGCCTTTTTCAAGTAACTCCTGGAGTTGGTTCGAGAGTTCCCTCATTTCGGATGGAGCAAATCGATAAGGGGCTTTGGCAACAGGGTTAGCTCCAGGAATAAGGTCGATACGAAAGTCGATATCACGACTTGGCGGTAGTCCAGGAAGATCATCAGGGAACACCTGAGGAAATTCACGAACCACTGGAACATCTTTGACTTCGTCCTTCTTTTTCTTTTCCTTCTCCGCTACTACAATGTTGGCCAAGAAAGCTCTGCATTCCTGGCAGAGATACTTGCTAGCTTGGATACACGACATGAGCTTGAGACCTTTCGAAGCTGTTTCACCGCACACACATAAAAGATCACCATTCGCGAGCGAGAATCGAATCATCTTATCAAAGCATACAACTTCAGCATGGTTTTCGCGAAGAAAGTCCATGCCTACTATGATGTCGAAACTTCCGAGTTGCATGGGGATAAGGTCGATTAGGAAGATGTGATTGTTGAGCTCGAGAGTACAACCACGGAGAACAGAGTTAACGGCGACAGTTCTTCCAGTAGCGACTTCAACTTTGAATGACGAGGGGAGATAAGAGCGCTTACGACTAAGGAGCTTCTCGAATTCAAACGACACAAAGCAGTTATCGGCTCCAGTATCAAACAAACATGATGCATAAATACCATTCACAAGGAACGTACCATTAACCACGTTGTTGTTAGCCTGAGCTTGACGAGCATTGATGTTGAAGGTTCTGGCACGGGCTGCTTGTTGCTGCTGCTGAGGCTGCTGCTGCTGCTGTGGATCTTGTTTCACCACCCTGTTCGGACACATGTTTGCAAAGTGGTTAGGATCACCAGATGCAAAGCAGACTCGAGCATTGACCGCGGGTGCTTGAGCTGCGGGTTGGCCTTGAGGGGCTGGGAGTAAAGCTTGATGAGCGGCGGCAGGAGTTACTGTGTTTCGGGGACCATAGCGACAGTTCGCAGTGAAATAACCGTAGAGATTGCAGTGGGTGCAGAAACGACAGGCGATTCCCACCGGATGATGACATGAGCATGTTGGGCAAAGCGGGTGGGGACCTGTGTAAGCACGCTTTGCTGGTGGTGCATTGGTCACTGGAGCTAGTCGGTGATGAGACTGCTGCTGAGCCGGTACGGCTTGCAGAGGGGCAGCAGTTGTTGCGACAGCACAGTTCTTGTTGCTGGAGCTGCTATTGTTGTGCTTCTTCTTGCGACGTGATGACTTGGACGGTTGAGTAGTGGAGTCGGCGGTTGGTGCAGTAGTAGCTTGATGCAGAGACTTGGATGGCTTATCCCAGAAACCAGACTTTACCCGCTTGTCATTGATCTCGGCGGCAAGCAAGTAGGTCTCTTCGACTGATGATGTCTTGGCGGCATGAACAAAGTCGGCAACACAATCAGGTAGAGATCGGATGTACTTCTTGATGGCCATGTCTGGAGTCTTGACTTGATCGGGGCAGATAATGCTAAGCTGCTTGAAGCGAGCAGTTAAAGCAGCGTTGTCTCCGTCCTTCTGCTTGATGTTCCAAAACTCGTCCTCCAGCTTTTGGCGTTCATGGGGAGGGCAGAATTCGTCCATCATGATGGCCTTTAGCTCTTCCCAAGTCCAGCTCATAAGCTGCATCATTCCCGCGTTTGTTTCGTTCGGCCGTCCACCAGTCTAGACCTCGGGACTGGAAGACACCGGTCGCATTGAGGGTACGGAGATTTTCAGGACAGCCGCTTTGGCGCAGAGTGACTTCAACTGAATCAAACCATTGAAACATGGCGGTAGGGCCATCTTCTCCGGTAAACTCTTTTGGTCCGCATGCCTTAAACTGTTTGAAGCTGAAAATGGTCTTATTGGCATCTTTAGGGGCATCGGTTCGCGACTCTTCAGACGATTTGCTGACATTTTCATATACCTCGCTCACAGCTTTTGCCACTTGCTTGGCGATAATAGCAGCGAGACGCTTGTCTCTCTTCTCTTGGCGAGTTAGTGGGGTTCGGTGTCCAGATGACGACATGGTCTGCAACAGACATCGTCATAGGTCTCAGACACAACAAATCGAATCTCACCTCACACGTCTACTACTTACTAAAGCTCAGGAACACGATAAGGCATGAACCGCATAAACAAATAGGCACAAAACCACAGATTCACGTAATAATAGAAGCACATAAGCACGTAGAGCACAGAAACATATAAGCATAGAAGCACATACATTTTTAATCACAGATGCAGTCAGAATACAGAAACCTATCATTCAAAGCTCGCGTGTCGTTCGTATATATCGGTCGCGTATAGCATATCGAGTAGCATCAAATAGTCGTATAGCGTGTCGAATAGTATAGTATAATCGCGTTTCGTAGCATAGTATCGTCTAGAACTATAGCGACTTGTTACCGTTTTGAGATAGGATAGCAATACGAGTCGTGTGTGTTGATCGAAGTGATAGCAAAAATCGAGGGATCCTCAAAATTAAACACATAAACAGGTAAACACACTTAAAACACGTAAAAATCGGCGAATGATCAGAGTCGGCAGTTGCGGGCTCAGAATCGAAACACATAAAATCGAGAGATAGATTGTTTGCGGCTAATAGACGTCGACTACCCAAAGCAATTCGACTATTCGCAGTAGACTTGTCGTCACTTTTCGACTTTCGGGATCGCGTTTCTGCCTCGATTCTTGGGAATTCCACATGCACTCCCTAGGTCATACTCATGAGTTCAGGTCGTTGGAGTCCGTCGAGGATTTGGTGAGATAAATAAAATCCGGAACAAGTTGTCAAGGTTAGGGTTCCACCCCTAGCTTAGCAACTTCTTCCTTGTTTTTGTAAAATATGAGGAGATTATTCATCAAAATATGGATTTCACTCCTGATTTGGTATAATTCTCCTCGTTTGTTATTGAAAATAATGAGAGAATCATTGACAAATTGATAGAATTAGCATTGACCAAGCAGTTTTAGCCGAGAGTTTGCGGCTTTCACACCTATTCCTGACTAAATCGCTTGACCCTATTGGAAAATCCGAGTGCAGTGATAGCGAAGAGTAACAGGATATAGCACATACGCTTGGTCTGTTAGTTCCTAACTATAGTCTAAGTCTCTAAGACAGCGACCCGGACTAGGTCGCGTCTAGCCTAATTCCCTATAGTTATGGCTCTGATACCAATCTGTCACACCCCAACCGATGGCGGAATCATCGGGGCATGGCACTGAGCGAAACAGATTGTCCAGAAGTTTCCACAACAACTATTAATACTATTCAGTTAAATGATACATCCCATACCGTATCCCAAATAATACAACAAATTATTACAGATAACAACTAGTCAAAGTAATTCTGTTCTGACAACTCATATTTAAATAAAATAAAATTAATATTGTTCTGCTTCTAAAGACCCCTAGATTGACTGCTACAGACAACTATTTGTTCGGGGCTCTAGATGCGTTATTCTAGCCTCGCTTCCCTAGCAAGAATGCATCTTAAACACCTGTCACATTCGTTAAAATAAAGTCAATACATAAAATGTAAAGGAGAGCATACAAGTTTGATGATAGCATATAGAGTTCGAAATAGTTTACGCATAACCAGCACGTACACAGAGCAAAACGAAGCATGTTAATTATCGACATGGATCTATCGATACCAATGACTGCGGGTTGACTGTCCGAGACAGTTCGCAATACATGATTACCACCGTAATCCATGCGAGTAATTGTCCTTAACAACCCCCGTGTGAACGGGTGCTGAGTCTAAACTATAGTACTACGTCGTTAAGGCAGGTAGACAGCGTTCCACGTGTAAACATAACAACACGCATTCATTTAGTCACTTAATACATGCATAATGGTTAGCGTTTGAAATAATTTGAGTAGTGTGTTCGATTGTGATTTAGATAAGTAACTTATGTAACACCTAAAAGTGCTAAAGCAAAAAGGGTTCGAGTATACTTGTCACACCCCCAAAATCCACACGCGGAGTATCACCGCTTGGGAGCGTGACTGACCAGGATCAAGCCACCAATCATATTGAACATGCAATTAATATCAAGTAAAATAAAAGTAAACCATCCATTCAACACGAAAGGTGTTCAAACAAAACCATAGTTTCAAAATGTAGCGGAAGCATAGTAAATAATCCAGTAATAGTTAACAATTTTAAGTGTCATAATAGTTCAACAGAAAAGCCACGATCCTTGTCCACAACGACCCGCTTCTCCAGTGCAAGCTCCAAGTACCTAACGATCTGCAAGGCATGTAACAGAATGATCAACAAACTAGTTGAGCGAGTTCACAGTTAATAGTTTAGTTTGGGTAATAATGCGTTCGTTCAATTAAGTCTCATATCGTATCAGTTCCATCGCGGCCTCACAGGCATGTGTGCGAAGATTAGGTTCATTAGTTCGCGACCGTAGTCTTTACCGACCAGGGTGTGTGCGAAGGCAATTGATCAGTTCGTTCGCGACCATAGTCTTTACCGACCAGGGTGTGTGCGAAGGCAGTTGAGTAGTTCGTTCGCGACCATAGTCTTTACCAACCAGGGTGTGTGCGAAGGCAGTTCGACAAGTATCATTTAAGCATGCACAAATAATCATCCAACCCATTCCCACCCTGGGAACCCATGCCTTGGCTGTGTGAACTCACCTTGGTTTGCTCGGTATGCTAGGTTATGCACTCACAAGTAATTAATCAAGTCCTATTGTATGCACGTATAACAAATCAGTTCATGTTCACAATGATACGCATGCAATTTAATGTTCACATAACAGTCAGTTTGCATATCGGCACAACACGTATTATTTCACATTTAATCATCAGCTAGTGCGCACGAATACAAATGTTAACATTCATCACTAAGCATGGCATGTCAAATAAATCAAGCATACATTCCAACATTCAAAGTATGTTCATAATTATATATCTTTCGATCCACCCTTATCTTTCGGTACATTAGTGATCTTTCGATACACAGTTATCACACTTATCCTTCGGACCGAATGTTATGTTTCGAACCAATGTCATCTTTCGACCAACTGTCATCTTTCGGTCAACCTAATTATGTTTCGGTCAATGCTATCCTTCGGTCAATGCTATCCTTCGGTCAATGCTATCCTATGGTTCGAAGGACAAGTATCTTTCGGTCACTACTATGTTTCGACTAACTACCATCTTTCGACAATTAACAGTTACGTTTACAAAGTTTCCAAGTTTAACCGATTATCAATTAACACAAATCCAAGTATTCAGTTACTTCAGAATCGATCAAACAGGCAGATTTCAATTGTTTCACAAGAACCCTAATCGAACCATACATGAACACAACCTATTTACATTCAATCAGGTTAACTTTAAAACACAACAAGTTCATAACTAATCAAAATTAATACTCGAACCCATGGCGTAACAATCCGATTAACATAAATATTTTCCAAAACATACATACCAACCGATTATAATATGAACAATTCGATTAACGTATATCCGATTAACATACATATCCGGTTATCATAGCCGATCCACAAAACATTATCATTGAACATCATCAAAACAGATCCGATTAACATACTAACAATATATTGCAAGACAATTTATTAATCATGAAATCAAAGCATCATAAACAACATCACACACTAACCGGAAATCTGGATTACGGAATGAAATCCTTCGAACAGAGAGTAGGTCTGCTATATGCCGTCACACACACACAATGGAACTAGGGTTTTTGAAAACTAACAGCCGGTTTACATGCATCACGTATATAAACGTATCACATGAATGGGCCAAGCCCATTAGAAAGACTGGGCCGAAAGATGTCGAAGGATAGAGTCCTTGGTCGAAGGATATGTTTCGAGATCCTTCGAACCGAAAGTTGATCCTTCGAATCGAAGGATATGTTTCGAGATCCTTCGAACTGTAAGTCATGTTTCGTGATCTAGACTAAATGTTTAAAATAATAATTCTAATATTATTTTCTACCACCGCAAGTAATCACATATAGGCAAAACGACAATACGTTACATTAAAACACAACGCGTACAATTTCAAGTCCACAACTTCAAACAACTAAACAGTCAAAGTCAACGCGCATTTAATGCGAAAGTGAAAGTCAGAAACTCGAGTTGTCACATTATCCCCAACTTAAAAGAAATTTCGTCCCGAAATTTGGTACGCACTCACTGAGGAAGCTAGGTAAGTTACATCGTTCACTGGTTTTCCTGGGGTGTCACATCATCCCCCCGTTGATTTGGAATTTCGTCCCGAAATTCAGTAGTAGTAGCTTCAGCCTCAGAAGTGGATGCATTGGTTTCGAATAGCTGGGGGTACTTTTCTTTCATCTGATCTTCGCGTTCCCAGGTATACTCTGGGCCACGCTGGGAGTTCCAACGAACTCGAACAAGAGGGATTCTCTTGTGTTTGAGGACCTTAACATCCCGGTCCGTGATTTCAACTGGTTCCTCGACGAACTGCAACCGCTCATCGATAGTGAGTTCCTTAAAAGGAACTATAAGGGTCTCATCTGATAGGCATTTCTTCAGATTCGACACGTGAAATACATTGTGAACTGCACCGAGTTCAGCTGGTAGGTTTAATCTGTAGGCTACTTTGCCAATCTTTTCTAAGATTTCGAATGGTCCGACGTACCGCGGATTCAGTTTGCCTCGTTTACCAAATCGAACCACACCCTTCCAGGGTGAAACTTTCAATAAAACCCGGTCCCCGACCTCAAATTCCAATGGCCTTCTACGCTTGTCCGCGTAGGCTTTCTGACGGTCGCGTGCTGCCGCCATGCGTTGTCGTATCTGTGCTATCTTTTCTGTGGCGTCCACAACAATATCTGGACCCGTAATCTGACTATCCCCCACCTCTGCCCAACAGAGAGGTGACCGGCATTTACGTCCGTACAATGCCTCGAATGGAGCGGCTTGAATGCTGGTATGGTAACTGTTATTGTATGAAAACTCCACTAAAGGGAGGTGCTTTTCCCAGCCGTTGCCGAAATCGATAACACACGCTCGAAGCATGTCTTCTAGAGTTTGAATCGTGCGCTCAGACTGCCCATCCGTCTGAGGGTGATATGCTGTGCTCATGTCTAATCGTGAGCCGAAGGATTTGTGCATCGCTTGCCAAAGCTCTGACGTGAATCGTGCATCGCGATCCGAAATAATGGAAGTGGGCACTCCGTGCCTCGAAACAACTTCTTTCAAGTAGATGTCTGCTAGGGTAGAAAACTTATCCGTTTCTTTGATAGCCAAGAAGTGAGCAGACTTTGTGAGTCGATCAACGATTACCCAAATAGTGTCATTCCCACGCTGGGATCTTGGTAAGCCCGTAACGAAATCCATGGAAATTTCTTCCCATTTCCACTGCGGTATCTTGGGCTGCTGAAGTAGACCAGCTGGTTTCTGATATTCAACCTTGACTCTCGCACAGGTTAAGCATTTGCCAACATAGGTGGCGATGTGGGCCTTCATACTAGGCCACCAATAAGTAGTACTGATGTCGTGGTACATTTTATCCGACCCTGGATGTACCGAATAGCGAGACTTGTGAGCTTCATCCATTACAAGTTCGCGTAAACCGCCATAAAGTGGGACCCAAATACGCCCCGTTACATAGTAGGCGCCGTCTTCCTTTTGTTCCATGCGTTGCCTTGAGCCGCGTAAGGCTTCAGTTTTGACGTTTTCGGGTTTCAGTGCTTCTAACTGAGCAGCTCGTATCTGTGCAGGAAGACTGGACTGAATAGTAAGCTGTAGCGCTCGCACGCGCTTAGGTAGAGTGTCTTTCCGACTGAGGGCATCAGCCACAACATTGGCCTTGCCTGGATGATACTTGATGGCGCATTCGTAGTCGTTCAGAAGTTCAACCCATCTCCGTTGACGCATATTCAAATCCTTTTGCTTAAGAATATGCTCGAGACTCCTGTGATCGGTGTAAATTGTGCACCTGGTACCGTACAGGTAGTGTCGCCATATCTTAAGCGCGAAAACAACAGCTCCCAGCTCTAAATCGTGCGTCGTGTAGTTTCGTTCATGAACCTTGAGTTGCCGCGAAGCGTAGGCAATAACTTTATCCCGCTGCATCAATACACAACCAAGCCCCTGTATCGATGCGTCACAATAAACCACGAAGTCATCCGTGCCCTCTGGCAATGAGAGAATAGGTGCGCTGCAAAGCCTATCTTTTAAGTACTGAAAAGCGGTCTCTTGCGTATTACCCCATCTGTAAACGACACCCTTCTGTGTTAGCATAGTAAGTGGTTGCGCGATCTTTGAGAAGTCTTTAATAAATCGCCTGTAGTAACCCGCCAAACCCAAGAATTGGCGTATTTCTGTCGGTGTACGTGGTGCTGGCCAGTTTCTGATCGAATCAACCTTGGATGGATCGACATGAATCCCATCCTTGTTTACTACATGGCCTAAGAAGTGGACTTCACGAAGCCAGAAGTCGCATTTTGAAAACTTTGCGTACAGTTGCTCCTTTCGAAGAAGTTCCAAGATAAGACGTAAGTGCTGCTCGTGCTCCTCCTGACTCTTGGAGTAAATCAAAATGTCGTCGATGAAAACGATAACAAACTTATCAAGATAAGGTTTGCACACCCTGTTCATAAGATCCATGAAGACTGCAGGCGCGTTCGTAAGCCCGAATGGCATGACAAGAAACTCGTAATGACCGTAGCGAGTTCTAAAAGCGGTTTTGGAGACGTCCTCATCCCGGACTCTCAGCTGATGATACCCTGACCTTAAATCAATCTTGGAATAGTAACACGACCCTTGCAACTGGTCGAATAGGTCATCTATGCGCGGAAGAGGATAACGGTTCTTCACCGTCACCTTATTGAGTTCGCGGTAGTCGATGCACATCCTGAACGTACCGTCTTTCTTCTTTACAAATAACACTGGAGCTCCCCAAGGCGAAGAGCTTGGACGAATAAAGCCCTTTTCCAAGAGCTCTTGTAGCTGCTTCGACAGTTCTTCCAGTTCGGTTGGAGCTAAACGATACGGTGCGCGGGCTATTGGTGCGGCTCCAGGAGCTAACTCAATCTGAAACTCGACTTGACGATGAGGAGGTAAACCAGGTAAATCTTCAGGAAACACTTGAGGAAAATCACGCACAACTGGTATATCCTCCAGCTTCTTTTCCTTTGCTGATGCGTCAGTGACAAGTGCCAGAATGGCAGTATGTCCCTTTCGTAAACATTTCTGCGCCTTTAAGAAAGAGATGATGCCAACCACAGCACCACTCTTGTCACCTTGTACCTCGAGAGGTTCTTGACTGGAGCGAGGAATACGAATAACTTTTTCTTTGCATAAGATCTCCGCATGATGTTGGGATAACCAATCCATACCGATGACGACGTCGAAACTACCCAAAACTATGGGTATGAGATCAATCGAGAAAGTCTAACCCGCTAGAACAATACTACAACCCTTGACTACCTGTGTGGCTTCTACACTTTTACCATTGGCTAGTTCTACGACGTGTTTGGTGTCTAGGGGTGTTGGCGTACGTTTTAATAATTTACTCATTTTCAATGACATATAACTTGTATCAGCACCCGAATCAAATAAGACAGTAACATAAATATCGTCGAGAAGAAACTTACCCATAACCACATTGGGATCATTCACTGCATCTCCTCGACCCAACACAAAAGCACGACCACGAGCTTCATTGCCGTTGTTGTTGTTGTTTCCCCCGTTGTTGTTGTTACCATTACCCTGATTGTTGTTATTTCCGTTGCCCTGGTTGTTGTTGTTGTTGTTGCGATTCTGGTTCAACTGAGGGCAATCGCGTTTGTAATGACCTTCAGCCCCACACTGGAAACATCCCTGATTTCCACGCTGTGGCTGCTGCTGCTGATTCTGTGGAGCTGGCGGTGGGAGTTGCTGGTTCTGGTTTACTGGTCGCGCGCTTCTACAATCTTTGGCCTCATGGCCCATCTTGTGGCATCTTTGACAGCGATCTTTCCGACACCTTCCACTGTGGTGTTTGTTGCACCTGTTGCACCACGGATGATTTCCCTGATAACCACGTTGTCCCTGACTTCCCGATGATTGCTGACTCGGACTCTGGTAATCGTTGGTGCGACGTTGCTGAGTTTGGGACTGAACAGACACCGATCCCCTGCTGGAATCCCCATCCCATTTTCTCTTGTTGTCGCTGGGTGTAGCAGAAGTAGCAGCTGTAGTGACTGTAGCAGTAGCGCCGACACGCTTTGGCAGTTTATTCTGATCCACTGCCTGATCGGTGATGCGATGAGCGAGACGCTGTATTTCCTGGATATTGTTGAGATTAGCCGAGGTAACGTGGCTCTGTATTTCTGGTGCCAAACCTTTGAGGTACAACTCAATACGCTTGTATGGAGGGTCCACCATAGTTGGACATAACACAGCCAACTCATTTGATCTCTTGGTGTAAGCTTCGATTTCCGAACCAACCATTTTCAAGTTATACAACTCGTCCTCCAACTTGTGAATGTCTTCTCTAGTGCAGTATTCCCTCTTGATCAGTTCTTTGAAATCATTCCAGGGTGTGGCGTTAGCAGCTGCCAACCCTAAGATCTGCACTTGTGCGTTCCACCAAGTGAGCGCAATCCCTTCAAGTGTGCCAGTGGCGAACTTCACCCTGCGAGCCTCAGGGCATTCACACATTTCGAAAACCGACTCGAGCTTTTCAAACCAATGGAGGAGTCCAACTGCTCCCTCCGTGCCACTGAACGAACTAGGACGACATTCCATGAAATTCTTGAAGGTGCACCCAGGTTGTTGCTGAGCGGGTTGACCTATTGTGTACGAATAGGGCAAAGTTAAGTACGAGAATTAATGTAGGATCTAAAGATCCTAGTGTCTATACTGCAGGGTATACTACCTGCTTGGGCGGCTGCAACTGCCGCAGCAACGAGAGCCTCTAGCTGGGCTTGAGTCATTGTAATTCGTGCGGCCATTGATCTTCACATCAAAGGCAACATAAGTGAGAAAGGTTCGCGAATAGTGCGATGACAGAAGAGTGTAAGCACATAAGTATTCTCATGCAATGTCAAGTTGTGAGCAAGGTAATGTAAGCATACTACGAGCAAAGTTCTATGCAAATTCTAGCATGTAGGCAATAAACATAAACCTTATTACCTAAGAAGTTGAGTCTTGCACGTGGAGCGAAGCGTCGTTGTGGATCGTTGAGAGCACTGTTCTGGTTATAGTCTGGTTTTAATAAAAACGTTTTTCCATATTAAAACCAAGTTCTCTATAACCAATGGCTCTGATACCAATCTGTCACACCCCCAAAATCCACACGCGGAGTATCACCGCTTGGGAGCGTGACTGACCAGGATCAAGCCACCAATCATATTGAACATGCAATTAATATCAAGTAAAATAAAAGTAAACCATCCATTCAACACGAAAGGTGTTCAAACAAAACCATAGTTTCAAAATGTAGCGGAAGCATAGTAAATAATCCAGTAATAGTTAACAATTTTAAGTGTCATAATAGTTCAACAGAAAAGCCACGATCCTTGTCCACAACGACCCGCTTCTCCAGTGCAAGCTCCAAGTACCTAACGATCTGCAAGGCATGTAACAGAATGATCAACAAACTAGTTGAGCGAGTTCACAGTTAATAGTTTAGTTTGGGTAATAATGCGTTCGTTCAATTAAGTCTCATATCGTATCAGTTCCATCGCGGCCTCACAGGCATGTGTGCGAAGATTAGGTTCATTAGTTCGCGACCGTAGTCTTTACCGACCAGGGTGTGTGCGAAGGCAATTGATCAGTTCGTTCGCGACCATAGTCTTTACCGACCAGGGTGTGTGCGAAGGCAGTTGAGTAGTTCGTTCGCGACCATAGTCTTTACCAACCAGGGTGTGTGCGAAGGCAGTTCGACAAGTATCATTTAAGCATGCACAAATAATCATCCAACCCATTCCCACCCTGGGAACCCATGCCTTGGCTGTGTGAACTCACCTTGGTTTGCTCGGTATGCTAGGTTATGCACTCACAAGTAATTAATCAAGTCCTATTGTATGCACGTATAACAAATCAGTTCATGTTCACAATGATACGCATGCAATTTAATGTTCACATAACAGTCAGTTTGCATATCGGCACAACACGTATTATTTCACATTTAATCATCAGCTAGTGCGCACGAATACAAATGTTAACATTCATCACTAAGCATGGCATGTCAAATAAATCAAGCATACATTCCAACATTCAAAGTATGTTCATAATTATATATCTTTCGATCCACCCTTATCTTTCGGTACATTAGTGATCTTTCGATACACAGTTATCACACTTATCCTTCGGACCGAATGTTATGTTTCGAACCAATGTCATCTTTCGACCAACTGTCATCTTTCGGTCAACCTAATTATGTTTCGGTCAATGCTATCCTTCGGTCAATGCTATCCTTCGGTCAATGCTATCCTATGGTTCGAAGGACAAGTATCTTTCGGTCACTACTATGTTTCGACTAACTACCATCTTTCGACAATTAACAGTTACGTTTACAAAGTTTCCAAGTTTAACCGATTATCAATTAACACAAATCCAAGTATTCAGTTACTTCAGAATCGATCAAACAGGCAGATTTCAATTGTTTCACAAGAACCCTAATCGAACCATACATGAACACAACCTATTTACATTCAATCAGGTTAACTTTAAAACACGACAAGTTCATAACTAATCAAAATTAATACTCGAACCCATGGCGTAACAATCCGATTAACATAAATATTTTCCAAAACATACATACCAACCGATTATAATATGAACAATTCGATTAACGTATATCCGATTAACATACATATCCGGTTATCATAGCCGATCCACAAAACATTATCATTGAACATCATCAAAACAGATCCGATTAACATACTAACAATATATTGCAAGACAATTTATTAATCATGAAATCAAAGCATCATAAACAACATCACACACTAACCGGAAATCTGGATTACGGAATGAAATCCTTCGAACAGAGAGTAGGTCTGCTATATGCCGTCACACACACACAATGGAACTAGGGTTTTTGAAAACTAACAGCCGGTTTACATGCATCACGTATATAAACGTATCACAGGAATGGGCCAAGCCCATTAGAAAGACTGGGCCGAAAGATGTCGAAGGATAGAGTCCTTGGTCGAAGGATATGTTTCGAGATCCTTCGAACCGAAAGTTGATCCTTCGAATCGAATGATATGTTTCGAGATCCTTCGAACTGTAAGTCATGTTTCGTGATCTAGACTAAATGTTTAAAATAATAATTCTAATATTATTTTCTACCACCGCAAGTAATCACATATAGGCAAAACGACAATACGTTACATTAAAACACAACGCGTACAATTTCAAGTCCACAACTTCAAACAACTAAACAGTCAAAGTCAACGCGCATTTAATGCGAAAGTGAAAGTCAGAAACTCGAGTTGTCACAATACTCAAGCGATTGATTGATGGATTCAATGGAGCACTTGGGAGTAGGGTTAGCCTGAATAGTTCGATAGCATAACGATGAGTAACACGTAGAATGGAAAGTGATTATGGGTCGAACAGCCTGGTCAATCGAACTGTTGGTTCGATCGAACGGGTTATTCGTTCGGTTGGACAGTCCGTTCGGACAGCCTATTTGATCGGCCGGTAGGCTCGATAGGTTGGACTGTTCGAGTGGATTGTTTCTTCCTTTGAGTAGGATGTGTTTGTGTGACAACCCGAACTTTCAAGGTGTGCCTTTCAGTCTTGTGGTCTTGACTTATTTTAATTTTTTTTCTACCACGTTCCTACTTTGTTAATTGTTAAACGCGATGATAATTAAACACTATGTTAATAACTTGTTAAACCAAGGTATAGATGAGAACGATGGATTGTATATTGGGCCACCACACTCCTTACTTGTTTTAAACTATCATTACTACTAATCCTATCAGCCCATATGCAATGTCTCCAAATTCTATAGGCCCGAGTTATACAAACCCAACTTAGCCCACCTTCCCTCTCTAATAATTATATATAACAATCATAAGATTTCTCAATTCTTTTGCAAACCCTATTTCCCCTACCTAGTGTGCGACGGCAACAAACCTCAAGACCCCCCCCCCTTCATCAAGACATTGTTCCAGTGCCAACCCTATTTATTCTTCTTGTTCACGGCAGTTTGTGGTTAGTGATTCATGCGCCTATGTTAATGCTATTTAGTTGATCATACTTAATTGGATATATATGTTTAGAATTAGTCTGCTGGTAATTGTGATAATTAATGGTTCGTATGACAACATGTTATGTGAATTATTATAACAATCTATTATAGTATGTGTGAACAATTCATGTGAATTATTATGACAATCTGTATAGTATGTGTGAATATATAATCATGATAAACAAACTGTTGAGTTATGTATGGGTGCATGATAATCGATACTTAGGGTGTCTTGTTCTAGCCATTGATGAGTAATTGCATGAAACATGAAAGTGAATGGTATGTTTGTATTATTATCATACAAATTATTAGTGGACCACACATGTTCTGATTGGACCGTGTGATTTGGTAGTGTGCATAGGGGATCACAATTATGATGAATCTGATTGATTGGGAATAACAATGAGGTTATGATTTAAGGTAGTGTAACTAATAATATAAATTAATAAGAGGTCCAATATAAATGAAGGAAAGTGGATTAATGTAATTGACAAATGTGAATGATAGAAATTTAACTTAGTTGGAACATGAGCTGGAAGTAAAAGAGTAGATTATTGGACCGAAATATTGACCATAAGCACATTTAGTATTTAGGTTGGAACAATTGTCATTGTGAACTGCATAGTTGGTAGTATATATTGATCTGGGCCGGAACTTTTGACTGTTTGCCGAGGCTACTTGGGCCTGGAATCCAGTAGGGCCGCAAACTCATGTGAGCCCTACGAGGGGCTGTTTAGTTACTGATGTATGTTGTATGCTTGAAATAGGAGTTTTGTTCCAAGTGAAGATTGTGTATATGAATGTTATGATTTAATAAATAGGTGATGATTATCTGTTGATTTACATGTGCCATTATCGAATCATGATATGTGTCTTTAGTTATTGGGGCTGTTGTGTAACTGGACTAATAAACACATGTTTATTGGGATGGGTCGAGAGGTGAAAACACTACGTGAAATGTATGGAATTCGAATGATTATTTTGTGGCTACATGTTAATTGTTACAAGTTGTTACATACGCGGTTTGGTAGAACAAGATTCTAACGGTTAGTGGTAACCACTATAGGGACCAATTGATCAACTTGGAATACGTGCTTTAATCTTAGCGAGCAAACCAAAGGTGAGTTCACTACATTCGAGCATGCGTCCCAGTGGTTGGGGACAGTCAGTGGTCTGGGTAAAAACGGGTATATTGGTTAATATTCTCACCTATCATTCTTGTAAGTCCCTTATTACGTTACCTGGAGGGTAACGGGTATTAGTTGGTAGCGCTACTTAGGTTTGGCACCCTCACACCGCTCCTAGAGTGGACGGATGTGAACTAATGACCCAGTCGTGGCCCAGTACTAGATAGGAGTACGTGGGAAGGGCAGTCATGTATTTTAGGAGCCGTCTTATTCGGAATTGAGATATTAACAATATTACTTGCAATGGTTAACGAACTGTTTTACATACAATTGATATTAAACGTTTCCTAAAACTGTGGACTCGCCAGCTTTGTCTGATATACTTGTTACATGCTCGCAGGTCGTTAGGTACTTGGAAGCAGGAACTTGCTGACTGGAGGGCGAGAGTGGTCATGGTTGCATTGAAGGATTTATTTATCAGACATTTATTACTATGGTTGTTTGGAAAGTATTTACATTATGATACATTAACGCTTCCGCTGAACCTGATGGTTTTCGAATTACTTATGTTTGGATTTTATTACTATATAATAATGAAACTTTATTTTAAACTTATGGATTCAATGTAATTGGTGGCTCATTGCTAGTCGTCACACGCCTAACAGGGACACTCCCTAGGTGGTTATTTGAGGGTGTGACAGTTTGTGTATGATGGCTTGACCTTTTGAAGTTTTCGTTGTAGTATTTGAGAACATTGAAGTGTTCTTACCTTTCAGGTCGATCAATCGAACGGGTCGTTCGATCGGCCGGCTTAACCGATCGGTTAGACACTTCGATAGTAAGTCCTCAGCTGGATGTCACCTGATCGAACAGCATGTTCGATCGGGTGGCACTCCAATACGTCGAACGAGTTGTAAAATCGATTAAGGGTTGAAGCATAGTATCTCATGATCCGATGAGTAAACAGCTCGTTCGATCGAACATCACCTCGTTCAACACTATACTTCATGAAATTGTCAAAGTGTGGGGCCACTTGCTAGCCGATCGGTTGGCCTGGTCGATCGGCTGATATGTCTGATCGGTTGGGCTGTTCGTTCGAATAGCCTGTTCGATCGGTCAGCATCCTGACCTGGTCGGCCTGTTCGTCTAACACTTGGCTGTTCTGATTGTTTGACGTTATATCGAGATATTTTGACAATGAGCTGAACCATGGAGCCTTCGTTCTTACTTGTTTCTCCTGCTCAGACAGGAATCATCCAAGTCCGGCCGGTGAACGGTTCGGAATGGTAGTTTAACGTTTAACCCGAAATTGGTGAACCTCGTAGATAGAATCCGAATCTTGAACCACACAACCATTAGAATGCTTAGTGAGTTGGCTCAAGCTCCGTTTCTACCGGTTTGAAGGTATTGAGTGTAAAAGAGTTGAAAGAAAGTTGGAAATCATTCTTTCAATCCTTCACATCATGTAAATGTTTAGATCTGTGATAGATCTTAGTTTGTTTATGTGGAAATCGGCTAGATCAAAGTAATTCTTGGTGGATTGAGGCCAAAACATGATGTTCTTAAAGAACACCATGATGACATCACCCTAGAATGCTTAGATCTTGATGATTTCACGGTTAGAAATCAAGATTTGAAAGATAGAAAGGTGTAGGAGCATGTATTGATCAAGAAAGTACAAGATTTAGGATGAAAACTTACCGAAATCGGAAGAAATCTGAGAAAAGAAGGGGAGCACGAGCTGGTCGGTCAGAGAGTTTCCAAAAGTGGAAAGAATGATAATGACAGGCCTATTTATAGGCTTCCAAATGGGGAAAGGGCTGGCCGATCGGCCAGGCATCCCGATCGGACAGCCTGCTCGATCGGACAGTCTGTCTGATCGGCTGGGCCGTTCGATCAGCTAGAAGCCTGATCGATCCACAGCCTGTTTCGAGTGTTCGGCACGACGATTTCTCATATTTCGATTTCAATTGAAGACGATACGAATACGATAGAGTTTCCTATTCAAATTACTTTTAATCCCAACCACTATATCTACATACAAGCATCTATACTCCATATTCGATTTCGATTTCGATTGAGTTCGATTGAGTTTCAAGTTTCGATTCGATTGATTCACCACACATAACATAAAGTAAACACGCACATGTAACACATTAGGCACACGCACACGTGATATAACACCAAATTCGCATAATTCGAGTTTCGAGTTCGACTGATGATTCGATTAGCTTGATTATTGATTGATTAACTTTATCGCATTGTTACTTCCTACTATTCACAGTCGTAAATCGTTTCGCGTCGATTAAACATTCGATTACTTCGATCCTTTTGATAAACAACACTTACTCCACCTAATACAAAACATAAAATAGACTACTTACTGTTAGGGGAGGATTTTCTAACAATTAGTGATCCTTACTTGTTATCCTAATAGTGATCCTTACTTCTATGACAGATGGTGATCCTCAGAAGAGCTTCAGGATCAGGATCATGGATCACCCTAAGCATCCTCACACTAACGATTGTTTGTTTATGTTTCGTATTGTTTTGCAGGAGTAATGGGCTTGACTTGGTCTTGGCAACGTTACTATGGAATATTCCACGGGTATTTCGCACACATTTAAATGGAAATGGACGTTGTGGAGAACGTGGGAGCATGGCACAAAAGTCAGATAGTTTGTTAGCTTAATTAGCTTTCATTTTTAAAGGGGTGACGAGCTATTTTTAGAACACTTAGTCACTTTCAGCTACGTACACACTCTCGTACAACTGCATTCTTGAAGCTTTGAGCAAACACTTAACAGTTTTCACACACTTGAACACAATTAACCATAGTGATCCTTGTACCTAGCTCGTCACTATCCGAAGTTGTAAACATTTATTGATTTATTTGATCTTGGTGATCGGAAGTTTCCATCACCCGAGGTTTTTTATGCCGGAGATCATTCATTGATCAAGGGCTTTTTCCTCGTATAAATCCTTGTGTTGTTTGTGCAATTTACATCGAAGTGATCCTCATTATTGTTCTTCATTTCAAGCATCATTCCCCATAACTAAGAGTCTGGTTGCATTATCCTCATTAAATTTTTGACCAAAACAGTTTGGCGCCCACCGTGGGGCAATTGGTGCTTCATTCCTAAGAAGTTTTTCTGTTGGTGATCATTCCGGTTCATTGCATACAAGTACATGGCTTCATCATTGAATAATACCTCTACTGCAATGTCTGCGGTCAATTCGTCTCAGGGCATTCCACCTTTGCCTCCACCACCTGCTGGATCTTAGAAAAATGCTGAGAAGAAACCAACCCCCATTTTCTCCAAACCTCCAACTTCTTCTGCTTCTTATACTCCCACTACTAGTGACATGTTTACTTTGAATTTGCAGATGAAGGAACATATACAGCAACAGGATAAAACCAATGAAAGTATTCTTAAAGAAATCGGAGATCTTAAGAAACAAAAGAAAGCGGCAGAGGATCATTCCCCACTGGTGCCCAGATCTTTGAATTTTAATACTCCGGTGATTACTTCTCAGCCATCGGTGGTTCCAGATGTTCAATATGTGGGTGGACCAAAAGGAGTGCACTACGGATCAGCAATAGTGACTCAGGCATCAGGTTCATATTTCCAGCCAGCAGGATCCTATCCTCAACATATGGGATCCTTCATGAGTTAAGGAGGAAACTTAGGAGCGCAGCAGATTCAAGGATCTTCCTTTGTTCCAGGATCATCCCAGGTTCAAGGATTCTCCTTTGTTCCAGGATCATCCCAGGTTCAAGGATCCTCCTTTGTTCCAGGATCATCCCAGGTTCAAGGATCCTCCTTTGTTCCAGGATCATCCCAGGTTCAAGGATCCTCCTTCGTTCCAGGATCATCCCAGTTTCAGGGATCCTTCCAGATGCCAGGATCCTTGAGGAGATTGCAAACAGGAAGTTCCGATGTCCATCAAGGAGATTTTATTCCGATGCAGACCATTGCTTCTACTGGCCCTTCGGTCATTCCAGAATCTCAACAATATGGGTTCACATCTGGTGTTCCTAATTTGAACCCGATGGGAGGTAACGTTTTTAATAATTCTCTTACAACTAACCATGGATTCATGCAGGATACAGGTATCAACCATGCCATGGCCAGAGAGTTGCAAAAATTGAAGGATATGATATCAAGTGTTCCAGGAGTGGTCAAACCTATCCCGGAAATTGTAGATGGAAGCCATAAGATATCTCGTTTTGCACCACCAATTTGTGATGCTGAGATTCCCAAAAGGTTCCATGTGCCAACCATGAAGCTGTATGATGGCTCAACGGATCCTGAGGAACACATAGCACAATACAGGGAGAGGATGGAGATCAATCCAATTCAAGAAAGGTTAAAGGAAGCATGCCTATGCAAGGGATTTGGATCCACTCTTACTGGATCAGCTCTCAAATGGCTGCTAAGTCTTCCCCCTACTCTATTACCTCATTTGCTAATCTAGTTAACTTATTCAATAATCAATTTTCTTGTAGTAGAAAATTTGAACGATTAACTAGTGATCTATATAGGATAACCCAGGGTCATAATGAATCCTTAAGGGATTACATTACCAAATTTAGTAAAGAATCCTTAGACATTCCCAACTTGGATATAGCCACAGCTGTTGAGGCCTTCAAAATGGGATTGCTTAGGGATTCATTATTCTATGATGATCTTGTTATGACACCATGCAGGAACTTAGATGAGGTAAGAACCAGGGCACTTAGGTTCATCCGGCTAGAGGATGACAAAAGGATCCAGGAGAGATTAGCAGGATCCTCAAAACAAGAGAAGCAAGGATCCTCGTTCAAGAATAACAAGTTCAAATCCTATAACAGATCTGATAACCAGAACGTGCATGCAGTTGATCAAGAAGATGATGAGGATTATCCTCCAATTTCTGAATATTGTTTTTCTGTTGACAACAATGAACTAATCCTTGCGATGCAGAATCTAGGAGATAAAGCCAGATGGCCTAGAAAAAATGACAGACCGGCTTCAACCAAAGATAAATCAAAGTGGTGTGCATACCATGAAGACTTTGGGCATCTAACAGAGGAATGCATTGCATTGAGAAAGGAAATTGGATACTTGTTGAGCAAGGGGCATCTAAAAGAATTGTTGGGTAGAAAAAAGTCAAGGACTCAGGATCCTGAAAGGATCCCTGAAAAAGCTCCGGCCCCTCCAGCAGATGCACAAGTGATAAACTTTATTTCTGGAGGATCAGACATCTGTGGTACATCCTTCTCAGCAGCTAAAAGGCATGCAAAGGAAGCTAAAATGGATAATGGAGAAAGACCTGTTCGAACATCAAGTGTCTCTGAAGGAAAAGTCATAACCTTTGATGAGGAAGTTCGTGTTGACATCCAGGATCCTCATCACGATGGTTTAGTTATTATTCTTTTTATTTCTAACCATTTTGTCCGCAGGATCCTTATTGACGGAGGAAGCTCAGTGAACATTATCCAGCTAGATGTTCTGAAGAAAATGGGTATCCCTGAATCAGATATCATACCAAGATCCTCCGTGCTCGTGGGATTTAGTCGCGAAACCAAGAACACCCTGGGGGACATTAAACTCCCAATTTATGTTGAAGGATTACATAATTATCAAAAATTTTGTGTTATTGACTGTTTATCTTGTTGTAATGTTATCCTTGGCAGGCCCTGGATACACGATATGAAGGCAGTCCCATCTACCTACCATCAATGTGTGAAGCTCCCTAGTCCTTAGGGAATAGTCAAGATTGATAGTGATCAGCAGGAGGCTAAGGATTGCTACACTTCATCAATGAAACCAGCCTCGAAACCAAGGGAGCAATAGCAATCAAAGTATCCTCCAAGGGATGTCTTGGAGGCAAGAGAGTAGGATGTGGTAGAAATCCTCATGGATCCTGATGATCCTGAATCCAAAATCTATATCGGATCAAGGATCCTTGGCAAAATGAAAGAAGATCTTGTATCCTTCCTCAAAAGAAGGAAGACTACCTTTGCATGGAAGCATCAGGATATGACAGGTATATCTAAGGATATTATCACTCATAAACTTGGCATTGACAGGTCATTCAAACCAATCCATCAAAAAAGGAGGAAGTTTGCACCGGAAAGAAATGCCATTATCCAGGAAGAGGTAGAGAAATTGCTCCGAGCAGGTATGATTAGAGAGGTCAAGTATCCATGATGGCTGGCCAATGTGGTTGTTGTTCAAAAGAAAAATGGAAAGTGGAGGGTATGTGTCGATTTCACAGATTTAAATAAGGCATGTCCCAAGGATCCTTTCCCATTACCCCATATTGACTCCATGGTGGATGCAACGGCGGGTCATGAACTGATGACTTTTATGGATGCTTCATCTGGATTTCAACAAATTCAGATGGAACCATCTGATCAAGAGGATACGGCTTTTATGACTCCAACCGGTATATATTGTTATATTGCTATGCCATTTGGATTAAGGAATGCAGGTGCAACATATCAAAGGCTGGTGAATATGATGTTCAAGGATCAGATTGGACAAACTATGGAGGTTTACATAGATGATATGGTGGTAAAATCCGTAAAAGCTGAGGATCACCTAAGGGACTTGGAGGAAGCATTCGATATCCTTGACAGATATAACATGAAACTTAATCCTTCAAAATGTCACTTTGGTGTTAAAGCAGGTAAATTCTTAGGATATATGGTGACCAAGAGAGGCATTGAAGCTAGCCCGGAACAAATCAAAGCCTTGGTGAATATCAAATCTCCTATCAATGCAAAGGATGTCCAAAGGCTAACAGGCAGGATAGCAGCTTTGAACAGATTTATATCTAAATCCTCAGAGAAGTGCAAAGAATTCTATGATATCCTAAGGAAGAACAAGAAATTTGAGTGGACTGAGAAGCATGAAAATGCCTTAAGAGCTCTCAAAGATTACCTATCCTCAGCCCCAGCCTTGATGAAACCAGAAAAAAGCGATGTGCTATCCTTGTATCTTGCAGTATCCTCAAAAGCAGTAAGTGCAGTCCTTGTTAAGGATCATGAAGGTACACAACATCATGTATATTATGTAAGTAAGAGTTTACTTGATACTGAATCCAGGTATTCACACCTTGAAAAGCTTATTCTTGCATTAATCATGGCATCTACTAAGTTGAGACATTATTTTGAAACTCATGTTATTGTTGTTAAAACTAATTTTCCAATTAAGAATGTCCTCAGGAAACCGGAGATGTCAGGAAGGATGGCTAAGTGGGCAGTGAAGCTTAGTGCCTATGATATAAGATATGAGCCAAGGACAGCCATCAAATCCCAAGCATTGGCCGACTTTGTGGCGGATTTCAGTAGTGATTTACAAAAAGAAGCTGAGTTAGAAGTCCAGTAGCTAGAGAAGACCAAGGATCCTTGGATACTCTATACTGATGGATCCTCAAACGTCAAAGGCACAGGGCTTGGTATACTACTAAAATCGCCACAGGGGGACATAATACCCCACTCTATAGCTTGTGAGTTTCAAACTACTAACAATGAGGCTGAATATGAAGCCTTGATTGCTGGTTTGCAAATTGCTAAGCATATGGGGATCAGGTACCTTGAGGTACATGTAGATTCATTATTAATTACAAATCATTTTAATGGATCCTATACTGTTAAAGGTGAAAAGCTAACCAAATATTTAGAGATAGTCAAAGAATTAGCACTCTCTTTTGTTTCCTTTAGTTTGACACAGGTACCAAGGGAAGAAAATACAGAAGCTGACGCATTGGCTAATTTAGGATCATCTTTGAAGATCCCGGAGGATATAAGCATTCCAATTATCCATATCCTGGCTCCCGCCATCTACGATCATGTGGCGATGGAAGTAGGAGAGGATTCTACGATTATCCCTAGTGAGGATACTCAATCTCATTCAGGATCAGGATCATGGATCTCACCAATCATGAGATACTTACAACACGGGGAGATTCCTACGGGAGAAAATCCGGGCTTTCAAAATGAAGGTATCTCAATTCACAATCTTGAATAATATGTTGTATAAGCGATCTCTTGCAGGACCATATTTAAGATGCATTGAGGATCCTGAAGTCCAAGAAGTTTTAAAAGACTTCCATGAAGGAGATTGTGGAAACCACACTGGGGGCAGGGCATTGTTCTCAAGGATCCTAAGGACAGGATACTACTGGCCAACTATGAAAAGGGATGCTGTGGAATATGCTAAGAAATGTGATCCTTGTCAGAGACACAGCAATATCCTTCATCAGCCGGCTGAATTTCTACATCCTATATCCTCCTCTTGGCCATTTATGAGATGGGGGATGGATATAGTTGGTAAGCTCCCTAAAGCACCTGGTGGGAAAGTGTTCATGCTTGCTATGACTGATTACTTCTCCAAGTGGATAGAGGCTGAAGCTTTTGCCCAAGTCAGAGAAAAGGAAGTTATATCCTTCATTAAAAGATATATTATAACTAGATTTGATATTCCTTCTGAAATTATATGTGATAATGGTTCCCAATTTATTGGGGGCAGAACTACTAACTTTTGTGACAGCTGGGGGATCAAGATGATAACATCAACACCAGTCCACCCACAAGCTAATGGTCAAGCAGAATCATCCAAAAAGATCATCATCAACAATTTGAAGAAGAAGCTTGGATCCAAGAAAGGGAAATGGGCAGAAGAATTACCTTATGTGCTTTCGGCTGATAGGACAACCCCTAAGAATGCTACTGGCCAAACACCATTCTCTTTGGTATTTGGGGCAGAATCAGTGATCCCAACAGAAATGGTAGTTCCAACTGCTAGAACAAGTACCCGTGATCCTGAGGAAAATGATGAGAACTTGACTCAAGACCTGGATATTATTGAGGAAATCAGGGATCTGGCTAGGATAAGGATGGCTAGTTATCAACAAAGAATGGCCGGTGCTTACAACAAAAATGTTAGGATCAGGAAATTTCAGATTGGTGATATGGTATTAAGGAAAGCATTTCAGAATACCACCAATCCTGCTGATGGAAAATTGGCACCAAAATGGGAAGGCCCTTATTTGATTGAAGCTGAAGCAGGAAAGGGGGCATATATATTGCTGACCATGGAAGGTGATTTGTTACCAAGAGCTTGGAATGCTGTCCATTTGAAGAAATATTTCATGTGAGCAAGATCCTCCTGGCACGTACGATCCTTACATTAGGGGTGTCCTTGAAGGATCCTTAAGGCGTTAATGATCCTTACTCTGGTAATGTCCTGATCTTGAACTATTTCATTTCCTTAATTTCTCATATATGGATAAGGATCATGTGTCCTTTATCCATCTCTCATATGATTTTGAGTTTTGAAAGTTCAGGTATTCTTAGCATAATGTTGATTATCTAAAGAAGCAATCCAGATCCTTGGGTTTAACCCCAGTCATTTGGGCTTGACCCCAGTTCCGCCTGTAGCGCATGATGATCCTGGTATAGTTCAAGGCATTGGGACCAGTACTCGCTTTAGGGGCTGATAATTCCATTGAACTGGCTATACCTAGGATCCTACGTATAATGGTAGACGTACCATACATCCATTCCTAAAGTTTCTAACGTTTTCACGTTAGCTAAGGTTTTGGCATTTTCATGCCACTAAGTTTGGATAGTCGCCAGTTAGGGCCATACTCTAGTTTACACACGATCCTTGGGCTTGTCCCCAGTTATCCTTGGGCTTGTCCCCAGTTATCCTTGGGCTTGTCCCCAGTTATCCTTGGGCTTGTTCCCAGTTATCCTTGGGCTTGTCCCCAGTTATCCTTGGGTTTGTCCCCAGTTGCTAACTCTTATCTTATATTGGCTTAGTCCCAAGTTATGCTCTATTTCAGGTCCTTGAAGTTAAACAACTAAGGATCCTTGATCCTTATTTCTCTCTAAGGTTTATCTTATAGTTATCCTGATTATGGTTAGGATCCTAACTTGGATCCTCAGGTATGATCCTTAACTATTTTTATCTTATTCGTTGTTTATTTGAATAACCCTTATACTTTGACAACTGAACTTATGATCCTTAAAACATATATACTACTTTTTGGGATTTTACAACCATATGATATTTGATCATGGATCATATCCTAAATGTTTTCAGTCTGACTTATTCAAAATTGCTTATTTAATAAATGCACATCAAAACAATTGAAAATTAAAGGAACTAAAAGGACAATAACACAGGATAAGCGACAAAAGGTTAAGATTTTATTTATTAACAAAAAGACTAACCCTTCGAAGGTTGTCAAAATTACCTACCCCGAGCATCTACCAGCAATACGTGGCCCGTCCGCTGGGGTAGGTAAAGGGTGTCCATGATAATAGGTTCAAAGTTATGCAGGGATATAAAGGCGGTAGGATCACAATGGCTTCATCCCCCAAATAGAGGATCCTTCCACCATTTGCAATCCTACCTATTGTCTGAAGGATCCTAGATCCTGTTGGTGCACTACATCTGTTGATTTCGTCTAGGATTGGATCTTACATTGTAATGTATAGATTAGGGCACGAAATACGAGAAAATGCGAGTGTGTATGATGTTTGTGACTTAGGTTCGCTTTTAGGGACAAATGATAGAGGTCCGCTTTTGTGACACTTGTGAGGTCCGCTTTTATGGACACTGGTCACAAAAGCGAACCAGACACCCTATATAAAGGGGTCTTATTAGCGAACCAGAGGTAATGGAGTTGATTTCCGCACCGAAGCTCTACCGGTGTGACGTTTGAATTGTAAAAGCTGTCAAATCAATAAAACAAGCAGTTAGAGTGAAGTGTGTGCTATTTCTACCTTTGTTTCTTATTATTCCGCATCTGAAACATGAGAGATTACCTCTGAACGACTCGTATAGGTCGGCATACGATCCTACAATTGGTATCAGAGCCAAGGAGGAGGTTATTTGCAGAATATAGCTGATTTTCGACATTTCTTCTTACTTTTACACCTTCTTTTCTTGATTCGGGAAGTTTTCACGGTCAGAATTGATTCAAAAGCTCACAGATTATGTATTATCAATCAAAGGCAAACCCTTGAAAGTTTCAAGCAAAAATACGGACGAGAAATGGGTCAAAACAGCTTCGTTTTGAGATCCGCTTTTACGGACAGTTGAGAGATCCGCTCGAATTAGTGCTGGTCCGCTCCAAAATTGCACCTGGTCCGCTCGAAAGACAATCATCAGGTTCGCTTTTAAGGTTTTCATCTGGTCCGCCCGGAAGGTCCGCTTATAGTGCATCTGGTCTGCTTGATTTCTGGTTCGCTCGAAGGGTCCGCTCGAGAGGTTGCTGTCTGGTCCGCTCGAAAGACTGTTTTCTGGTCCGCTCGAATTGATCATCCGGTTCGCTTTTGTGAACATTACTGGTCCGCTTTTGTGCTCAAGTTTGGTTCGCTTATAAGTCATTTGCTTTGGAAATCGTGTCGTCATGGATACCGAGTTCTACAATGCGTTTGCAACATCGTCGTCACCAGCTGCAATTGCTCAAGCCATGAATCTAGAAAACGAAACGGGAACCACCCAGAAACCCCCTAAATTGATGATTATTGAAGAATACTACGGGTGGAAGGATAGATTTGAAAACTGGGTTCAAGCAAATCATCTTAGATCATGGGAATGTATCTTGAAGAAATATGTGTTACCGAGAACGGAGGTGAATGTTATCAAACAGATATCCGAATTCACAGATCAAGAACGTGCAATGTACAGAGCGGAGAAAATGATGATCAGTTTATTGCAACAAGCAATTAAAGAAGATATATTCATTCTGTTAGAGCACGACAAAACTGCTAAGTCGATATGGGATGCTCTTAAAGTCAAATTCGAGGGAAGTGAGAGTATGATTAAAAGCAAAAAGGCATTGCTTAAGAAAGAGTTTGATCTTTTTAGCAGCTTACCAGGAGAGGATACTAAGAAGCTGATTGAGAGATACTGTCACTTAGTGAGATCATTGACAATGATTGGTGTTGACAAAAGTCGTGAAGAGTATGTGGATAAGTTGGCTGATGCATTACCTCAGAAGGAGTGGGGAACGTATTTGATGATATTCAAAAACACGGGTGTTTATAACGGGCTGACAAATAGGCAGTTTATCGAAAAATTAGAGGCTCAGAATCTGGAACAGCAAAAGATCATTAGGATGAATAGTCCGAGTGGTCAACAAGATGTGAAAATGTACTACAGGGGTAGCAGTCCAGCCACTGAGTCTGAGAGAAGTCCGAAAATTCAGACAGCATTCAGTGCTGGTGATTCTTCTGACAAAGCTGATCAGGTTTCAAACAATAGTAGCAGCGGGTTTTCATCATTTCCAAGTGTAAATCCTAAAGATACAAACACAAGTTTTCAGTCTTAGAGTACAAAAACAGGAAATGGATATGTGATTCAATGCAACATAGCTCTCAATCTTCCAGAAGGTCAAAGCTTCTCTGAAGACACTGCGAAAGACCACATGGCACTTCTGGGTTCTGTGTTGTTATCCAATGAAGGGCTTGTTGCTGGTCGGATCGGAAATCCTATGCTTACAAAGGAGGATTACGATCAGATAGACGCCGAAGAAATGGAACTCATGGATATTAAATGGTGTCTTGCAAGTGTTCTTCGACGTGCTGAGAAGTTCAAAACAATTACCTGGAGAAATGACTTTCTTGATGCTCATGTATCTACTTTAGGTTTTGATAAATCTAAAGTTACTTGTTTTCGATGCAGGGAGAAAGGCCATTTCAAACGGGAGTGCAAGGGAAGAGAAGCTAGCGGAGCACAGAATCCATTTGGGAAAGATGATTATTACCGCAAAGCTATCTATCAACAAGTTGGTCAATCTCAAGAACCACAGACGGCTCATGGGAGGAAGATTGAAGATCCCAAAAGAGCATGTTTGGTAGATTTCAGCTGGAGTGATTACATATCATCTGAAGGCAAAGCACCACACATAATCGATCAAGATGATGAGAAACTACCAGAAGGTTTTAGTTGGGATATGTTTGTTGATGAGAAGGGAGAGTTTAAAGCTTTCATTGCCAAGATCGTCCGAGAGCCAGATCTGTTTGCTACTTGGATGAAATCGATTGGAGTGAGTGTGTCTAATGAGGATGAAAAGTCTGTTGTGTCTGATGAAAATTCAGAAAGTACTGATGAACTTTCAGAAAGATGATCTGGAGAAATTTCAGAGGGTTCAGATGAGAGTTTATCAAGTTCTGATGAGAGTGTACAGAATGAGGTTGTTTCAGAAAAAGCAGTTGTATTTGACAAAAAACCGTCTGATTCTGGTGTATCAGATGCTGATTCTAAAAAATCTGTACAATTTGATCAATCACCAGTTGACAGTAGCAGTGATGATGAGGAAGAAAAACATATTAATATTGCAAAATCTCATCTTTCTCCTGAAAGTTTTCATTTCTATTTTGCAGATCGCATGGAGAAACTGAAGGAGAAAAGAGCTGCTAGAGAACAACAGAAAGAATCTGAAGATGATGTTCAGAATGTTGAAAGTGTTGCTGAAAAAATTACTGAGGTTGAGAAAGAAGAAGAAAAGGTGATCGGAGTAGAAGAGGTGATTGAAGTTGTAAAAACAATCGAGGTTGAGAAGATTGTTGAAGTCGTCAAGCCTTGTAAGAAATGTTTGGAAGCCTGCAAGGAATGTGCAACAAAAGACGACATTATAGTTGAGTACGAGAAGAAGAAGGAGCAGTTATTGTTCAACCTTAATTATGTGAAAGAATCGTACGATGTCTTGAACAAAACAGTAACTGGTCTCCAAACGACAAACTCAGAAAGAGAACAGGCACTGACAATGATGAATGCAACTTTGATGTCAAAACAAAAAGCGATCAATTTCTACATTGAACAGAGTGCCAAATGGAAGCAAGAGTTGGAAACTGAAAAGATCGAAAATGAGAGAATTAGGCGGTTATTGTTAAGCTATTCTACTTCTGATTATCTCATTGATCGTGTTTACCCAACTGTTGCAGGATTGGAAGCTTTTCAAGACGAGAAGCCAAAGAAGAAGAAAGACTGTGGTAAGAAACCGACTGTTAGCTATAACAAGTATCCGCCTCCAATTTGGGATGGGTATTCTCCTAGGAAACCAAACGAGGAGCAACTTGAGAAAGCAGTCAATATAAAGTTAAAAACCGACACAACTGACGTTTTACCAGATAACATTGATATCATGTTTACCTCGTCCGATACCGATCATGAGTCTGAGTTAATTAAAAAGATGGTCGATCAGGTGTTGGATACTGATGAGGAGTCCGAGTCGAAATCTAAATCTGGAGGGTCAAATTCGTCAGTCAACAGTCCAAATTCGTCGGTCAAACGGTCTTATAGTTTAGAATTTTTGTTATCAAAGTCAAATTTGAATGATGAAACATTCGAAGTTGTTTATACTTTGAATGGTTCTGATAAATTATATTACAACAAAGAGTTTCCAATAAGAAGTGTTCGTTTTGATATGATCAAAAAGGTTTTCAAAATGACAGAAATCAATATTTCTGAAATAAAAGATTTAAATCTTACTGAAAAACCTAAAAAGTACACTTCAAGAGTTCAACAACGTCTAAACAAGAAAAAGGGTTATAATTCTGGTTCTGGTTTTCAAAAGAAACCTAACCAAAATCGTAGCTACAAAAAGAAAGGATTAGGCTTTGTTTCACCAGAAAACCATAAAAATGATAAAAATTCTAAAACAAAAACAGAATTTGTGTCAGGTGGAAGCTCAGAAGATGAACAGAAGAAACCATTCTGGAGACAGTCAAACCAGGAGTTTCTTGCTGAAAAGAAGAAAAATGGAACTGCAGTGTATTATCAAAGAGAGACTCGTACCTGTTATCGATGCAATGAAGTTGGTCATAGTGCATGGAACTGTTCGACAAATGCAAAAACAAAACAGGGAGTTTCTCAGAAATTAAAAGACAAAGTTGTTGATGTTGAACCACCAACCAATAGACTTAAAATTTTTGAAAATTCAAAATATGAGGTTGGTGAGTGTTCGAAAAAGAATTTTTATAAAAGGAAAGAGAATGACAACCAAGTGTGGATTGCTAAAAAGGTTGATGTGAATGTCGGCGATGAATCTGGTTCCACAAAGCCAGAAGAGCCACAAGTTGAGAAGAAAATTTTAGTGAATGATGAAGAATTTCCGTCACTATAATTTGAGGAAGTTAAGAAGAAAATTGGAAAAACTGAGATTTCAAATCAGTTTTACATTGAGAAAAAAGATTTTGATGTCGAGAAAACATTCAACGGGAATGTTAAAAAGATTTTTGGGAAAATGCTGAGTGGGAGAGCAAAGGGGGTTAAAGATTTTTATGCCACAAAAAAGGCAACATACAACCCTACTGCTCAAGAGTTGAAATCCATCAAGTCTGAGAAGACTTGGATGCATGTATGCTTTCCATGATAGTCTTAGGACTACGCCGGAGATCCCAAGTTTATTTGTGGATCAGGAATCGGCATCTTTCTAGTGTTTGAATAGTTGGTTTGAAAGAATTTGAATAGTGTTTTGGATTATACAGGTTGAAGGACTACGCCGGAGCTTCCAGGTTGGTAAGTGCGAAGCAGGAATCGGCATCCTGATTGGTAAAATGGTGATGTAGACGTACTACAAGTGACACTGTGTGTTTTACAAGTGGTTATTTTTACAATTGGTTTAGAGGTTGCTTGATTGCAAATGGTAAATCAGGGACATTAAGTTGTACTTGATTTACTACATATGGGTAAAAGATAGACAAGATGATGAACCACATCCCCGTACTTAAAAATGATAAACCTACAAGTGGTTTTTATCAACACACACTCATTTTCTGGAAAAGTCATTTCGATTAAAACAAACTTAAGTGTTTTGAAATCTAAATGAGAAAATGGTTTGTGATAGGGGGAGTTCTGATTGTTTATGCCAAGTGAATGGCGAATTGATGTGATTCGATGTCAGTTGTCAGTTTCTATACAGTTTGTTTTGCATTTTATGATTCAATTGGGTCAGAGTCTAGTTGTTTTCAAATTTTCCTTTGAAATGTGTTTGCATTTTAGGGGGAGTAAGAAATTTTTCAGAAAATCCAAAAACATTTGAAAATTTGAAAAAGCCAAAAACATGATAAAATTCAAAAATGAGTTTCGTTGTGAAAAGAGGAAATGATAGTACATCAGTGGACTATCACAGCACGCTAAAGAAATGTAATGTCAAAATGTGATAAACAATCTTACTGCGGATATGTCAGTAGGTTTTCGCACATTTAGTAAATTGAAACGAGATATAAACCTAAATTCAAACTTGCTTAATTCGTGGGTAACTATTCTTGGATATATGGGTAACCCCCGAAATCTTGTTTGAAAGGTCCCGTATTCTGAGATACTAGGTCTTTATACTCAGTGATATCTGGTGTATTATCCCGGGACTTCTGTTGTATGGATATGTCAGTAGGTTTTCGCACATTTAGTAAATTGAAACGAGATATAAACCTAAATTCAAACTTGCTTAATTCGTGGGTAACTATTCTTGGATATATGGGTAACCCCCGAAATCTTGTTTGAAAGGTCCCGTATTCTGAGATACTAGGTCTTTATACTCAGTGATATCTGGAGTATTATCCCGAGACTTCTGCTATATGGAAATACTGACCTAGTCCCCGAATAATACTTTCTGCAAAATGCTTGAAAAAGCGCCGCCCTCAGCAAATCGATGAAACAATAAAATTGATAGTCATTGCTGTTGTAAAAAAGATCCTCTAAAGGGGACCCACCAAAAGTCGAGCCGTCATCTCTCTGCTGAACGGAAGTTCTGACCTGAGCTCTCACGGTTTCGCATCTACCCCTTTACAGATATCAGTTGTGGTATACTCACCTGTAAGACTGAATATTTGGGATCTGGATACAAGAGTATATTCAAGTGGAGTGATACACAATTAAGTTTAAGTCTTTAAAACATTAATATCGTATCTCGAATCGATTGAAATCTGGGTGAATATTTAAATGGACCAATATACTGACAATCTAGGTAAATTGTTTAGAACTGAGAATCTTTAAAGCTTAACGGTGTTAGTGACATGTCTTATAAACTGATATGATCCTCTTACACGAACTCACAAAAATATTGTCTGTAAATATTTTCTTTACTGCATTACAGGTTTCTTTATTTCAAAATCTAAAAAGATTTTCAGTGTGTTTTAGCATAAATTTTTGAAAAAGTCAAAAAGATTTTCGTCAACTGATGTTGGAAAACTGATATTCAAAATTCCGCGTGCTAAACATGATGAGCAGCATTTGAGGGGGAGTGTTTGAGTGAAATTAAATGCTTTCATAATATAACCTTTCATGTGGTTTATCAGAATTTGGGTTTGGTTTGAGAGGGAGTCTGTGTTGGTGCACGGTTACATGTTAGTGTTGGTGCACATAAAATTGATAAAATTAGAAAATTTATTTCTGGGTTTAGAATGTGCAGGAAAGCCAGGTTTCAATTTTGGATCTAAAGATAGAGTGTCAGGTTTCAATTCCTGAAGACCTCTGTTGGAGCCAAGTTGATCGATTCTGAAAGCCTGTGTAGAGTCAGACAAAGATCTTGAAGATGTTACTGAAGAACAAAGAAATGCCAGTAAATCGAGAGGGGGAGTCTGAAGATAGAGAGAAAGAAGCCCAGAGACTAATCAAGACAAGAAATCTTAAAGACACGGCGTCAGTGTTCGATAGGCGACTCCATCAACATCTGAGGGGGAGTCTGTTGGTGCAATACAACTGTTGATTTTGTCTAGGATTGGATCTTACATTATAATGTATAGATTAGGGCACGAAATACGAGAAAATGCGAGTGTGTATGATGTTTGTGACTTAGGTTCGCTTTTAGGGACAAATGATAGAGGTCCGCTTTTGTGACACTTGTGAGGTCCGCTTTTATGGACACTGGTCACAAAAGCGAACCAGAGACCCTATATAAAGGGGTCTTATTAGCGAACCAGAGGTAATGGAGTTGATTTCCGCACCGAAGCTCTGCCGGTGTGACGTTTGAATTGTAAAACCTGTCAAATCAATAAAACAAGCAATTAGAGTGAAGTGTGTGCTATTTCTACCTTTGTTTCTTATTATTCCGCATCTGAAACATGGGAGATTACCTCTGAACGACTCGTATAGGTCGGCATACGATCCTACAGATCCTTTAACCTAAAGCTATTGTTCGAAATACAAACCATCAAATTGTTCAACAAAACAAACTACCATCAAACAAAAAAAATTGGGCTCCGGCTATGTCTAGAAGTTTCCATCATCGCCCAATCCTGCAGCCTAAACCTTTGCTGCATCACCACCTCCAGCTCCACTTGCTTCACCACCTTCACCCTTGCCTCCAGCCTCAATGGTCAGGGTCTCTTCAGCCTCTTCTTCATCCTCCAGTTCAGCCAGCCTTGCCTTCCATCCCTCCACATCCCAGGTGCTCTTGTCAAAAGTAGGATCCTGAGCTTCCAGGGCCATTTACAGCTTGGTCTTGTACATTGCTATGGCGGCGGAGACCTTGGCATCTTCGGTGATCTCGTGCCTCTCATAGTCAAAGTTGATCAACACCTTGGTCGTTTCGTTTCTGGCGTTCTGGAGATCCTTCTGAAGATCAGCTATCTTGAGGTCCTTCAGCACTGAAACCTGTTGAAGATCAGCAATCTTGCTATCCTAATCCTCAACATGGCCAACATAGCCCTCAATCTCAGCAAATTTCTGCAAAGAAGACAAAGGATAATGTCAGAACCAAATGATCCTCATATCAGCAGGATATAGGGGCAGGGATGGTGATCCTTACCTCATTGAAGTAGTCCAGGAATTGTTGGCGGATCAAGGGGAGACCTTGCAGATCCTCAGCTTCGGAGGCCTTTCTCTTCTTGCCTCCCTTTCCTTTGAGGGGTGCCTTGGGGATCGAAGCTGACGGGCTGGTAGGAGCCTTTCTCTTGGAGGATCTGACGGTGGTGAGATCGGTGACACTGAACTTTGAAGCAGACTTGGTGGATTTTCCAGCACCTACACAACCAAAACAAGATAAGTATCTTAATTTCACTTGTATTTCATTATTTATTTGAATTTTTAAGCAAAGATACTTACTTGACATTGTCACAGAACCTGAGGATACTTCCTGAGAATCTTGGGTGGTTGTCTTGAAAGATCTTGTTTCAGGATCAAGCCTCTTGAATGCAGCAAGTCTCTCTTTGGCAGCAGGAGTCAATCTGAGGTGTGAAACGGAGATAACTGCACAACAAGAAAGCAAAAGGATGTCAGTAATTCTTATATTAAAGGATGAGTTCTCTGGTGATCCTTCTCAGGATCCTCAATCCTACCATGGGTAGCCCACTTCCTGGGTAGATCCTTCCCATCAGGGATGGAATCTCTCTTGACCGAAAAGAAACGCCGCTTCCAGTTGGTATCATTTTTGGTAGCTTTGAAGATTGGGTGTTCCTCACCAGGTTTACGTTTGAACAGATAACGATGGGAACCAAAGGTAGTGAGATCATACAATTCTCCCAGTTTCGCCATGCCTAAGTTTATCCCCTCCTGCTCGATGATCCTTTCAAGGGTGTGCGAAATCCTCCAAATCATCGGCATGGCTTGGATGTAAGATATGCCGGTCAGGGAAAAGAAAGATTGGGTGAAAGCTGGAAAGGGATATATGTAACCTATGGTGAACGGGGTAACAGGAAACGTAATCCAGTTATCAGAAATATGATCACTGAGAGTGTTGGGATCAAAGGATTTAAACACTGTGTTCGCCGGGAAGCAGTAGCGGATCCTGTCAATTTGAGGATTGGAAAAGCAACATCGTTCTTTTATGGAATCTTCGATGATTCCCTGGCTCTTTAGCGGACTGTTCTTTGTGTGATCCTTAGATGGGGAGTTCCGGAGCAACATTTTGACAGAATATTGAAAAGAAAAGGAAAACAGAGCAAAGGAAGAAAGAAGATGAAGGGAGAATACCTGTTTGATCTTCGGAATGCGGTTATAAAGGGAGTAACTCTGGAATTTAAATGCATACGATCCTATCTCTATCTCCTATTTATAATCATGATTGTGCAGGGTTGTCACTTCTGTGACGTCATAATGCAACGGATAGTTATATCTTAACGGCTATATATCCGTAGAGTTAGTTGCAGATAAGATCAAGAAAATATAACTCGTTAATTTTACATATTACTCCTTATATTTTGGGGGCAATTGCTAGGGGAGTATTTTCTAACAATTAGTGATCCTTACTTGTTATCCTGATAGTGATCCTTACTTCTGTGACAGATGGTGATCCTCAGAAGAGCTTCAGGATCAGGATCATGGATCACCCTAAGGATCCTCACACTAACGATTGTTTGTTTATGTTTCGTATTGTTTTGCATGAGTAATGGGCTTGACTTGGTCTTGGCAACGTTACTATGGAATATTCCACGGGTATTTCGCACACGTTTAAATGGAAATGGGCGTTGTGGAGAACGTGGGAGCATGGCACAAAAGTCGGATAGTTTGTTAGCTTAATTAGCTTTCATTTTTAAAGGGGTGACGAGCTATTTTTAGAACACTTAGTCACTTTTAGCTACGTACACACTCTCGTACAACAACATTCTTGAAGCTTTGAGCAAACACTTAACAGTTTTCACACACTTGAACACAATTAACCATAGTGATCCTTGTACCTAGCTCGTCACTATCCGAAGTTGTAAAAATTAATTGATTTATTTGATCTTGTTGATCGGTAGTTTCCATCACCCGAGGTTTTTTATGCCGAAGATCATTCATTGATCAAGGGCTTTTTCCTCGTATAAATCCTTGTGTTGTTTGTGCAATTTACATCGAAGTGATCCTCATTATTGTTCTTCATTTCAAGCATCATTCCCCATAACTAAGAGTTTGGTTGCATTATCCTCATTAAATTTTTGACCAAAACACTTACAGTCAAAGAAGTCAAACTTGGCTTGGACTTTGACTTTGACTTTGACATTCGAAAACACAGGGTGTTACAGTACTGGACACCTGATACTGTTGAATGTTGGGTAGTTGTGGCTGGAGTATCGAAATTCGGTGAACTCGGCACCAATGGAGAGTGATCCTCCGCTGATCTCTTCAATTTCTTGATTTCATCAATTTCTCGAAGGATCCTGTCGTTAGTTTTGTCATGCTGCTGCATGTAATCCATCATCTGCAAAATCAAAGAATAAAGATCATTGTTAGTAGGACTAGAAGAAACAGCAGTAGTTGCTTTTGTGAAAACGGGGGTTGGCTTCTGCGCAGCATTCTTAGCATTCTTCTGGGATCCAGAAGGAACAGGAGGCAAAGGTGGAATGCCCTGTGAAGAGGTGATCGTCGGCATGGAGCTTGAAGTGTTCTTCGTATGAGAAGCCATGTGGTTGAAGGTAATGAACAGAAATAGATGAAATGAACAAAATTTCTCAAGAATGAAGCACCGATTGTCCCACGGTGGGCGCCAAACTGTTTTGGTCAAAAATCACACAAGGATAATGTAACCAAATCTGATTTTTGTGAGGTATGACGCTTGGTTAATTGGACAAATGTATGAAACACATGTATGTAAAATGAGCGATGAACACAAGGATTTATACGAGGAAAAAGCCCTTGATCAATGAATGATATCCGGCATAAAAAACCACGGATAGTGAAAACTATCACTATCAAGTATATTGAATAAACAAGTTTACAACTTCGGAAGTATTGAGCTTGATACAATGAATTCTAGTGTGTGTGTGTGTATTCGAGAGATAGCAACAGAAATGATGTATGTTCACCCGAGTGCAAGTGGTTTCTAAAATTAGCTCAATACTCCTCTTAACTTAGCTAAAAATATCCTAACTAACTATTCGAAAAATCAGCCATTCACCCACGATCACCACCAACGGTTCTCAGCTTGTGCACATATTGAAAATAAAGAGCATATTCCCCTGGTATCCCGGATGGAATAAGTCCTCTTCGAGACATACCTGCAAAACAAGCCAAAAGGTGATGGAACAATTGTTAGTTTAGAATAATAATGAGGATCCTGGATCCTTATTCTCGCAGCATCTTCTGAGGATCCTTAATTCAAACTGAACTGAGGATCCGTGATCCAAGCTACATTTGAGGATCCGTGATCCATAGGCTGTGAAATTCTATCCCTAACAGAAATTATGACAAACATTCCACAAGAGTCGAAACTTGCATTACCGACGTCTGCTCAAGGTAATCAATTTATAAAAATACCAAGAGTTATGTTTTGTGCTTAGGTTAAAACTCAACTTGTATTCGATAATCCAAATTTCCAACGTAGAAAACAAAAAAAAACATTCATAAATCCACATTCAAATCTGCATATTGTCTATTTTTTACTCTAGTTAAACTAAACATAGCATAGTATTTCTTTTAGTTTTCAGATATTGGATAATCCAATTATCCGAAATTCTTAGAATTTCATATCTGGATACGAAAACTCGAATTATCTGGTTTTCGGATATCCAAACTCTCAGATATTTTGGATACAGATTTTTGGATATTTTGGATTCGGTTTTCGAATGGAATTTTTTAACACCCCTAATAATCAATCTAGCCTCTTTGTTTTTTACTTATAAATTTTTGTTGCAGTAAAGTAAAGTAGATAATAATTGGAGAACTATAACAAGAGAAAATATCTTTAAGTTTTTTAGTTGAAAGATTCAAAAGGGTTTCCCTATGGTTTTAAGAAATCACCTTGTTTATTTTTTGCGTATATAATTGTTCTCAAGTTTGGGATTTTTGAATTGTTTCAACAAAGACAAATCCAAACATAAATTTTGTAGAGGTATCTCCCCGCAATATACTCGATTCAAACAGGTTTACTTGTGAAGTATGGCTTCAAGGGGTTCCAGGAAAGCAGAATTTGTCACTTCACCAACGAGTTTACAATCTTCCTTTCACTCTCAAGACAAGGTCACAAAATGATACAGTGCCAAGAAAGAAGTATCTATGCCCCAAGCCCACATGCGTCCACCACAACCATTCTCATGCCATAGGAGACTATGGTGGTCTTACAAAACGTTATCTCTTTAACTTGATTCAAATTGTAATAAACGGTATCGTTTATTACAACTTGAATCAAGTTTTCTACGACCGAATTAAAAGAGATAACGTTTCGTAAGACCACCATAGTCTCTTATGGCATGAGAATGGTTGTGGTGGACGCATGTGGGCTCGGGGCATAGATACTTCTTTCTTGGCACTGTATCATTTTGTGACCTTGTCTTGAGAGTGAAAGGAAGATTGTGAACTCGTTGGTGAAGTGACAAATTCTGCTTTCTTGGAAACCCTTGAAGCCATACTTCACAAGTAAACATGTTTGAATCAAGTAGAGTGCGGGGAGATACTTCTTCAAAATTTATGTTTGGATTTGTCGTCATTGAAACAATTCAAAAATCCCAAACTTGAAAACAATTATATACGCAAAAAATAAACAAGGTGATTTCTTAAAACTCATAGGGAAACCGTTATGAATCTTTCGATTAAAAAATGTAAAGATATTTTTGTCTTGCTATAGTTCTCAAATTATTATCTACTTTACTGCAAGAAAAATTTACAAATAAAAAATAAAGAAGCTAGCTTGCTTATTAGGGGTGTTAAAAAATCCGGTTCGAACCGAATCCAAAATATCCGAAAATCTCTATCCAAAATATCTGAGACTTTGGATATCCGAAGATTAAATCTGAATTTTCGGACTCAGATATGAAATTCTAAAAATTTCGGATAATTGGATTATCTGATATCCGAAAACTAAAAAGAAATACTAAATATATATGTATGTATATTATAGGAGTGCTATGTTTAGTTAAATAGAGTAAAAAATAGAAAATATTTGGATGTGAATGTGGTATTTTTATAAATTTATGTTTAGTTTAGTTTGAATGTTTTTTTTTTTGTTTTCTACGTTGGAAATTTGGATAATCGAATACAAGTTGAGTTTTCACCTATGCACAAAACATAATTTTTGGTATTTTTATAAATTTATTACCTTGTGGAATGCTTGTCATAATTTCCATATCAGCTCACCCTGAAGCCATATTTTGAGTCCTCTTCTTTATAGATTGATCTAGTATACTTGGATGTTAGATTCTCCAAAACTACTCACAAAACACATAAATATTTGAAGGTTTTAGAAATATATAGGCTATAAGAGAAGTTAATGGATGAATTAGCTTAATGAATACGCGTCAATAAAGTAACCTTTTTTCCCTATATTTCTCCTTCTTACTTTTAGCATATATTTACACATCATGTGGGATCCATAATGCGGTATGAATCATGTGAACTCTCACAATTTAGATCATGCTTTCCCCCACCTGACTCAATTACATTGATGTAGTGCAAATTACATCTCTTATCAGTGTATAATGTGTACAATTATCGAGTCTAGTTCTGTCGCAATACTCGACCCCTACCCGGGAGTTGGGTGGCCGTGAGCTCGCAGAGCGGGTGGTATCAGTGTTTATTAATTTGGCAGCGGAAATTTCATCAGGATCGTAGCTAGGAAATAGTTTATCAGAGTAAAACACCACACTTTTATAATTAATCAAATATATGGGAAAAACCCAAGTTTCCATTACAACCATGTTTATAGGGGTAAACCCTAATTTATTGAAATAAAACTTCTTCTTTACTTAGGTAACTTTTATAGCCACTTTTCCAAAAACAGTTTACAAAAAGAGGAATTACTCACATTGCCATTTTAGATAATTCCTGGTGACTTCCTGGTTATAATCTATTTAAAATAAACAATGCATAAGCGTTAGTATAATAACCAAATTTACATTAGCTATACCCTCCCCCCGAGACAGAACTCCAACGAATGAGTCGGGCAGAGCCTAGACATGCGTTACGGAGCTCTAGATTAATCGGCAGAGTAACTAATACGTAACCGGGGGTTATAATACTTACAACGAGGTAGAGCTTCGCTAATTAGTGGGTATTATACCCGGGAATTATTTTAGCTATCAGAAATTTGAGAGGATTCGAGAATTTTGAACGATTTCCAACTAAAGTCGTTCACCTCTATTTATAGGGCTGATCAGGGGGGTTCTCGCGCCCCGCGAGAAGATAAGGCAGGGCCTCCGTGGCCCGCGAGGCTTGTTAGGGTAGGCCCTAGCATAGCTAAATCGGCGGCTAGCTTCGACACAACTAGAACACGTGGCAGAACCGGGTTGCGCCTGGTGTCCGGCTGTCGCGCCCCGTGAAGCACACACCCATCAGGGTCGCGGCCCGTGAGCGGCCATTAATTTTTGTCTTATTTGGTTTTTGTTAAATTAAAGGTAATTTAGGCCCGTTTTTCGCATACGGGTTATATTTTAGGTCATATAGGGGTGTAGTAAGTATTTTAGGAGGGTTGTTATACCCTCCCCACCTTGTTTTAGAACTCGTCCTCGAGGTCTACTGGAACAGGTGTGGATATTTCCTCTGCATCTCGGATTCAAGCTCTCAAGTGTACTCTGGTCCTCTCTTGGAATCCCATTTTACTTTAACTAGAACTAATCTCATGTGTTTGAGATTCTTGATCTTTCTGTCTTCAATCTGTAGGGGTCTTTCAATAAACTTAAGGTTTTCATTTACCTCTATGTCCTTAAGAGGTACCACTAATGATTCATTTGCTAAGCACTTTTTGAGATTACATACATGAAATACATCATGTATCCCTGCCATTTCCTCTCGTAGTTGTAGCTGGTAAGCTACTGGTCCTATCCTTCTAATAATCTCAAAAGGTCCAACATACCTGGGGCTTAGCTTTTCTCTTTTTATGAATCTGACCACTCCTTTCCATGGAGAAACTTTTAATAATACTTTATCTCCTACTTGAAATTCCAACGGTTTTCATCTGTTGTCAGCATAACTCTTTTGACGATCGCGTGCTGCTTTTTGTCTTTCCTTGACTTGAATAATCTTGTCTGTTGTCTCCTGTACAATTTCTGGTCCAGACGGTTGCTTTTCTCCAATTTCTGCCCAACAGACTGGGGTTCGGCACTTTCGTCTATAAAGTGCTTCAAATGGTGCAACATTGATACTGGTATGAAAGCTGTTATTGTAGGAAAATTCTATTAGTGGTAAATGATCGTCCCAATTTCCTCTGAAATCAATTACACAAGCTCTAAGCATATCTTCCATTGTCTGAATTGTCCTTTCGCTTTGTCCATCCGTTTAAGGATGATAAGTAGTGCTTAGATTTAACTTGGTTCCCATTGCTTTTTGGAAACTTGTCCAGAAATGAGAAGTAAAACGGTTATCTCTATCAGAAATAATAGATAAAGGAATTTCATGTAATGAAACTATTTCATTTACATATATCTTGGCTAATTGTACCATACTGAAAGTTTCCTTCATCGGTATGAAATGAGCCAACTTGGTTAATCTATCTTCAATCACCCAGATTGTATCGTTACCTTTTCGTGTCTTGGGTAATTTAGTAACAAAATCCATTGTTATCAATTCCTATTTCCATATAGGCATTTCTAGTTGCTTCAATAAACCTGAGGGTTTCTGGTGTTCGGCTTTAACCTGTGAACAGGTTAGACACTTGGCAACATAAGCTGCTATATCATTTTTCATTCCTATCCACCAGAAATTCTTTCTTAAATCTTGATACATTTTATCACTTTCAGGATGTATCGTATACTTAGACTTATGAGCTTCTTCTAAAATTCAGTGGCGTAGGTTTCCTTCTTTAGGTATCCAAATTCTTTTCTTATGGAATCTCCAAATTCCATCTATCCCTTGTTCTAGTTCCTTAATCATTCCTTTTAACTTTTTAGTATCATTTTTGATTACTGATTCCTGTACTTCTCTAATTTGATCGTTTAAATCTATCTGCAGATTTAATTTAAGAGAACGTACTCCTTTTGGCTTTTCATGGTACTTCCGACTTAAAGCGTCAGCTACTACGTTAGCCTTTCCTACATGATACTGGATATTACTATCATAATCACTAAGAATTTCCATCCAGCGTCTCTATCTCATATTTAACTCTTTTTGCCCGAAAACATATCTTAGACTCTTATGATCGGTGAAAATGGTAAACTTGCTACCGTAAAGATAATGTCTCCAAATCTTAAGGGCAAAAATTTTGGCTCATAATTCTAGATCATGGGTTGTATAATTCTCTTCATGATTCTTAAGTTGTCTAGAGGCATAGGCTATAACCTTTTGACGTTGCACCAACACACATCCATAACCTAAATTAGAAGCGTCACAATAAACTACAAAGTCTTCAGTTCCTTCTTGTAACGCGAGTATGGGTACGTTGGTTAATCTTTGCTTAAGAATTCTAAAGGCTTCTTCTTGTTTTGGTCCCCATTCAAACTTAACTGATTTACAAGTCAGTTTTGTTAAAGGAATAGTTATTCTAGAAAAAATCTCGGATAAACCATCTATAATACCCTGCTAATCCAAGAAAACTTCTTACTTCCGTTGGTGACTCAGGGACTTTCCATTTAGTAATCACCTCGATCTTTGTGGGATCCACATGAATTCCTTCATGATTAACTAAATGTCCAAGAAATTGCACTTCTTCTAACCAAAATTCACATTTTGAGAATTTAGCGTAAAGCTTTTCATTTCTCAGCAATGTAAGGAGTGCATGTAGATGCGCTGCGTGTTCCTCTTTATTCTTAGAGTAAATTAGAATATTATCTATAAAGATAATTATGAATTTATCCAGATATGATTTGCATATTCTGTTCATCATGTCCATAAATGCAGCTGGGGCATTGGTTAAACCAAATGGCATGACTATAAATTCATAATGACCATACCTTGTCCTAAAAGCAGTTTTAGGAATGTCCTCTTCCTGTACCTTCAATTGATGATATCCTGAACGTAAATCAATCTTGGAAAAAAATCGAGCTCCTTGCAGTTGATCGAACAGAGCATCGATTCTTGGTAGTGGGTACCGATTTTCAATCGTGACCTTGTTCAATTCTCGGTAATCAATGCACATACGCATCGATCTGTCCTTCTTCTTGACAAACAAGATTGGTGCTCCCTATGGCAATGAACTAGGCTGTTGATGTGCACAAAATGCAACATATAAATTACATCAATTGTGGCATAAAACTAACCCTTTTTTAGTACTAATGTTGGAAAAAGTGTGTTTTTGTCTTCCATTTGTATTTTCAGGATTAAATGAGCTCAAATGAACAAAAGAAGCAAAAAGGCAGCTAAATCTAACATAAATACAAGAAAAGGAACAAACGTGGCATGCCCGACCCCCCGACAGCATCCTCCCAAGAAAAACAAGAGAACAGGGGGGCGTGCGCAAGTGTCAGCAGAAAAGACAAAGTTGTAGAAGCTTCTATCGCCCACCATGGGGTCGTGCTCAGCGGACACGGGGCCGTGGTCAACTATAAGATTCACAGAATCCAGGCAAATCTTGATAGTACAGATACGCTTCTGCACACGGGGTCGTGCTCAGCGGACACGGGGGCGTGGTCAACTAATGCAGACAAACTGCAATTAATGACGAAAGAGAGAAGGATGGACACGGGGTCGTGCCCGAGCTTCTGTTCAGCCTATAAATATGAGTGCTTGGATCACTTGCAAGTCATCCCTTGGCACACCACCTCTCTCACACTTCACCCACCACCCACCACCATCACAACACCATCATCCACCACCATCATCCATTGTCCATCATAGAGTGTGTGAGTTGTCTCGGGATCCAAGATTGATCGTAAGAGTTCTTGACAATCAAAGGCCATGTTTGCCTAAGTCTCTTACATCACTTGGTGAAGACAAGTGTTTAGTGTAATACTTTTTATTTTTAATCTTTTCGCACTTTTTATTTGGTTATGTATTGATGACTTTAATAACTAGTTTCTTATGTTGAAGGTGATTCTTCCTTATCGTTTGTCCGTGGTGTCTTGGCATTATTTTACTGTCTATATAAAATAAAAGATTTTCACCATTCATATCTCCACGGTCTATATGGAGATATGTTGGCTACCTGGTCGGGGGTTAAGGGAACGGTTTGGTAAGAGTCTTGCCATTGTTTAGTGTATAGATCCTGTAAAGGACCTGGGTCAAATTTAGTAGGAGCTCCTTCAATACCCACCGGTATTGGATGCGGGGGTCCAAACTCTTTGATCCCCTCATAAGTTAAACTACTATTAAAACAGTAGCCCGACTACTTAGGACTGTATCCCTGCTGACTCAAACTACTTAGCCGAGGGTAACGTCACCTTCAAAAGAGGGGCCTACCACATTATGCATTAATAACTTAATTAATTATCTTTCAATAATCCGACCCTTTAGGATTGTATCCTTGCTGACTCAAACTACTGGGTTGAGGGTAACGTCACCTTCAAAAGAGGGACCTACTACAATAACTAAGATAATCTCTTAAAATGTGCAAAAGTGCGGAAATAATCAAAGGTTACACTACACACTAGTCGGATCCAAGTGATTCATCTTGTCTATCTGTTTTTACTTTTATTTTATTTTCAGCATTTTAGTTAGTTTTATTTTTCTAGTTTAAAAACCTTTTTTTTCTAACTTTTGATTTGATTAGACGTTGAGGATAAACCGGTACTAAAAGCTCTTGTGTCCTTGGACGACCTCGGTATCTTACCAACACTATACTACGTCCACGATGGGTGCACTTGCCCATATGTGTGTTTAGTGTTAGTAAATATCGTGTTTTGTAAATTTAAAACTTGGCTAAAAAGTGTAAAAGGGCTTAAAATATACACCTAAAATATATCACACTTCACGCACATCAAGTTTTTAGCGTCGTTGCCGGGGACACAAGGATTTTAAGAAAGCTTAAAATCGACGGCCTAATCAGTTTGTCAAAACTTTTTCAAAATGCGCGCACATTTTTCTGCATTTTAGTTTAGTTTGCATTTACAGTAGCCTGAACACGGGCCGTGTTCACTGAACACGGGGTCATGCTGCATATTTTTTATAAAAACACGCAGATACAGAGTCTGAACACAGGGTCGTGCTCACTGAACACGCTCCCGTGCTCAACAAGACTAGTAACTTTTATTCAAACGCCCAGATACAGACCCTGAACACGGGGTCGTGTCCAGCCTCTGTTTCCGTTTTTATTTTTATTTTCTGGTCCCGAGACTCTGTTGTGGTCTGCTGAGTGATTCTTATGGATCAATACTCAGGAGGCTACAACTACACCTATGAGGAGGATGATTATAGGGAAGACTATTGCACGAATTGTGGTAACCCACACTCGGTTCAATATTACAACTCATTTCAACCATCCACTTCATACACCTACTATGAGGAGCCCAGGTACGAGCCATCGACTTCATACACATCCTATGAAGACCAAAGGTATGAACCTTCTCCCTCATACTCATATTTTGATGAACCAAGGTATGAGCCTTCGTACTCATACTTTGAGGAACCAAGATATGAGCCACCACCTTCATACTCTTATTATGAGGAACCATGGCGTGAACAACCCACCTCATATGAGTACTATGAAGAACAAAATTACGACCCTTATCCATCATGTACTTACAATGAAGAACAATGGTATGAACCATCTACTTCATATGAGTACTATGAGGAACCAGGGATCAAACAGGGATTCAAGCTTTGAAAATCCCGATCATTTCTCTATCACCGAAGTGACCGATAGGATATTAGAACACCTTAAAACTATCGAGCGATACATAAAAGAATCTCGCGCAAGGGAAGAGGAGTCCCGCACAAGAGAAGAATTAAATAAAGAAAAGATAGTTGAAGAGGTAAAAATGGAAGAACAAATAAGTGAAAAACCGACACATGAGTTAAACAACGAAAAAGGTAAGTCCGACAACATTAAAATCCAAGAAGAGTCTAATTTTGAAGAAATTAATCTCTTGCCACCTTCTTTTGAGAATCATTGTTTAGTACCCACTCATGCTAAGTTTTTAAAAGAGTTAAACACTAGCACTAAAAATGACGAAACGGTAAGTATTAAGTTAACTAACGATCAAACTTCACTAATAAATGTTGGTGCACTACATCTGTCGACTTCGTCTTGGATCGAGTCTTAGATTGCATTGTATAGATTAGGGCACGTTTTACGAGAAAATAGGAGAATGTATGTGTCTTAGGTGCTGATTTCGGTCATAGGGTCTTTAGCAGGTGATTTCGCTTATATGGTCATGTTGGGGTTTCGCTTTTGTGGTCATGTACATTGGGGCGAAATCACAACCCTATAAATAGTGTCACTTGGGCGAAATCAGTAATAAGACTCTTGTATTCCATACCGAGGTGCTGCCGGTGTGAAGACTGCTTGTATTCGTGTTTAAATCAATACAATCAGTAGTTAAAGTGAAGAATCAGCTGTTTCTAGCTTTGTTTCTTGTTATTCCGCACCTGAAACAGAGTAAAGCCCCTCTAAACGACTCAGTCGGGTCATATCACGATCCTACAAGTGGTATCAGAGCTCAGGAGGAGGAGTTTTGCAGAGATTAGCTGGAATTCATCAAGTTTTCCTACTTCTACACCTTCTTTCTTCACCAGAACGAGTTTTAACGGACAAAATCGGTTCAAAATTTTACAGTCTGTAGATAATTGGACATAAACAAATCCCTGAAAGTTTGACATTGAAATTCGGACTAAAAACGGATCAAATTAACCTCCGATCAGATTTCGCTCATTTGGACATTCTTTGATTTCGCTTTTTGGAACATCAGATTTCGCTCCAGTGTCACAATCAATCAGTGATTTCGCTCATGTGTCAGGCTAATTTCGCTCCAGTGTCAAGTGTTTAAGTAATTTCGCTCCAGGGACATCAAATCAGATTTCGCTTTTGTAAACACTGTAATTTCGCTCATAAGTCACTAATCTTGAAAAATGTGCTAAGTCATCAAGGATACTGAGTTCTATAACGCGTTTGCAACACCGTCTGGTCCAGCTGCCATTGTTCAAGCCATGAGTTTGGAAAATGAGACGGGAACTACCCAAAAGCCCCTGAAACTTATGAGTATCGAAGAATACTACGGGTGGAAAGATAGATTCGAGAACAAGGTTCAGGCAAATCATCTCAGGTCATGGGAGTGTATTCTCAAGAAATATGTATTGCCTCGAACAGATTTGCAGGTTCTCAAAGAGTTATCTGAGTTCACAGATCAAGAACGGGTTATGTACAAAGCCGAAAAAATGATGATCAGTCTGCTTCAGCAAGCTATCAAAGAAGACATCTTCATATTGCTTCAGCATGACAAAACTGCAAAATCAATCTGGGATGCACTTAAAGTTAAATTTGAAGGTAGTGAGAACATGATAAAGAGCAAGAAGGCATTGCTCAAGAAAGAGTTTGATCTGTTTAGCAGTTTAACGGGTGAAGATACGAAGAAACTGATTGAGAGATACTGCCACCTAGTGCGATCAATGTCAATGTTGAGTATTACAAAAGATCGTGAAGAGTGGGTAGACAAGCTAGCCGATGCGTTACCACAGAAAGAGTGGGAAACATATTTGATGATTTTGAAAAATACGGGTGTTTATGATGGGTTGACGATTTCTCAGTTTATTGAAAAGATCGAGAGTCAGGATTTGGAACAGCAGAAGATCGCTAGGATGAACAGTCCGAGTAGTCAACAGGACGTAAAGATGTAATACAAAGGCAGTGTTCCGGTTCCAGAATCTGAGAGAAGTCCGAAAATTCAGACTGCATTTAGTGCTGGGGATTCATCAGAAAAAATTGATCAGGGTACAAACAAAAGTAGCAGTGGATTCTCATCATTTCCGAGTGTCAATCCTAAAGAGTCAAATACAAGCTTTCAGTCTCATAGTACAAAGACAGGAAATGGTTACGTGATTCAGTGCAACATCGCTCTAAATCTTCCAGAAGGTCAAAGTTTTTCAGAAGACACTGCTAAAGACCACATGGCTTTACTTGGTTCCGTGTTGTTATCTTATGAGGGTCTAGTGGCTGGTCGGATCGGAAATCCTATGCTTACAAAGGAGGATTACGATCAAACAGACGCCAAAGAGATGGAACTGATGGACATTAAATGGTGTCTAGCTAGTGTTCTCAGACGAGCTGAAAAGTTCAAGCTTATTACTGGGAGAAATGACTTTCTCGATGCTCATGTATCTACTTTAGGTTTTGATAAATCTAAAGTTACTTGTTTTCGATGCAGGGAGAAAGGCCATTTCAAGCGAGAGTGCAAGAACAGGGAAGCTCGTGGACCTCAGAATCCATTCGGAAAAGATGATTACTACCGGAAAGCCATTTATCAGCAGGTTGGTCAATCACAAGATTCACAGATGGCTCATGGTAGGAAGATTGAGGATTCAAAGAGAGCGTGTTTGGTAGACTTCAACTGGAACAACTACATATCACCTGAAATCAAAGCTTGTATAGTCGATCTAGATGATGAAAGACTACCTGAAGGCTTTAGCTGGGATATGTTTGTTGACGAAAAAGGAGAATTCAAAGCTTTCATTGCTAAGATTGTCAGAGAACCAGACATGTTTGCCACATGGATGAAGTCTATTGGAGAGACTGTGAAGAGTGTGGATGAAGAGTCTGTTGTTTCTGATGAAAGTTCTGAAAGTGCTGATGAAAGCTCACAGAGTTCAGATAAGAGTGTACAAAACGATGTTAGCTCAGAAAAGGAAGTTGTCTTTGATCAAACACCATCAGATTCTAGTTTATCAGATGATAGTTCTGAAAAGTCTGCACAGTTTGATCAGTCACCTCCAGATGATAGTAGTGACGATGAGGAAGAAAAACATATTAATGTTGCTAAAACTCATCTTTCTCCTGAAAGCTTTCATTTCTATTTTGCAGATCGCATGGAGAAGCTAAAGGAGAAACGAGCTGCTAAAGAACAACAACAAATGAAATCTGAAGATGTTGTTCAGAAAGAGAAAGTTGAAAGTGTTGCTGAGAAGATGATTGAAACTGAGCAAGTGAAAGTAGAAGAAAAGGTGATTGAGACGGAAAAGATGGTTGAAGTGGTAAAAACAATCGAAGTTGAAAAGATTGTTGAAGTGATCAAGCCTTGCGAAAAATGTTTGGAAGCATGCAAGGAATGTGAAGCAAAAGATGATATAATTACTGAGTATGAGAAGAAAAAGGAGCAGTTGTTGTTTAACCTCAATTATGTAAAAGGAATCTTATGATGTCTTGAACAAAACAGTAACTGGTCTGAAAGAGAACAAGCTCTAACGATGATGAATGCGGTTATGATGATAAAGCAGAAAGCTATCAATTTCTACATCGAAGAGAGTGCTAAGTGGAAGCAACAGTTGGAGACAGAGAAGATTGAAAATGAGAGAATCAGAAGATGGTTTCTTCTGTTCATCTTCAGCACTTCCACCTGACACAAATTCTGTTTTTGTGTTAGAATTTTCTCATTTGTTTAATTTTCTGGTGGAATAAATCCTAAACCTTTCTTTTTGTAGCTACGATTTTGGTTAGGTTTCTTTTGAAAACCAGAACCAGAATTGTAACCCTTTTTCTTGTTTAGACGTTGTTGAACTCTTGAAGTGTAAGGTCTTGGTTTTCTATTAAGATTTTCATCTTTTATTTCAGAAATATTAATTTCTGTTAGTTTGAAAACCTTTTTAATCAATTCAGTTTTAACACTTCTTATTGGAAACTCTTTGTCAGAGTATAATTTGTCAGAATCATTTAAAGTGTATGCGACTTCAAATGTTTCATCATCCAAATTTGCTTTTGATGACAAAAATTCTTTACTATAAGACCGTTTAACCGACGACTTTGGACTGTTGACTTACGAATTTGACCCTCCAGACTCAGACTTTCACTCAGACTCCTCATTAGTATCCAACACCTGATCGACCACCTTTTTGATTAACTCAGACTCATAATCAGTGTCAGACGAGGTAAACGTGACGTCAATGTTTTCTGGTAATTCATCAGTTGTGTCGGTTTTTAGCTTTATATTGACTGCTTTTGCAAGTTGCTCCTCATTTGGTTTTCTAGGAGAATACCCTTCCCAAATCGGAGGCGGACACTTGTTATAGCTAACAGTCGGTTTCTTACCAGTATTCTTTCTCTTTGTCTTTTCATCTTGAAAAGCTTCCATACCTGCAACAGTTGGGTAAATACGATCAATAAGATAATCAGAACTAGAATAACTCTGCGAGACAGTCAAATCAAGAGTTTCTTGCTGAGAAGAAAAGGAATGGAACTGCAATGTCTCATCCAAAGGAAAATCGAACCTGTTACAAATGTAATGAAGCTGGTCACATTACATGGAACTATCCGAAAAATGCCAAAACAAAACAGGGAGTTTCTAAGAAATTGAAAGAAAAAGTTGTTGACATTGAACCACCAATCGAAAAATTTAAAATTTTTGAAAACTCAACTTATGAGATTGGTGAGTGTTCTAAAAAGAATTTTTACAAAAAGAAAGAAAAAGACAACCAAGTGTGGGTTGTTAAGAAAGTTGATGAGAAAGTCGGTGATGAATCTGGTTCCACAAAGCCAGAAGATCCACAGGTTGAAGTGAAAATTTCAGTGAATAATGAAGAGTTTCCATCACTGAAATTTGAAGAGATTAAGCAAAAAGTTGGCAAGGTTGATATCTCAAATCAGTTTTACACAGAGAAAACTAAGTTTGATGTCGAGAAAACATTCAATGGGAATGTAAAGAAAATTTTTGGAAAATGGTAAATGGGAAAACAAAGGGGATTAAAGATTTTTATGCAACTAAAAAGGCAACAAACAACCCTACTGCGCAAGAATTGAAAACCATCAAGTCTGAAAAGACTTGGATGGAAGTTTGTTTCCCTTAAAGTCGTAGAACTTCGCCGGAGATCCCAAGTTTGTAATCGTGGATCAGGAATCGGCATCATTCATGTTTTTGATGAGTTTGTTTGAAAATTTTTGAAAGTTGTTAAAATTTTACAGGTGAAGGACTATGCCGGAGCTTCCAGGTTGATAAGTGCGAAGCAGGAATCGGCATCCTGATTGGTAAAATGATTCATGTAGACATAACATTCCTACAGTTGGTATTCTTTAGTTATACCTAGAAGTAGTATTGTTTGTGACCTTACAAGTGGTATAGAGGTTGCTTGATTGCAAAATGGTAAATCAGGGACATTAAGTTGTACTTGATTTACTGCACATGATAAAAATAGACAAGATGATGAACCATATCCCCGATTTTAACAAGTGGTTAATCTACAAGTGATAAAAACAAACTCATTTTCCGGAAAAATCATTTTGATTAAAACAAACTTAAGTGTTTTGTGATCTAAATGAGAAAATGATTTGTAATAGGGGGAGTTCTGATTGTTTATGCCTAGTGAATGGCGATTTGATGTGATTCGATGTCAGTTGTTAAGATTCTGTACAGTTTGTTTTGAATTTTTTATGTTTTAAGTGGGTCAAGAGTTTAGTTGTTTTAAAATTTCTCTTTAATGTGTTAGAATTTTTGGGGGAGTAGAAAATTTTAGAAAATCCAAAAACATTAGAAAATTTGAAAAAGCCAAAACTTGATAAAATCAAAAATGAGCTTTGTTGAGAAAAGAGGAAATGATAGTACATCAGTGGACTGTCACAGCATGCTAAAGAATTGAAAAGATTAAAATGTGATAAACAATCTCACTACGGATGTGTCAGTAGGTTTTTACACACTTAGTAAATTGTGACGAGATATAAACCTAAATTTCAAACTTGCTTGTTCTGTGGGTTAACAACTTCTTGAATATATAGGTAACCCCTGAAATCTTGTTTGAAACGTCCCTTATTCTGAGAAACTAGGTCTTTATGCTCAGTGATATCTGGGGTATTATCCCGGGACTTCTGCTGTATGGAAGTACTGACCTAGTCCCCGGATAATGCTTTCCGCAAAAGCTTGAAACATAGCTTCGCCCTCAGCAAGCTGATGAAACAATAAAATTAATAGTCGCTGCTGTTGAAATCAAAAGATCCTCTAAAGGGGACACACCGAAAAGTCGAAGCCGTCATCTCTTTACGTATACGGAAGTATCGACCTGAGCTCTCACGGCCCTCGCATCTAATCCCTGAACAGATATCATCTGTGGTATACTCACCTGCAAGACTGAATATTGGGATCTGGATACGGGAGTATATTCAAGTAGTAGGACACACGGATAAGTTCAAGAGCTTAAAACATTAACATCGTATCTCGAATAAATTGAAATTTGTGTGAAAATTTAAGTGGACAAATATACTGACAATCTAGGTGAATTGTTTAGAACTTAAAATGTAATGCAGCTTAATGGTGTTAGTGACATGTCTTATAACTGATATGATCCTCTTACGCAAACTCACAAAAATATTGTTTGTAAATATTTCATTTATGCATTTTTCTGTTTCTACAAGTGGTGTCATTTACTTTCTTTCAGAAAATCCAAAAAGATTTTGTGTGTGTTTTAGCATAAACTTTTGAAAAAGTCAAAAAGATTTTCGACAACTGATGTTGGAAAGCTGATTTTCAAAATTCCAAGTGCTAAACATGATGACATTGTTGTGAGGGGGAGTGTATATTGAACATCAAATGTGTTTTGGAAATCAACAAGTGGTTCATCAAAGAGGAAGTTGTTTATAAGAGGGAGTCAATGTTGGTGCATACAAATTGTTAAATTTAGAAAATTTACTTCTGGGTTAAGAATGTGCAGGTGTAGCCAGGTTTCGATCTTGGACCTAAAGATAAAAGCCAGGTTAATTCAATCCTGAGATCTAAGCTAGTCGAGAGCCAGGTTACAATAACTGAGACCTCTGATTGAGGAAAGCCAGGCTGATCGATTCTGAAGATTCTATGGACAGAACTAGAGCCAAGTTTCGATCCTGGAAATTAAACGCTGTGGATAGAGATTGAGCCAGGTTTCGGTTTCTGTGGTCAAAGTTAAAGACAGGCAACTATCTTGAACCTGTGAAAGCCAGACAACAATCCTGAAACAGATGTTGCTGAAGAACAAAGAAATGCCAGCAGGAGTCTATTAATGAAAATAGAGAGAGAAAAGCCCAGAGACTGATCAACACTGAAGTAGTGAAGACATGAAGTTGTCAAAGACTCAATGGACGACTCGTCAACATCTGAGGGGGAGTCTGTTGGTGCACTACGTCTGTCGACTTCGTCTTGGATCGAGTCTTAGATTGCATTGTATAGATTAGGGCACGTTTTACGAGAAAATAGGAGAATGTATGTGTCTTAGGTGCTGATTTCGCTCATAGGGTCTTTAGCAGGTGATTTCGCTTATATGGTCATGTTGGGGTTTCGCTTTTGTGGTCATGTACATTGGGGCGAAATCACAGCCCTATAAATAGTGTCACTTGGGAGAAATCAGTAATAAGACTCTTGTATTCCATACCGAGGTGCTGCCGGTGTGAAGACTGCTTGTATTCGTGTTCAAATCAATACAATCAGTAGTTAAAGTGAAGAATCAGCTGTTTCTAACTTTGTTTCTTGTTATTCCGCACCTGAAACAGAGTAGAACCCCTCTGAACGACTCATTCGGGTCAGATCACGATCCTACAAGTGGTATCAGAGCTCAGGAGGAGGAGTTCTGCAGAGATTAGCTGGAATTCATCAAGTTTTATTACTTCTACACCTTCTTTCTTCACCAGAACGAGTTTTAACCGACAAAATCGGTTCAAAATTTCACAGTCTGTAGATAATTGGACATAAACAAATCCCTGAAAGTTTGAAATTCGGACTAAAAATGGATCAAATTAACCTCCGATCAAATTAACCTCCGGTTCCATGTTTTTTTCAAAATTCCTTTATTAGTAATGTCACAATTGATAAAGATCTTTATGTTAACATAATGGCTAATTAAATTTTTGAAAAATTAAGTATTACTGATTTTTCTCCACTTCAAATGCCCATTTTTCTATCCAATCGGAAAATAATAAAAGCAATCGGTATAGTTGAGGATGTCTTGGTTCAAACAAATCAATTGGTAATCCCAACCGACTTTGTCATCCTCGATGATGCTCCTCTAGTGTTGGGACGACCTTTTTGTAAAAACTCACGAAGCTTTGAAAAACCGGAAGTACAATAATCTACCTCTTCAATTAGGGGCATTCAAAAGGAGCATAGATCTTGAGCACTCAATGAAATATCCTTTTGGCAATAATGACCCCCTAATTGAAGATGAAGCTGATCCACCCGATACAAGTGAAAAGATGGACCACTTTGTTGAAGAAGAGGTCACCATAGAACAAACTTTTAAAGTTCTTGATCAAAATGAGCAACCAAATAAGGAGTCTCCTAAAGACCCACCTCTTGAGCTCAAAGAACTTCCGAAAGGTTTGGAATATGCTTTTCCAGACAAGGATGGTAAATCTCCTGTAATTATTTCGTCTAACCTAAGGAGTGTAGAAAAAGAAAAATTAATTAAACTTTTGAAAAAACACAAAAATGCGATCGCTTGGAAGCTTGTAGATATTAAAGGAATAAGTCCTTCCATGTGCACGCACAAAATTTTAATGAATGATGACTACAAATCGGTAATTCAACCACAACGTAGAGTAAATCCAAATGTCCAAGAAGTGGTTAAAAGCGAAGTCATCAAATTACTTGACGCCAGACTTATTTATCCTATCTCCGATAGTCCTTGGGTAAGTCCCGTTCAAGTAGTTCCAAAGAAAGGAGGTATGACGGTAATAACTAATGAAAAAAATGAATTAATACCAACGAGAACCGTCACACGATGGAGAGTATGTATAGACTATAGATGGTTAAATGAAGCAACAAGGAAAGATCACTTTCCTTTGCCCTTTGTTGACCAAATGTTAGAAAGATTAACCGGTCATAAATTTTATTGTTTCTTGGATGGTTTTTCAGGTTACTTTCAAATCCCGATAGCACCCGAAGACCAAGAAAAGACAACATTCACATGTCCCTATGGAACTTTTGCTTATCGACGCATGCCATTCGGTCTATGTAATGCCCCCGCAACATTCCAACGTTGCATGGTGGCCATCTTCCATGACATAATAGAAAAGACAATGGAAGTCTTCATGGACGACTTTTCTATCTTTTTAGATTCATACGACCAATGCCTCGATAACCTCGAACGAATGCTATCCCAATGTGAGGAAACTAACCTCGCCCTTAATTGGGAAAAATGTCATTTCATGGTAACGGAGGGAATAGTACTCGGTCACAAAATCTCAAGCGAAGGAATGGAAGTTGATCGAGCCAGAATAGACACTATTTCTCGATTACCTCGACAATCCTCTGTTAGAGCAATCAGAAGTTTCTTAGGGCATGCCGGATTTTATAGACAGTTTATCAAAGACTTTTCAAAAATTTCAAGACCTCTAACAAAATTACTTGAAAAAGATGCCCCTTTCATCTTTGACAAGGATTGCAATCAAGCATTTCTAACCCTCAAGGAAATGCTAGTCAATGCACCTATCATGATAGCGCCTGATTGGAAATTACCTTTCGAAATCATGTGTGATGCAAGTGACTTTGCAGTTGGAGCACTCCTGGGACAAAGAAAAGAAAAGCATTTTCACCCAATTTATTATGCTACTAAAACACTTAATGATGCACAAGAAAATTACACAACAACTGAAAAAGAGTTACTAGCTGTGGTATTTGCTTTTGATAAATTTCGTTCTTATCTTGTTCTTTCTAAAACAATAGTCTATACAGATCATGCAGCCATTCGATACCTTTTCAAGAAACAGGATGCTAAACCCCGTTTGATTCGGTGGATTCTACTCCTCCAAGAATTTGATATTGAAATCAAAGAAAAAAGAGGAGCAGATAACACCGCAGCAGATCATCTTTCACGCCTAGAAGACCCAGCTCTGGAGGCAACCAAGGACGAGCAAATCAATGAAAAATTTCCAACGGAGTCCCTGGAAATGGTGGAATATAGACAAGAACCATGGTATGCCGACTATGCTAACTACTTAGCTAGCGGTATAGTCGCCAAAGGATGGCCACATCACCAAAGAAAAAAATTCTTTGCTGATGTAAAGCATTACTTTTGGGAAGATCCTTATCTTTTCAAAATGTGTGCCGACCAACTCATCCGACAGTGCGTACATGGTAGTGAAGCAAGAAAAATTCTCCACCATTGTCATGAAGGTCCACATGGAGGACATCATGGTGCCGCTAGTACCGCACGAAAGGTATTTGATTAAGGATTTTATTGGCCTTCCATTTACAAAGACGCCTAAAGTCTTGTCAAGACATGTAACGCCTGCCAAAGATCAGGTAATATTTCTTCCAAAAACGAAATGCCACAAAATGGCATTCTTGTTTGTGAAATTTTTGATGTGTGGGGACTCGACTTCATGGTGTCACACCCCGACCACGTAGGACAACAAACCGTGGCGGAAACGTCGGGGAGTGTTGCAACAGAATAATTGTTTCACAACCATGGATTCAAAAATAGTTTCGTTTTATTGATAATATCAAACATTACATTGTCTTAACATAAAACAAACAAGTTTCTTATCAACTATCATAGTTTTAAAGTCACTAAGGCCTCGTCCAGGTCCTACGTGACGCATGCATCCTAGAAAATCACATCATTCAACCACACCTGAAACATATGTAAGAAAACAAAGTCAGCAAAGAAATTGCTGGCGAGTACATAGGTTTTATAAGGGTATTGGAATCATGGCTTGTTTGTATGGTGCAATACTTTATTAGACTACAAGAGTCGAAATACAAACCTCGTTTTGAAAAGTGTATTGCAACATAGTTAACCAACTCAAATCAAGTTGGTTAAGTTTATAAAATCTCGTAGCCATAATTCTTAACCCCAAGACATTTTGTTTTTAGAAAAACATCTTGTAAAACATCATTGTGTGACATCGTTTTAAATATCGTTTACCCAAGTGAACTAAATAACGCCACGGTAGGTAATATGATGAAAGCCCTTATATATAAGAAGTACCAGCGGCGTATCTACCATGTTTTCACCACATTACCCCCGTCTCGTTATCTAAACACTTAACCAAAAACCAGTCGTTTATCGAAATCGTTTAACATCGTTTCCAAATCGTTTACTCGTTTCCAAATCGTTTACTCGTTTCCAAATCGTTTACTCGTTTCCAAATCGTATTCGTTTTTAATAGTGAAACTACTTTTGGTCGTCTCGTTAACAACATTCAAACCTTTGTGACTCGTTCATCGTTCCACTTGTTCTCGTATTAACAAACCACCAAAAGGTAAGTTAACAATCATCAGATTCGGTCGTTACCCACAACCCCCACACATAACTATGGGTGTAGTGCAATAACGGGATTTGTCAGATCCTATGGTACCATAACCTAATACTGGTCGGCTTGATCAATGCTAATGAATGTCATTCGTTATGTAATTACAACCAACAAGTCGTGTACACCTTATCGAAATCGTTATTAGTTTAGTAAAATCGTTATAATCGTTTTTTGAAACCATCGTTTAAACTTTGAAAACATTTGATACATATGAATCACCCCAAAACGTTTAAAACAGTAAAATAGGGGAACTATGTACTCACATGTAGTGCAAAGTATCCTTGATCAAATAGAACTTCAACAAACTCGAGCAAACCAGAGAAATCAAGTAGCCCCTAGTAATCGGACCACTAGTCAAACAATAGACGCCTAAATCGGAAGATCGGATAGAATGAGATCTTGTAAACCAAATGAGTGTTAGAACTCATGTGATATGGTTTAACAAAGCCTACATCCTAAATCGGAACCTAACCTAAGTGCTTTCGACCCATCGCGACCCATTAAGGTGGCTTACGCTACTTTAATGCGTCGTGCGCGCAAAAGCGCGTTCGAGACGTCTAACTAGTCCTATGACGAGTATTATATGCCCATATATGTTTAATTATGTTACATAATCAGTTACGTGTCAAAAATTTAAGTTACATATGCTTAATTACCAATTATGTATAAAGAGGGTATTTTGGTAATTTACCAAGGGCACATAAACAACTTATCATGCGACTAATCAAATCTAAGTGACCATAAGGTATATCCCCGGAAGATTATTCCCTACGCTACTATGGTCACAACACATGTTTGGTCGAATCCTAATGATCGACCAAACGGGTCGTGTTCGAAAGTCTAAGCGGGTGTTTAGTCCGCTTGACTTACGACTCTACATAAGCACAAAACTAACAAGTGACGAGCTAAACATGTCGAAACATGTTTAGTTAAGTTAGAAAACAAGTTTGGTATCAAAACAAACGGTTTTGATACTTACAAGTAGCTTGGTTACAAAATACGCGAGAAAACGCATTCTGGCCGAAGCTATGACTCGTCACTGAGCCTAGATAACGTGGTAATCAGTAGGTATAGTCACTAGGGACTATAACCATCGTGATTACGCTCACGTTATGAAGTTCAAAAGAACTTCGCGTTGACCATAAACTAGTCAAAGCAGAAAGTCAAATACAGTTTGACTTTAACGCTAAAACGAATGAAAAACGCGAAAGAAAACTTACAGAAGGTCCCTGCAAGATTGAACTTCCGAGTATTCTCAGGTATGAAGTGCTAAAACACCCCAACTTAGAGAACAAACTCAGAATTCAAGTGGGGAGAAATGAAGTTGGGTTGGGTATTTATAGGAAATTCACAACCGTTAGGATCGTTTCTTGTTCCCCAAGCGTTTAATCTCGGCCCTACACTTGTACCCACTGATTTGGAATACTATGGGCATCCAAAACCAGCCCATAGATTGCTCAAACCATGTGCAAAACAATGGGGAACAGCTGGGTTTTAAAAAATAAAGTTTGCTGATCTGGGGAGGCTTTACGGACCGTAAGCACATGCCCATACGGTCCGTAAGGGACCTGCAGACCAGCACTTTCATAAAATGACAGTTTAGCCCCTGAACTTGCAAAACTTGCATTTCGGCTCATTTTTGACACGTTTAAGCCCCGTTAACCTCATTTCAAGGCTCTAAAATGAAGTTAAAGTATAGGGAACTCAAAACATGCTCAAAAATATCTCGGATGTCGGTTCGTTTGGTCGTACGGTTGCGTTGTTCGGTTAATTACGACGGGAGTCGTAACGAACGCAAAAGCGGTCCAAATTGCGCGACGAATGGATTTTTATTATGCCAAACATTAAAACATAATATTTTAATGCTTACATAAATTTTTGGATGTCCGGATGTATTCAGAACGTAAGATATGCGTGAAAATGCAAACTTGTGCACTTTTTGACGCTTTTAGTCCCCATTGATCAATAAAGTTTATTTTAGCATACCGAACCCCTCAAAGCCTATTTCTAAGCTATGTAAAGGTTATTTAGGGTATGTTTAACTTATGATCAAGTTCCGGAGTGTTCGTTACTATACGAATTGGTATAGTTTCGCAATTTGACACAATTAGTCCCTGCGATCGAACAAACTTGTTTTCGACACACCAAACCATCCAAAACTTGTTTCTAAGTTATGTGGAGGTTATTTAAGGTATGTTAAGCCTATTTCACTATTCTGGAGCGTTTGTTGCATTAAACTGGTTATATTTACGCATTAGTGCGCGTATAACCTTCCAGAAAGCGATTTAGAGCTTGAAATTGGAATCGAATCGAATTGTAAAATTACCAAACACAAATACACACAAAACACATATAATAACACCATAGCACATTGTTTTATTAATAATCAACATTGTTTTTTATCGTACGGAGATTATAGAGCACAGTTGTCACAGTCTCCCCTACTTCAGGAAATTTCGTCCCGAAATTTTAACTAGAGGAAGCTTGTGGAAACAAATGTGGATATTTAGTCATCATTTGATCCTTACGTTCCCAAGTAAATTCTGGGCCACGTTTGGACTCCCAACGAACTTTAACCAAATGAATCCGTTTGTTCTTCAACTGTTTGAATGTACGGTCCACTATCTCCACGGGTTTCTCGACAAAGTGCATTGTTTCATCGATTTGAATCTCGTCGAGAGGTATGTGAAGATCAGCGTCAGCTAAGCACTTTCGCAAATTGGACACGTGAAAAGTCGGATGAATATTTCTAAGCTCTGGAGGTAGCTCTAGTCGATAGGCAACTTTCCCAACTCTTTCCACAATCTTAAATGGTCCTACATATCGAGGTGCAAGTTTTCCTTTCTTTCCAAATCTCACGACTCCTTTCCAAGGTGAAACCTTGAGCAGGACACGGTCTCCGACTTGAAATTCCATGGGCTTGCGTCCTAAATCCGCATAACTCTTTTGACGGCTTCTAGCTGTCACAAGATTATCGCGAATTTTCTTGATTTTGTCCGTTGTTTCTAGAACGAGCTCAGGTCCAGTAAGCTGAGCTTCACCGGTCTCGTTCCAACAGACTGGTGAACGGCATTTTCGACCGTAGAGAGCTTCGAATGGTGCCATTTTAATGCTAGCATGATAACTATTGTTGTAAGAGAACTCGATCATTGGCAAATGAGAATCCCAATTACCACCAAAGTCTATCACGCATGCTCTAAGCATATCCTCCAAAGTTTGAATCGTCCTTTCGGATTGCCCATCTGTTTGGGGATGATAAGCAGTGCTTAGATTTAGTTGGGCTCCCATAGCAGTTTGCATGGTTTTCCAGAAATGAGATGAAAATCGAGCATCACGATCGGAAATGATATCCAAAGGAACACCATGTCGTGAAATAATCTCATTAACATAAATCTTTGCAAGTTTATCAGCAGATAGATCCTCGCGAATCGGGAGAAAATGAGCTGACTTCGTTAATCGATCGATAACAACCCAAATAGCATCATGACCTCTAGATGTACGCGGTAGCTTAGTGATGAGATCCATCGCAATGCTCTCCCACTTCCAAACCGGTATCTCTGGTTGTACAAGCAAACCAGAAGGTCGTTGATGTTCAGCCTTGACTTTGAGACAAGTTAGGCATTTTGATACATACAAGGCGACATCTTTCTTCATACCAGGCCACCAGAACTTAGTACGAAGATCCTTGTACATTTTATCAGCACCAGGATGGATAGAATATCGAGACTTGTGAGATTCGTCCATCACTAGGGTGCGGAGTTCGTCTTGTTTCGGGATCCACAAACGATCCTTGAAATAAAGCAAACCATCGCCTTTTGCTTCGAGTTTAAGCTCAAGCTGATGTGGTAATTCCATACCTATCAAATTCTGTGAAACACAAAATTGCTGAGCTTGAAGAACACGAGATTGAAGATCAGATAGCGTTTGAACGGAATGAAGTTTGACTCGCTCTTTTCGACTAAGCGCATCAGCTACGACATTCGCCTCACCAGGATGGTAGCGAATTTCGCAATCGTAGTCGTTCAAGAGTTCCACCCAACGTCGTTGCCTCATGTTCAGCTCTTTCTGATTAAGAATATACTGGAGACTTTTGTGGTCTGTGAAAACCACACACTTCGTGCCATAAAGATAATGTCTCCAGATTTTAAGCGCGAAAACCACAGCTCCTAACTCGAGATCGTGAGTTGTATAGTTCTTCTCGTGGATTTTCAACTGTCTAGATGCATAAGCAATAACCTTACCTCGTTTCATGAGGACGCAACCAAGGCCTAAGTTAGATGCATCGCAGTAGACAACGAAATCATCGTTTCCATCGGGCAGAGATAGAACAGGAGCATTACATAACTTCCGCTTCAGCGTTTGAAACGCTTCTTCATGCTTGGGTCCCCACTCAAAAGGTTTATTCTTCTGAGTCAAAGCAGTGAGTGGAACCGCAATCTTCGAGAAATTGGAAATGAATCGACGATAATATCCAGCAAGACCAAGAAAAGATCGAATCTCTGTAGGTGTCGTTGGCGTACTCCAATCCTTAATAGCAACAATCTTGGATGGATCCACATGAATACCTCGCTCATTGACTATATGACCCGGAAATTGCACTTCATTAAGCCAAAATTCACACTTGGAGAATTTAGCGAAAAGTTGTTCCTTCTTCAGGAGTTCCAACGTTAAGCGAAGGTGTTGCTCGTGATCGGCTCGAGTCTTCGAATAAATGAGAATATCGTCGATGAACACAATAATGAACTTGTCTAAATAAGGTTTACAAACCCTATTCATTAAGTCCATAAAGATAGCTGGAGCATTCGTCAAGCCAAAAGGCATGACTGTGAACTCGTAATGCCCATATCTTGTGCGGAAAGCAGTCTTGGGAATATCTTCTTCGAGAACACGAAGTTGATGATACCCAAAACGCAGATCGATCTTAGAAAAACATGAAGCACCTTGCAGCTGATCGAAGAGATCATCAATTCGTGGTAGGGGATATCGATTCTTGATGGTAAGCTTGTTAAGCTCACGATAATCGATACACATTCGAAAAGACCCATCTTTCTTTTTCACGAAGAGGACAGGAGCTCCCCAAGGTGAATGACTCGGACGGATGAATCCTTTATCAGATAACTCTTGAAGCTGTTTCGATAATTCTTGCATCTCTGATGGTGCAAGACGATACGGTGCTTTTGCAATCGGGTTGGCATTAGGTACAAGGTCGATATGAAACTCAACTTGACGAACTGGAGGCAAACCAGGCAGTTCATCAGGAAACACCTCTGGATAATCCCGAACAATCGGAATATCCTGAATACTCTTGCGCTTGACTATCTCCTCGGTGACATGTGCTAGAAAAGCAACATATCCCTTTCTCAAATATCTCTGGGCCTTTGTACACGACATAAGCTTCAATCCACCTGATGGCTTCTCGCCACGTATCTCGAGAACATCGCCGGACGGAAGAGGAATACGAACAATCTTATCAAAACAAACCACCTCAGCGTGGTGTTTGGTTAACCAATCCATTCCAACGATAATGTCGAAGCTTCCAAGTTGAATTGGCGTGAGGTCGATAGGGAAGAGGTGGTTATCAAGGTTCAACTGACAATTACGAATAACAGAATCGAGAACAAGAGATTTACCAGAAGCAACTTCGACAGACAAGGGTTTCCTCAATTTAGTTCTAGGTATCGCAAGCAAAGGCTCAAAAGATAATGAAACAAAACTTCGATCGGCACCAGAATCAAAAAGAACAGATGCAGGTTGGTTGTTAACAAGAAACGTACCATTGACAACCTCGTTGTCAGCCCTCGCTTCGTTTGCATTCAAGTTGTAAGCTCGCCCTCGAGCAGGATTCACATTGGCGTTCACATTCGGGATCGTATTAGCATTTGCCAGCCTCGGACAATTGTTGCGGAAGTGGCCAAACTCTCCACAATTAAAACATGAACCTGGTGGGAATCTAACAGCATTCCCTTGTGCTGGAGCTTGAACCTGGGCGACCTGATTTTGTCCTGAACGACAAACACTGGCTAAATGCCCAAGTCTACCACACGTAGCACACTGTTTACAGGCCTGTTGGGCAACATGGTGACCATTACATCGAGTGCAGTGAGGTGCGGTACCAGCATATGCTTTCTTCGCAGGAGGTTGAGTCGGTGGGTCTTGAGCAGTTTGATTGGTGACAGCAAAGTTTTGGGCACCCTTTCGCTTTCTTGATTTCTTCGACGACTCACCTTCTTTACCTTTACCCTTCTTCTTATCTTTAGCAGAATCAGACGATTTCTTCTTGTCACCCTTGCGAGTGAGTTTACCCTTTCTGACTTGGGATTCAGTTAGGGTAGCAGACAATTCGATTGCTTGGCGGAGGGTAGTAGGATTAACAGCAGTCACAATATCCATCATAGAATCGGGTAGACCATCGATGTATCTTTCGATTGCTTTCTCTGGTGGGGTAACCATGGTGGGACACAATAGACTGAGTTCCTCAAAGCGATCCGTGTACACACGGTGCTCAGCCCCATCTTGTTTCAAATCGTCACACTCTCGCTCCAAAGCTCGAATTTCGTGACGGGGACAGAACTCTCTCATCATGAGAGCCCGAAGCTCATCCCACGTTTGTGCCAACGCCACTTCGGCACCCCTATCGCGCATAATACCATTCCACCAGGTAAGCGCTCGCTTCTCAAACACGCTGGTAGCAAATTCAACCTTACGTGCATTCGGACATTGCACATGCCTGAATGTGTTCTCAATACTCTCGAACCACTGTAGGAGCACAGTTGCTCCTTGCGAGCCAGAAAACTTAAGAGGCTTAGCAGAATTGAAGTTCTTGAAATTACACTGCGCATTGTTGTGGTTATTATTGTTATTGTTGTATATCTCATGAACTTGAGTTACAACACCGGGAAGCACAGCAGCCACTTGCTGAGAGACTAGGGCTGCGATTTCTTCAATGGTGAAGGATTGTGCTTCACGTCGTGGAGGCATTGTCTAACAAGGAAATATGAGAAACGAGTAAGGTTGATAATTAGGAAGAGCAAAAGATGTATCGACAAAACACAAGGAAGGCGATCATTTGTTCGTTACCTCGAACAAACAAATGACACGCAGTGACTAATCAAAGTAAATGAATCGAAATAATGCATCGCGAAGACATGCTTGCCTATAAGTGAACACTCACCCCAAGAGTTCCCAGGTAAGAGTGACTGGTCCGATTATGTGGATTTGTACTAACACTCTAGCCTTAGACAGAAAACTCAGGGTACAGGCATTCACTCTTCCAGTTTGCACGTGTTCACATTATTTTAACCCAAACTTTGACGAGATTTTGAAAATTCAAAAGGCACTAAGCCAAATATGAATCAAACTGGAAGGGTTCAAAACCTAGTAATCAATCATCCTAGAATGGATGATTAATTTTCGAAGCAAATTCGGATTTGTGTTCTCGTTGTGGTTATCACCTAAGGATAGGTGACGGTATTGTTTTAAAATCTAAACACAAGTAAACTTGTGTTAGGGTCCTAAAGTTATAGTCTAGGTCAAAGCATTACTAGTAACCTAATTCCCTATAACCATTGGCTCTGATACCAACTTTTATGTCACACCCCGACCACGTAGGACAACAAACCGTGGCGGAAACGTCGGGGAGTGTTGCAACAGAATAATTGTTTCACAACCATGGATTCAAAAATAGTTTCGTTTTATTGATAATATCAAACATTACATTGTCTTAACATAAAACAAACAAGTTTCTTATCAACTATCATAGTTTTAAAGTCACTAAGGCCTCGTCCAGGTCCTACGTGACGCATGCATCCTAGAAAATCACATCATTCAACCACACCTGAAACATATGTAAGAAAACAAAGTCAGCAAAGAAATTGCTGGCGAGTACATAGGTTTTATAAGGGTATTGGAATCATGGCTTGTTTGTATGGTGCAATACTTTATTAGACTACAAGAGTCGAAATACAAACCTCGTTTTGAAAAGTGTATTGCAACATAGTTAACCAACTCAAATCAAGTTGGTTAAGTTTATAAAATCTCGTAGCCATAATTCTTAACCCCAAGACATTTTGTTTTTAGAAAAACATCTTGTAAAACATCATTGTGTGACATCGTTTTAAATATCGTTTACCCAAGTGAACTAAATAACGCCACGGTAGGTAATATGATGAAAGCACTTATATATAAGAAGTACCAGCGGCGTATCTACCATGTTTTCACCACATTACCCCCGTCTCGTTATCTAAACACTTAACCAAAAACCAGTCGTTTATCAAAATCGTTTAACATCGTTTCCAAATCGTTTACTCGTTTCCAAATCGTTTACTCGTTTCCAAATCGTTTACTCGTTTCCAAATCGTATTCGTTTTTAATAGTGAAACTACTTTTGGTCGTCTCGTTAACAACATTCAAACCTTTGTGACTCGTTCATCGTTCCACTTGTTCTCGTATTAACAAACCACCAAAAGGTAAGTTAACAATCATCAGATTCGGTCATTACCCACAACCCCCACACATAACTATGGGTGTAGTGCAATAACGGGATTTGTCAGATCCTATGGTACCATAACCTAATACTGGTCGGCTTGATCAATGCTAATGAATGTCATTCGTTATGTAATTACAACCAACAAGTCGTGTACACCTTATCGAAATCGTTATTAGTTTAGTAAAATCGTTATAATCGTTTTTTGAAACCATCGTTTAAACTTTGAAAACATTTGATACATATGAATCACCCCAAAACGTTTAAAACAGTAAAATAGGGGAACTATGTACTCACATGTAGTGCAAAGTATCCTTGATCAAATAGAACTTCAACAAACTCGAGCAAACCAGAGAAATCAAGTAGCCCCTAGTAATCGGACCACTAGTCAAACAATAGACGCCTAAATCGGAAGATCGGATAGAATGAGATCTTGTAAACCAAATGAGTGTTGGAACTCATGTGATATGGTTTAACAAAGCCTACATCCTAAATCGGAACCTAACCTAAGTGCTTTCGACCCATCGCGACCCATTAAGGTGGCTTACGCTACTTTAATGCGTCGTGCGCGCAAAAGCGCGTTCGAGACGTCTAACTAGTCCTATGACGAGTATTATATGCCCATATATGTTTAATTATGTTACATAATCAGTTACGTGTCAAAAATTTAAGTTACATATGCTTAATTACCAATTATGTATAAAGAGGGTATTTTGGTAATTTACCAAGGGCACATAAACAACTTATCATGCGACTAATCAAATCTAAGTGACCATAAGGTATATCCCCGGAAGATTATTCCCTACGCTACTATGGTCACAACACATGTTTGGTCGAATCCTAATGATCGACCAAACGGGTCGTGTTCGAAAGTCTAAGCGGGTGTTTAGTCCGCTTGACTTACGACTCTACATAAGCACAAAACTAACAAGTGACGAGCTAAACATGTCGAAACATGTTTAGTTAAGTTAGAAAACAAGTTTGGTATCAAAACAAACGGTTTTGATACTTACAAGTAGCTTGGTTACAAAATACGCGAGAAAACGCATTCTGGCCGAAGCTATGACTCGTCACTGAGCCTAGATAACGTGGTAATCAGTAGGTATAGTCACTAGGGACTATAACCATCGTGATTACGCTCACGTTATGAAGTTCAAAAGAACTTCGCGTTGACCATAAACTAGTCAAAGCAGAAAGTCAAATACAGTTTGACTTTAACGCTAAAACGAATGAAAAACGCGAAAGAAAACTTACAGAAGGTCCCCGCAAGATTGAACTTCCGAGTATTCTCAGGTATGAAGTGCTAAAACACCCCAACTTAGAGAACAAACTCAGAATTCAAGTGGGGAGAAATGAAGTTGGGTTGGGTATTTATAGGAAATTCACAACCGTTAGGATCGTTTCTTGTTCCCCAAGCGTTTAATCTCGGCCCTACACTTGTACCCACTGATTTGGAATACTATGGGCATCCAAAACCAGCCCATAGATTGCTCAAACCATGTGCAAAACAATGGGGAACAGCTGGGTTTTAAAAAATAAAGTTTGCTGATCTGGGGAGGCTTTACGGACCGTAAGCACATGCCCATACGGTCCGTAAGGGACCTGCAGACCAGCACTTTCATAAAATGACAGTTTAGCCCCTGAACTTGCAAAACTTGCATTTCGGCTCATTTTTGACATGTTTAAGCCCCGTTAACCTCATTTCAAGGCTCTAAAATGAAGTTAAAGTATAGGGAACTCAAAACATGCTCAAAAATATCTCGGATGTCGGTTCGTTTGGTCGTACGGTTGCGTTGTTCGGTTAATTACGACGGGAGTCGTAACGAACGCAAAAGCGGTCCAAATTACGCGACGAATGGATTTTTATTATGCCAAACATTAAAACATAATATTTTAATGCTTACATAAATTTTTGGATGTCCGGATGTATTCAGAACGTAAGATATGCGCGAAAATGCAAACTTGTGCACTTTTTGACGCTTTTAGTCCCCATTGATCAATAAAGTTTATTTTAGCATACCGAACCCCTCAAAGCCTATTTCTAAGCTATGTAAAGGTTATTTAGGGTATGTTTAACTTATGATCAAGTTCCGGAGTGTTCGTTACTATACGAATCGATATAGTTTCGCAATTTGACACAATTAGTCCCTGCGATCGAACAAACTTGTTTTCGACACACCAAACCATCCAAAACTTGTTTCTAAGTTATGTGGAGGTTATTTAAGGTATGTTAAGCCTATTTCACTATTTCGGAGCGTTTGTTGCATTAAACTGGTTATATTTACGCATTAGTGCGCGTATAACCTTCCAGAAAGCGATTTAGAGCTTGAAATTGGAATCGAATCGAATTGTAAAATTACCAAACACAAATACACACAAAACACATATAATAACACCATAGCACATTGTTTTATTAATAATCAACATTGTTTTTTATCGTACGGAGATTACAGAGCACAGTTGTCACACATGGGACCCTTCCCACCGTCAAAAGGAAACAAATATATACTTGTGGCGGTCAACTACTTGTCTAAATGGGCCGAGGCCGAGGCACTTCCAACAAATGATGGAAGAGTTGTGGTAAGATTTCTGAAAAAATTATTCTCTCGTTTTAGAACACCTAAAGCATTAATAAGTGATAGAGGTACCCATTTTTGTAATCATCAAATTGAAAAAATCTTAACAAGATATGGGGTCTATCACCGGGTCTCAACAGCATATCACCCTCAAACAAACGGACAAGCCGAAGTGACTAATAGAGGTTTAAAACGAATACTTGAGAAAACCGTAGGGTTAAATAAAAAGGAATGGGCTGATAAATTAGATGACGCTTTATGGGCCTTTCGAATTGCTTATAAAACAACAATAGGTACAACCCCATATAAGCTTGTCTATGGAAAAAGCTGTCACTTGCCTGTAGAAATAGCTCACAAGGCCTACTGGGCAATTAAAAATGTAAACTTAGATTTAGAATTTGCAGGGAAAAATCGATTTTGTCAATTAAATGAATTAGACGAATTAAGGAATTATGCATACTCTAACTCTGAAATTTATAAGCAAAGAATGAAAAATTTGCATGACAAACATATTAAACCTAATGAATTTCGAGTAGGAGATCAAGTTCTTTTGTTTAATTCACGACTCCGATTATTTCCTGGAAAATTAAAGTCTAGGTGGTCAAGACCTTTTTCTATCACCCATATTTTCCCACACGGTGCAGTAGAAATTAAATCTCGGAATGGAATTCCATTCAAAGCCAATGGCCAACGGCTGAAACTCTACCAAGGATTCATTGATGATGAGGAAGAAGAAATCTCGCTTCAAACGGTCGAAGAGTAAAAGCATCAACATCATACCTAGTAAGTTACGAACAAGCGGATAAACATCAAAATCGGTAAGTCTTCTAGCCAAGTTTTGGGAAAACAGGGCACTCACACGAGCTCTTAAAAAAAATTTAAAAAAATTGCTCAGCACGAGGCCGTGTCCACTGGACACGGAGTCGTGTCCGCGCGACTGTCGGGATAAAACCCCTTTTTCATAACAGTTACCTCATTCCACACGCCCCGTTTCCCTAAAAACTCTCTGGCTCAGGCGATTTTCCGCAGAATTCCGACATTCCCTCTCATTCTAACAACATCAGGGTATGATTCTATCATCATTAATAGTTAGATTAGATACTTGTATGTAGTTAAAACATCAAAAAATTGGGGGAAAATCTAGAGTTCTTGAACTTCATCCGGATAGAACCTCAGATTTTTGCATAAATCTGTTAGCATTAGTTTAGATTAGTGTTATGGGAAGTAAATCCACTTGTATTGTTCATAGATTCGCCCGATTTCTCACAAAAACCCCCAAACCCTTGTTTTTGAACCGAAAAAGATAAAATCGAAGGGGTAAACTGTTTGTTTTGGGAAAAACGGCACTTGGGGTTTCATTTTCGGGGGAAACCGCACCTACTTGACCAAAAATTTTCAAGTTTTCGGGACCGGGTCGAAAAATGAAGTTTTTGAGTAACAGACGCCTGGACACGGGGTCGTGCCCGCTGAGCACGGGGCCGTGTCCAGCCCACTGTTTTCAGTTTTCTCCGAAAATTTCACTGTTTCATACTAACTTTTGGTGTATTCTTTCAGATGTCGAAGAAATTCACAAGGTTCAATGCAAGTGAGCTCGATGCTAAGGCAAGATATGATTCACTTCGAACAAGACCGGAAGAATACCCAAGACAACTGTGTTCGGATCTTTTGGGATTACTAAACCAATGGGACCGCTTCAACAACCTAGTCACCGGGCCGCTGAGAGTCGCCCTTACTACTCGCCTTCGTTCGGTTCCCGAATACACTTTGGAATTCTATAGCACATTTGTGTTCAACTCAAGGTGCGAGCCATTTGACAATAATGGTGTGGAGTTCCGATGTGGGGGAACCAAGTACTCAATTTCAATGGCACAGTTTGGGAATGGTGGGTTGTATGAGGAGGAAGACGCGGGCAATGAAGAAAACACTGGCGGGGTACGTGAACTTGATGAAGACGAACGCCAAGCTGCATGGGCACAAATTGGAGATGGGCACTACAACCCAAGCAGCACTAAGAGTACTAGGTTGAGGGACCCTCTTTACTGTTACATTCATCGGGTCCTCACCTACTCTCTTAGTCAAAGGCATGATAGCAGTGGCGTCGTTAGGCTGCGAGATCTGATAGTTCTTCATTGCATTCATACCCGCAAACATCTGGATGTTCCTTTCCTCCTACTCCGAAACATGCACTTGAACAGGCTTGCTACTCCACCAACCCCTATCTTCTTCGCGGGTTGGATATACCGTCTCTTCAAGCGCTTCGTGAACATGCCTTGATCTTTTGAAAGGAGTCCATGGTCGGGAAGAGTGGATATACACATCTGCCGCTCCATGAACTTAATCTATGAAGCCGAAGATGGGTCGGTCAGCTTCCAAAGGGTCCAAGGGCATGCTTGGAACCCACAAGAAGCACTTGTCCTTCACGCTCCATAGTTCCAACCACCCCTTCATTTCCAACACCAGTCCCATGGTGATCCGGGCCAGTCCTCCTCACAAGGAGGCGGTTTTCCTAACTTTCAAAGTTTACATGATTTATTGCAGGAGAACCTCATGTGCACCAGGAACACCTATAACTTGGCCAGCAACACGTACAACCGGGTAGGAACCATTGAGAGAAACATCTCCGATATTCAAGATGACATCGCGAACATCCGGGGGTACATGGCGGGGCACGGAGGAGGAGGTGATAATGAGGATGAGGACATGGACTAGGCAGGTGGAGTAGGAGCAGGAGCAACGGGTTGGTGATCCCACTGGTTAACCCCTCTTTTCTATCGAACAATTTCCGGCCTGCGTGCCGAGTGTTGAACAATTTACTTTCCCTTTAACTCTGTTTATTTTCTGCTTTTGTTTTTATTTTTAACTTTGTGGTTTGGATGTTGAACTTGGTAATCTAGGATGTTTGTTATGGTTTGGTGTAGTGTTTATTGAAAAAACAGGTACATACGAGGCTTAGAGTACTAAATATTAGTACTACTAAAGCCGGGACAGGAAAACCGAAGCCAGAAAACCTGTTTTTCACCATTGCAGATTGTCTACACGGGGTCGTGTCCGGCTGACACGCCCCCGTGCCCACCTCCCAGACCTGCTGTTCGTTTAAATTCTGCAGATTTTTGCGAGACACGGGGTCGTGCCCAGCCAACACGCCCCCGTGTCCACCTTCTGTAAGTTTTCGTTACTGGCACTCTGAACACATGGCCGTGTTCACCCGACACGGGGCCGCGTCCAGACGACCAGTAACACAAATCTTTGTTTTTCACACCTATTTACACATTCAATTAACCTAAAAACTTATTTTTGGGACACATTGAGTACAATGTGTAATTTAAGTGTGGGGGGGATGCTAAAACTTTGAATCTTGCAAGTCCTAATTAACAAGCCTTATAAAAAACTCTATTGGAACCGCTAATCACCTCAAATTTTTTCAAAAATTTTCATTTTTTTTACTTGTCTAGGTTTAAGTTGGGAATTTCAAAATTCTAAAAAGGTTATATTTTTACAAATTTACAACCGATAGCGTCGTGATAAAAAGAACCAACATAAGAAAATTATGAAACGGCATGACAAACTTAGTTAAAATTTGATTATATACTTGATCACATAAAAACCCATTCCCACAAAAGTGAGTTTTGAGCCTTTATTGAGCATACAAATACATATCTTTAAACTAAATGCTCATTTTTCGTTTCTTGTGTGAATAGCCGCTTGGTTCTTACAACTCTAGAACTTGCCACGACGATACATTCCCGGTCCTTACCAACTTAAACCCGAGTAAGTAAATGATGGAGGCATTAGGACTAACCCTTTTTATTTCTACACCATTATTTTTTCTTTTTTTACCACCTACCCAAAATCCCCCTAGTTAACCCCTTTGAGCCTAAACCTTTTCATTTCTTAACCCAACTCAAAAACCCTTTACCCACCTAAACCCTTTTTCATTTTAAACCCTTTATTTTAGTAACAAAGCTCGGTTTTTCTTATGACTTAAAAAAAATGGATGAAGTCAAAGAAATAAACAAACAAGTTTATCAAAAACAACTTTGTTTGAAAGAAATGCTTCATCAAAATAAAAAGTTTTGAAAAATAACAAGTCTTATGAAAACCGACGCTTTTTACGCTTTTCGCCCTTTTACTAACCACTAACCCAACCACCCACCTTTAGCCCAAGCCTAACCCTTCACCCAAAAAGTCCTCTTGATATTTACAAAGGTGTATAGTTAAAAAGGAGGAGGATTGATTGCTTGGCAAGCTTATGGTAGGAGTAAGTTCCATGCCGCTCTCGAGTGATTCACTAAAAAAAACACCTTCAGTCGAGTGTTGAGTGATCCCCCGTGAGGTATGTGAACTTGTATATAAACGGAATTTTAAAAAGGCATGTTATGCCCTAATAAGTAATTTATCTTATGAAATGTTTTTAGTAAATCATGACGAATAGGATTGTAAATAAATAAAAATAGAACTTAATAAAGAATCTTGGAAATCCCGACACTCTATGACAAGCCCAAAAACCTTCTCTTCTACCCATTCCATTTGGGAGTGTAAACCCACATTATAAAGAGTTTTGCTTGAGGACAAGCAAAGATTCAAGTGTGGGGGTATTTAATGTGCACAAAATGCAACATATAAATTACATCAATTGTGGCATAAAACTAACCTTTTATTAGTACTAATGTTGGAAAAAGTGTGTTTTTGTCTTCCTTTTGTATATTCAGGATTAAATGAGCTCAAATGAACAAAAGAAGCAAAAAGGCAGCAAAATCTAACATAAATACAAGAAAAGGAACAAACATGGCATGCTCGACCCCCTGACAGCGTCCTCCTAAGCAAAACAAGAGAACAAAAGGCTGAACACGCCCCGTGCTTAGTGAGCACGGGGGCGTGCCCAAGTGTCAGCAGAAAAGACAAAGTTGTAGAAGCTTCTATCGGCCACCACGGGGTCGTGCTCAGCGGACACGGGGCCGTGGTCAACTATAAGATTCACAGAATCCAGGAAAATCTTGATAGTACAGATAGGCTTCTGCACACGGGGTCATGCTCAGTGGACACGGGGGCGTGGTCAACTAATGCACAAACTGCAATTAATGAAGAAAGAGAGAAGGATGGACACGGGGCCGTGCCCAACGGACACAGGGCCGTGCCCGAGCTTCTATTCAGCCTATAAATAGGAGTGCTTGGATCACTTGCAACTCATCCATTGGCACACCACCTCTCTCACACTTCACCCACCACCCACCACCATCACAACACCATCATCCACCACCATCATCTATTATCCATCATAGAGTGTGTGAGTCGTCTCGGGATCCAAGATTGATCGTAAGAGTTCTTGATAATCAAAGGCCATGTTTGCCTAAGTCTCTTACATCACTTGGTGAAGACAAGTGTTTAGTGTAATACTTTTTATTAATCTTTTCGCACTTTTTATTTGGTTATGTATTAATGAGTTTAATAACTAGTTTCTTATGTTGAAGGTGATTCTTCCTTATCGTTTGTCCGTGGTGTCTTGGCATTATTTTACTATCTATATAAAATAAAAGATTTTCACCATTCATATCTCCACGGTCTATATGGAGATATGTTGGCTACCTGGTCGGGGGTTAAGGGAACGGTTGGTAAGAGTCTTGCCATTGTTCAGTGTATAGATCCTGCAAAGGACCTGGGTCAAATTTAGTAGGACCTCCTTCAATACCCACCGGTATTGGATGGCGGGGATCCAAACTCTTTGATCCCCTCATAAGTTAAACTACTATTAAAACTTTAACCCGGCTACTTAGGACTGTATCCTTGCTGACTCAGACTACTTAGCCGAGGGTAACGTCACCTTCAAAAGAGGGGCCTACCACATTAAACATTAATAACTTAATTAATTATCTTTCAATAATCCGACCCTTTAGGATTGTATCCTTGCTGACTCAAACTACTGGGTTGAGGGTAACGTCACCTTCAAAAGAGGGGCCTACTATAATAACTAAGATAATCTCTTAAAATGTGCAAAAGTGCGGAAATAATCGAAGGTTACACTACACACGAGTCGGATCCAAGTGATTCATCTTGTCTATCTTTTTTTACTTTTATTTTATTTTCAGCATTTTAGTTAGTTTTATTTTTCTAGTTTAAAAACCTTTTTGTAACTTTTGATTTGATTAGACGTTAAGGATAAACCGGTACTAAAAGCTCTTGTGTCCTTGGACGACCTCGGTATCTTACCAACACCATACTACGTCCACGATGGGTGCACTTGCCCATATGTGTGTTTAGTGTTAGTAAATATCGTGTTTTATAATTTAAAACTTGGCTAAAAAGTGTAAAAGGGCTTAAAATATACACCTAAAATACATCACACTTCACGCACATCAGCTGTATGAATCCTTTCTCCAGAAGTTCGTCCAATTGTTTCTTCAGTTCTTGCATCTATGTAGCTGCTAATCGGTATGGTGCCTTAGCAATCGGTGCTGTTCCTGGTAGTAGATGAATTCTGAATTCAACCTCTCTATCTTGCGGTAGTCCAGGTAGCTCTTCGGGAAAAACATCTGAGAATTGACATACTACGGGAATATCTTTCAATTCTTTTCCATTAGTGTTATTGATTATAGAAATCATAGACACTAATGATCCTTTCCTTGCATAACTTGTTGTTTTCATCACAGAGATGAATTTTGTGGTCCTGGTTGGCTTGGCTCCTTTAATTGTGATCTTTTCACACTTTGGTGAATTTACTTGTATTGACTTTTGATCACATAAAATACTGGCTCGATTGACTATTAACCAATCCATTCCTAATACGATATCAAATCCAGCCAGATTCATTGGGTAAAGGTTAGTAATAAATCTATGGTTTAAAATTTCTATTCTTGCTCCCTGCAAGATTTCAGTGATCTTAATAGATTCTCCATTTGTTGTTTCTACCAGACATTCTTGTTGAAGTTTAGTTAATGGTTTATTGAGAAGTTTAAAGAATGAAGTATTAATAAAAGTTTGGTTTGCACTAGAGTCAAATAATAATTTAGCAAAAATATCATTAACTAAAAACGTACCGGCGATCACGTCCAGAATCATCTTGGCTTCTTCAGCTGTCAGAACAAATGCTCTAGCATTCTTGGTAGTCTTGTTGTTTGTTGCTGGAGCTAGTTTTTGACAGTTTGGCTTAGTATGCCCCTTTTCTCCTCAATTGAAGCATACCCCATTACTGGGTTTCTTCCTAAGTCTTTTTCCTTGTGTCCCGGTATTTTACAGAAGTTACAATATATGGAACATCTTCCCGAATGTTTCTTCTTACAGTACTTACAGTAAGGTGCAGAAGTAGAACCTATATTTTTCCCACGGTTGGAATTACCGTACCGAAATTCCTGGGTAAGCTTTTGGACTAGGTTCTTTCTCTGGTTTTCTTCTTGTGTACGTACCAATTCATCAGTCAAGGTATTGGCTAGTTCTACAGCTTCTTCTATGGTTTGTGGTCTAGCTGCCTTGACTACGTGTTTGATCTCACTAATTAATCCCCAGATGTAACGGGAGATTAATACTGGTTCTGGTGAAGCTAGGGTTGGCACTATTCTAGCATATTCGAAGAATACGATAGTGTAACCCTTACACTCAACTCCAGTCATTCTAAGGTTTAGGAATTTATTAGCAATTTGCTCCTTTTCATTGGGAGGACAGAATTTCCTTTCAACCATGTTCTTAAAGTCAGTCCATTCCATATTATAGACTCTGTCACTTCCCCTAGACTGGAGAATAGTATTCCACCATTCTAGAGTTGCATTCTTAAATAGATTAGAAGCAAACATAATGTTGGTGCATACATCTGTCGTCTTCGTCTTGTATCGAGTCTTGCATAGAATTGTTTAGATTAGGGCACGAAATGGACATGACACTTTCGTGGGGAATCAGAAAAATGTCATTTCGTGGGGAATCAGAAAGTTGCACTTTCGTGGGGAATCAGAAAGTTGCACTTTCGTGGGGAATCAGAAGATTGCTATTCCGCTCCAACTGGTTTGTGTCTTTTCGAGCGGAATCAAGGATAGTATATATAGTCATTAGGAGTGAAATCATTGTAACGATTCTCAAATTCCGTACCGAAGTGCTGCCGGTGTGAGGACTGATTGTATTTGCTGTCAAATCAATATAATCAGTGTTTAAAGTGAATTTTTGTTTGCTGTATCTAAGTCTATTTCTTGTTTTCCGCACCTAAAATAGATCAGAACCTCTCTAAACGACTCGTTTGGGTCACAAAACGATCCTACAAGTGGTATCAGAGCTAAGGAGGAAGAGATCTTGCCAAAACAGCCTTTTCATCACAATTTCTGTTTCTACACCATTCTTTTTCAAAATTTAAAACTTTTCACGGTTAGAATCGGCCAAATTTCACATATGTTGCGCGTAAACATGTTTTAATGAATCCTTGAAAGTTTTAGCTTAAAATTCGATCTAAATCTTACAAAAATTCGTAATTCCGCTTCAATTGCTCGAAAGTATGATGATGTCAGCAACACTTTATGTCTGATTTCGCTTGAAATCACGTTTTTTGTCTGATTCCGCTCGAAGTTTCTGCTTGATTCCGCTTGGACGTGAGGTTTCGCTTGAAAATTCAAGTTGTTTCCGCTCGAATTGAGATCCCACTTGAAAGAATTATTTTGATTTCACTCCAACAAGTTACGTCTTGATTCCGCTTGAATCATTCATGTGATTCCGCTCCAATTCGTGATTCCGCTTGAAATCTTGTGTTGTTTTTGCTCCAAGTTACATATCAGTTATTCCGCTTGAAAATCAAATTGGGTGATTCCGCTTCAGTGGGTCTCATTGGTTAATTTCGCTTGAGATTACATATTCCATTTGAAAATTGGTATTCCGTTTGAAGTGTCGTTTCAGTTTACATCAGATCAGTCGTCACATGATTAAAAGGGTATCGGTCCAATCATATTGTTTACAAACTGTCAATTGCATATGAAATTGTAATTGTTGTCGGCTCAAGAGTTTTGTATGGGAACAATTAGATTCTATTGGTTCAATTGTGCGGCCCTATAAAATGAAAGTTTTTGAATCAATGTTGTCAGCCCAATGAGATTTTCAAGTTAAAAAAATTGTCAGCCAGTATATGTTGTTGCATGTGATTTGGGATTGACTTCCTATTGCGGCCCAATCTATTTGAGATTACATGTGTTTTGATTAAAACTCATTACACTTTGTGGTATCCATTTATCAAACTGTCACGTGGTTTGGATCCTGTTTGCTTGAAGTCATATTCTAAGTTCATCTGAATCCCAGTTCACTCGAGTTGTGTTTTGATATTACCTGTTTGCACGAAATCAATTTCACTTCATACGAAGTCCGATTTTCAGTTTGCACGATTTGGAGTTTAGTCAGTCTACAAATCTTCGACACGAGTCCTTGATCGATTCAATCGTCACACACATTTTACATATTCAGTCTTTTTAAACTGATCGTTTATTTGTTTGTTTCAGGTATTTTTACAAGGTGATACAGCTCATTTGAGACCAGTATTTTTGAGACAAGAAAGTTTGTGTTTTGTGAACTTAGAAAATCCGAAACATGGACAACGATTTCTACAACACGTTCGCCACATCTTCAGTTACTCCGGTTTGATTGCTCAAAATATGAATCTGGAAAATGAAACCGGAACTACACAAAAACCCCCGAAGCTAATGAGTATTGAGTAGTATTACGGGTGGAAAGACAGATTCGAAAACTGGGTTCAGGCAAACCATCTTAGGTCATGGGAATGTATTCTGAAAAAATATGTCTTACCACGTACTGATCTGCAAGTTATCAAAGAACTCTCGAAGTTTACTGATCAAGAACGGGAAATGTATCGTGCTGAAAAGATGATGATAAGTTTGCTTCAACAAGCTATCAAAGAAGACATCTTTGTGTTACTCCAACATGACAAAACTTCAAAATCAATTTGGGATGCACTTAAAGTCAAGTTTGAAGGTAGTGAACACATGATTAAAAGCAAAAAGGCATTGCTTAAGAAAGAATTTGATTTATTCACAAGTTTGCCCGGAGAAGATACAAAGAAACTTATTGAACGATACTGCCACTTAGTACGATCCATGTCGATGCTTAGTATAACAAAAGATCGTGAAGAGTGGGTAGACAAGTTAGCTGATGCGTTACCGCAAAAAGAGTGGGGTACATACTTGATGATTTTGAAAAACACCGGAGTTTATGATGGGTTAACAATTTCTCAGTTCATCGAGAAAATTGAAGGTCAAGATCTGGAACAGCAGAAGATTGCTAGGATGACCAATCCGAGTGGTCAACAAGATGTGAAAATGTATTACAAAGGTGGTGTTCCTCCAGAAGTTGAAAGAAGCCCGAAAATTCAAACTGCGTTTAGTGCTGGGGATTCAACGGAAAAATTTGATCAAAGTTCAAACAAAAGCAGTGGTTTTTCTTCATATCCTAGTGTTAATCCAAAAGAAACAACATCAAGTTTTCTACATCAAAGCTCAAAAACTGGAAATGGTTATGTGATCCAATGCAACATTGCATTGAATCTTCCAGATGGACAAAGTTTTTCTAAAGAGGTTGCGAAAGATCATATGGCATTACTTGGTTCCGTGCTTCTATCCTATGAAGGTTTGGTTGCAGGGCGGATCGGGAATCCTATGTTAACAAAGGAGGATTACGATCAGATAGACGCCAAAGAGATGGAACTTATGGACATCAAATGGTGTCTAGCTAGTGTTCTGAGGAGAGCTGAGAAGTTTAAGCTGATTACTAGGAAAAATGACTTTCTTGATGCACATGTTTCTACTTTAGGTTTTGATAAATCTAAATTTACTTGTTTTAAATGCAGGGAGAAAGGTCATTTCAAGAGGGAATGCAAAAACCGAGAGGCTAGTGATGCTCAGAATCCGTTCGGAAAAGACGACTACTACCAGAAGGCCATATATCAGCAGGTTGGTCAGCAAGAACATCAAGAACCACAGGTGGGTCATGGTAGAAAAGTGATCGAGGATTCAAAGAGAGCATGTCTGGTGGATTTTAACTGGAACAAATACATATCACCCGAAAGCAAAGCATGTTTAATCAATCAGGATGACGAAAAGCTACCTTGTCACACCCCCAAAATCCACCTGTGGAGTATCACCGCTTGGGAGCGTGACTGACCAGGATCAAGCCACCAATCATATAGAACAATATATATAGTAAAAGTAATTGCCATTTAAACCAAACCAAATCCATATGAAAGGTGTTCCAAAACATAAGTAAGTTATCAATGTTTAGCGGAAGCATATAAATAAAACCCATCACAATAAGGTATCAAATGTCATAAGTGTTTAAGACAATCACGATCCAAGCCCACAACGACCAGCTCCTCCCTGTGCAAGCTCCATGTATCTAACGACCTGCAAGGCATGTAACAGAGGATCAACAACTAGTTGAGCGAGCTCACAGAAAGTAAGTGCGTAATAGTAAGTTCTTTGGTAACATGTGGCTCTACTGGGCCGATAGTACATTCTATGGGTGGGGGCTTCCCATGTTGTATAACCACTAGACTATTCGTAACCATAAGTGTTCTTCACAACCGAGAACAGTAGTACATACAAGCTTTACGTAGGTATTACGTAAGTATCCTTCACAACCGAGGATAGTAGGAAGTATAAGTATACGTATATTGTAAGTATGTGTCCTGCACAACCGAGGACAGTGAGTAGCATAAGTATGTGTCCTGCACAACCGAGGACAGTGAGTAGCATAAGTATGTGTCCTGCACAACCGAGGACAGTGAGTAGCATAAGTATGTGTCCTGCACAACCGAGGACAGTGAGTAGCATAAGTATGTGTCCTGCACAACCGAGGACAGTGAGTAGCATAAGTATGTGTCCTGCACAACCGAGGACAATGGTATGGTAGTCTAGTATTAGTGTCGGTACGAATCTATTCAACCTTATTCCTTCAATCCCATTCCCAAGCCCAGGGAATCCCATGCCTTAGTAAGAGTGTGAACTCACCTTGGGTTGCTCGGTATGCTATGCTCTAGGGTTTAACAATTGTCTAAGTCCGTTACACAAGACCTAGGATATGTTGCACATGATACGATGTAAGTGTTTGCATCAACTTAGGGTTTACAAATCCTTGATATTCGAGTAACTGTGCTTTGTGTGTTTATTGTGTACATGATGATATCACATAGAATGATCACGCATGCAAGATCATACAGTTGCATTCAGTATCATACGATCATGTATAGAATCATACGTCACATAAACAGTTAATCATTTTCTCGTAATTCATGCGTCGTGTCTTTGATTACATAGTTTAATCTAACGTGGATGTTAATGTAATTGTCACAGTTAACAGACTTAACAGATCCATCATACTAATCAGAGTTTACACTTAAGGGAGTTGAATAATTAATTCAACAGAGTTAACAATATCAATGAGATGCTAGCAGAGTTAACCTATGCAACTTAATGGACATAATAGGGTTAACATATAACATAATTACTAAACTAATGAGGTTATTAAGGTAACAGTGTTAGCATGTTATTGAACCAACAACCCTAGTACAAAAACTTGGACATAACGTCAAGGCATAACTCGGATCACATGGGTAACATCATACAAAAGTCGGACTAGATATCACAAAACTCAGATAGAAGTAGGGGGTCACAAAGGTCGGACATGAGGTTGGGGGGTTAAAACTCGGACCAGGCTTTGAGCCTTTAAAACTCGGACAACCCACAACAAAGTACTCGGACTCTTGCACTCCTTATAAAACTCGGACAGGTGATGTGGTCATAAAACTCGGACAAGGTCTTGGGGCCAAAACTCGGACAACCTTACAAGGCAAAACTCGGTCCCCTTATCATTTAAGAAGTTCGGACTTTGTGATGAATCACTAAAAGTCGGGCTATGTAGTGTTGCTAAAAGTCGGACAAGCACAACATCATGTAATACTCGGACAAACTTGCACGATCAAAACTCAGACTACAAGTAAAATAATTCATCGAGCAGAACATCAGCCACAAGAAACATCAGTTACATTCATACGAACAGGAACCCTAATTCATACACTTCGCAGAGCAGGAATCAATTCTAACATGCCTTGTGTCTTAACATCAGGCAAATGATCATTCACCAATCAACATCATTATCATAATACTCAGAATCCAAAAACAACAATCACAGAACGTCACATGAAAGCTAGGGTTTACAAGTATTACAATAATCAGGAATTGATACAATCAAACAATCAATAAACAGTAATTATTTACCTTGTGTTGATTCTAGAGAAAATGTGGAATCGAAAGTGATGAATAGCTTGCCAATGATGATGCGATGATTGCCAGAGAAAGCCAAAGAATGAAAGTACGTGCCTTGTTTCTTGTGAGAGGTTTGGTGAAGGATTAGGGTTAAGTATCATATATGTTTCACTAATAACTCCACACACCCTTAATTACTATATCTTACACAAGCACACCATCTCACATTAATTTCACAGTTTCACCACCAAGTTCATACATTTAACAAATTTATCACAATTAACACATAACCAGGTATAATCACACAACACACCTCATTGTATCAAAACGTATCCAATTTCCATAGCAATTAATGTGCAAATAATTAACTACACAAACAATGAACGTGCAATAAATGCGAAATAGAATCTTGGAAATTCGAGTTGTCACATTATCCCCAACTTAAAAGAAATTTCGTCCCGAAATTTAGCATGTGGTTATGAGGAAGCTAGGTAGTTGTATCGTTTACTGGTTTTCCTGGGGTGTCACATCATTCCCCCGTTGATTTGGAATTTCGTCCCGAAATTCCGCAGTAGTAGCTTCAGCCTCAGTAGTAGTTGCATTGGTTTCGAATAACTGGGGGTACTTTTCTGTCATCTGGTCTTCGCGTTCCCAGGTGTACTCTGGGCCACGACGGGAGTTCCAACGAACTCGAACAAGAAGGATTCTCTTGTACTTGAGGACCTTAACATCCCGGTCCGTGATTTCAACTGGTTCCTCGACGGACTGCAACCGCTCGTCGATAGTGAGTTCCTTGAAAGGAACTATGAGGGTCTTATCTGACAGGCACTTCCTCAGATTCGACACGTGGAATACGTTGTGAACGGCACCGAGTTCAGCTGGTAGGTTTAGTCTGTAGGCCACTTTGTCTATCTTCTCAGTGATTTCGAATGGTCCAACATACCGTGGATTGAGCTTGCCTCGTTTACCAAATCCAACCACACCCTTCCAGGGTGAGACTTTGAGTAACACTCGATCCCCAACTTGGAACTTGAGCGGTTTCCGGCGTTTGCTCGCGTAAGCTTTCTGACGGTCACGTGCTGCCGCCATGCGTTGTCGTATCTGTGCAATCTTTTCCGTGGCGTCCACTACAACCTCTGGACCCGTGATCTGACTATCTCCCACCTCTGCCCAACAGAGAGGTGACCGACATTTACGTTCGTACAATGCCTCGAATGAAGCGGCTTGTATGCTGGTGTGATAGCTGTTATTGTATGAGAACTCCACCAAAGGGAGATGCTTTTCCCAGCCGTTGCCGAAATCGATAACACATGCCCGAAGCATGTCTTCTAGAGTTTGGATCGTGCGCTCAGACTGCCCATCCGTCTGAGGATGATATGTTATGCTCATGTCTAATCGAGAGCCAAAAGCTTTGTGCATTGCTTGCCATAGTTCTGATGTGAATCGTGCATCGTGATCCGAAATAATAGAGGTGGGCACCCCGTGCCTCGAGACAACTTCTTTCAAGTAGATGTCTGCTAATGTAGAGAACTTATCCGTTTCTTTGATAGCCAAGAAATGAGCAGACTTCGTAAGTCGATCAACGTTCACCCAAATAGTATCATTCCCACGTTGGGATCTAGGCAGGCCTGTAACAAAATCCATGGAAATTTCTTCCCATTTCCACTGTGGTATCCTGGGTTACTGAAGTAGGCCTGAGGGTTTCTGGTACTCTGTCTTGACCCTCGCACAAGTCAAACATTTGCCGACGTAAGTTGTAATGTGGGCCTTCATACTGGGCCACCAGTATGTAGTTCTAAGATCGTGGTACATTTTATCTGAACCTGGATGTACCGAGTAGCGAGACTTATGAGCTTCATCCATCAAGTTCTCGTAAACCGCCGTATAGTGGTACCTAAATACGCCCTGTTACATAGTAGGCGCCGTCTTCCTTCTGTTCTAATCGTTGTCTTGAGCCGCATAAGGCTTCAGCCTTTACGTTTTCTGGTTTCAATGCTTCCACCTGAGCATCTCGTATTTGTGCAGGAAGATCAGACTGCATAGTGAGCTGCAAAGCTCGCACACGCCTAGGTAAAGTATCCTTTCGACTGAGAGCGTCAGCCACAACATTGGCCTTGCCTGGATGGTACTTGATGGCGCATTCGTAATCATTAAGTAGTTCGACCCATCGTCGTTGACGCATGTTTAATCCTTCAGCTTGAAGACATGCTCGAGACTCCTGTGATCGGTGTAAATAGTGCACTTGGTACCGTACAGGTAGTGTCGCCATATCTTAAGCGCGAAAGCAACAGCCCCCAGCTCTAAATCGTGCGTCGTGTAATTCCGTTCATGAACTTTGAGTTGACGAGAAGCGTAGGCAATAACTTTATCCCGTTGCATCAATACACAACCAAGCCCCTGTATCGATGTGTCACAATAAACCACAAAGTCATCCGTGCCCTCTGGCAATGAGAGAATAGGTGCGCTGCATAGTCTATCCTTCAGGTACTGAAAAGCGGTTTCCTGGGAGTCTCCCCAGCGATAGGTGACACCTTTCTGTGTCAGTAGCGTAAGCGGCTGTGCGATCTTCGAAAAGTCTTTAATGAATCGTCTGTAATACCCCGCCAAACCCAAGAATTGGCGTATTTCCGTTGGTGTACGCGGTGCAGGCCAGTTCCTGATCGAATCTACCTTGGATGGATCGACATGAATCCCATCCCTGTTCACCACATGGCCTAAGAAGTGGACTTCACGAAGCCAGAAGTCGCATTTGAAAACTTGGCGTACAGTTGTTCCTTTCGAAGAAGTTCCAAGATAAGACGCAGGTGCTGCTCGTGTTCCTCCTTACTCTTGGAGTAGATCAGAATGTCGTCGATGAAGACAATGTCGAACTTGTCAAGATAGGGTTTGCACACCCTGTTCATAAGATCCATGAAAACGGCAGGTGCGTTCGTTAGCCCGAATGGCATGACTGGAAACTCGTAACGGCCGTAGCGAGTTCTGAATGCGGTTTTGGAGACGTCCTCATCCTGGACTCTCAGCTGATGGTAACCGGACCTTAGATCAATCTTGGAGTAGTAACTCGACCCTTTCAACTGGTCGAATAAATTGTCAATGCGTGGAAGAGGATAACAGTTCTTCACTGTGACCTTGTTCAGTTCGCGGTAATCAATGCACATCCTGAAAGTGCCATCCTTCTTTTTCACGAATAGTACTGGAGCTCCCCAAGGCGAAAAGATGGGCCGGATGAATCCCTCATCCAAGAGTTCTTGTAGCTGCGTCGATAGTTCTTCCAATTCTGGTGGAGCTAGGCGATACTGTGCGTGAGATATAGGTGTTGTCCAAAACTATAAGAATGAGGTCGATAGGGAACGTCTGGCCAGCAAGGGGTAAGATTACAATTCTGAACTATGAACGGCCTCTAGACTCGTACCATAAACTAACACTACGACAGGTTTGATGTTCAAGGTTGTTGGTGTATGTTTTAACATTCAACTAACTTTCAAAGACATATAATTGGTATTCACACCCGAATCCGACAATAAAGTAACATAGAAGTCGACAAAGAAACTTACCCATTATTACGATAAGATCGTTCCTTGCGTCACCCTGACCAATCATGTACACGCTGCCCCGGCGTCATTGTTTCCATTGCTTCCCCCAACGCTATCCCCGTTGTCGTCCCTGTTTCCATGGTCGTGGTTCTGAGTCTGGTCCTGGTTTATATGCGGACAATGTCTCTTGTAGTGATCTTTAGCATCACACTGAAAACATCCTTTAAAACTCTGTTGTTGCTGCTGATTCTGCGGAGGTTGAGGCGGTCGTTGTTGCTCTTGAGTTACAGGACGTGAGTTTCGACAATCCTTAGCTTCATGACCAATCCTGAGACACCGCTGGCAACGACCCTTGTTGCACTGGCCACCGTGGTGCCTGTTACAATTGTTGCACCAAGGGTGAATTCCTCGATATCTTTTCTGCCCATGACTACTAGAAAATTGCTGTCTGGGGCTCTGGTAGTCATCTATCTCTTGCTGCTGTGTCAGAGGCTGGACCAAAATTAATCCCTTGCTCAGGTTTTCATCCCACTTGCGTTTGTTATCACTAGAAGCACATGCAGTATCTGTTTTAACACGTTTCGGTAGTTTGTTTTGTTCTTCAGCCTGGTCTGTGAGACGATGAGCAAGTCGAGTGACTTGCTGGATAGTGCCAAGATTAGCTGCGGTTACATGACTCTGAATTTCGGGCACCAGACCCTTGAGATACAGTTCGATGCGTTTGGTGGGAGGGTATACCATAGTGGGACAAAATGTGGCTAATTCATTCGATCTCTTTGTATAAGCTTCAATTTCCGACCCCACCATCTGTAGGTTGAGGAACTCTACCTCTAGTTTGTGGATGTGTTCACGACTGCAAAACTCTTCCTTAATTAGGTCCTTGAACTCGTTCCAGGGGGTGGCATTAGCAGCTGCCAGCCCTAACATCTGAACCTGTGCTTCCCACCAGGTTAATGCAGCACCTTCAAGTGTTCCAGTAGCAAACTTTACTCTACGGGACTCAGGGCAATCATGCACCTCAAAATCGGTTTCGAGCCTCTCGAACCAGTGGAGGAGGCCTTCAACTCCCTCAGTTCCACTGAAGGTACTAGGTTGGCAATCCTTGAGATTTTTGAAGGTGTGAACAGGTGACTGAGCGTGTTGACCTCCTGCTTGTATGGCTGCAAGTGCCGCAGCAATTCGTTCGTTAATGAGAGCCGTCAACTGGGCTTGTGTCATGTTGATATGTCCGGCCATGATCTTCATAGCAAATGTAACGTAAGTGAGAGAGGTTCGCGAATAGTGCGATGACAGAAGAGTGTAAGCACATAGGTGTTCTCAAGCAATAACAAGTAGTGAGCAAAGTAGTGTAAGCATACTACAAGCAAAGTTCTATGCAATTCTAGCATGTAGGCAATAAACATAAACCTTATTACCTAGGATGTTGAGTCTTGCACGTGGAGCGAAGCGTCGTTGTGGATCGTTGAGAGCACTGTTCTGGTTATAGTCTGGTTTTAATAAAAACGTTTTCCCATAATAAAACCAAGTTCTCTATAACCAATGGCTCTGATACCAATCTGTCACACCCCCAAAATCCACCTGCGGAGTATCACCGCTTGGGAGCGTGACTGACCAGGATCAAGCCACCAATCATATAGAACAATATATATAGTAAAAGTAATTGCCATTTAAACCAAACCAAATCCATATGAAAGGTGTTCCAAAACATAAGTAAGTTATCAATGTTTAGCAGAAGCGTATAAATAAAACCCATCACAATAAGGTATCAAATGTCATAAGTGTTTAACAAGACAATCACGATCCAAGCCCACAACGACCAGCTCCTCCCTGTGCAAGCTCCATGTATCTAACGACCTGCAAGGCATGTAACAGAGGATCAATAACTAGTTGAGCGAGTTCACAGAAAGTAAGTGCGTAATAGTAAGTTCTTTGGTAACATGTGGCTCTACTGGGCCGATAGTACATTCTATGGGTGGGGGCTTCCCATGTTGTATAACCACTAGACTATTCGTAACCATAAGTGTTCTTCACAACCGAGAACAGTAGTACATACAAGCTTTACGTAGGTATTACGTAAGTATCCTTCACAACCGAGGATAGTAGGAAGTATAAGTATACGTATATTGTAAGTATGTGTCCTGCACAACCGAGGACAGTGAGTAGCATAAGTATGTGTCCTGCACAACCGAGGACAGTGAGTAGCATAAGTATGTGTCCTGCACAACCGAGGACAGTGAGTAGCATAAGTATGTGTCCTGCACAACCGAGGACAGTGAGTAGCATAAGTATGTGTCCTGCACAACCGAGGACAGTGAGTAGCATAAGTATGTGTCCTGCACAACCGAGGACAATGGTATGGTAGTCTAGTATTAGTGTCGGTACGAATCTATTCAACCTTATTCCTTCAATCCCATTCCCAAGCCCAGGGAATCCCATGCCTTAGTAAGAGTGTGAACTCACCTTGGGTTGCTCGGTATGCTATGCTCTAGGGTTTAACAATTGTCTAAGTCCGTTACACAAGACCTAGGATATGTTGCACATGATACGATGTAAGTGTTTGCATCAACTTAGGGTTTACAAATCCTTGATATTCGAGTAACTGTGCTTTGTGTGTTTATTGTGTACATGATGATATCACATAGAATGATCACGCATGCAAGATCATACAGTTGCATTCAGTATCATACGATCATGTATAGAATCATACGTCACATAAACAGTTAATCATTTTCTCGTAATTCATGCGTCGTGTCTTTGATTACATAGTTTAATCTAACGTGGATGTTAATGTAATTGTCACAGTTAACAGACTTAACAGATCCATCATACTAATCAGAGTTTATACTTAACGGAGTTGAATAATTAATTCAACAGAGTTAACAATATCAATGAGATGCTAGCAGAGTTAACCTATGCAACTTAATGGACATAATAGGGTTAACATATAACATAATTACTAAACTAATGAGGTTATTAAGGTAACAGTGTTAGCATGTTATTGAACCAACAACCCTAGTACAAAAACTTGGACATAACGTCAAGGCATAACTCGGATCACATGGGTAACATCATACAAAAGTCGGACTAGATATCACAAAACTCGGATAGAAGTAGGGGGTCACAAAGGTCGGACATGAGGTTGGGGGGTTAAAACTCGGACCAGGCTTTGAGCCTTTAAAACTCGGACAACCCACAACAAAGTACTCGGACTCTTGCACTCCTTATAAAACTCGGACAGGTGATGTGGTCATAAAACTCGGACAAGGTCTTGGGGCCAAAACTCGGACAACCTTACAAGGCAAAACTCGGTCCCCTTATCATTTAAGAAGTTCGGACTTCGTGATGAATCACTAAAAGTCGGGCTATGTAGTGTTGCTAAAAGTCGGACAAGCACAACATCATGTAATACTCGGACAAACTTGCACGATCAAAACTCAGACTACAAGTAAAATAATTCATCGAGCAGAACATCAGCCACAAGAAACATCAGTTACATTCATACGAACAGGAACCCTAATTCATACACTTCGCAGAGCAGGAATCAATCATCAGTCAACCATACTAACATGCCTTGTGACATCAGGCAAATGATCATTCACCAATCAACATCATTATCATAATACTCAGAATCCAAAAACAACAATCACAGAACGTCACATGAAAGCTAGGGTTTACAAGTATTACAATAATCAGGAATTGATACAATCAAACAATCAATAAATAGTAATTATTTACCTTGTGTTGATTCTAGAGAAAATGTGGAATCGAAAGTGATGAATCGCTTGCCAATGATGATGTGATGATTGCCAGAGAAGCCAAAGAATGAAAGTACGTGCCTTGTTTCTTGTGAGAGGTTTAGTGAAGGATTAGGGTTAAGTATCATATAAGTTTCACTAATAACTCCACATACCCTTAATTACTATATCTTACACAAGCACACCATCTCACATTAATTTCACAGTTTCACCACCAAGTTCATACATTTAACAAATTTATCACAATTAACACATAACCAGGTATAATCACACAACATACCTCATTGTATCAAAACGTATCCAATTTCCATAGCAATTAATGTGCAAATAATTAACTACACAAACAATGAACGTGCAATAAATGCGAAATAGAATCTTGGAAATTCGAGTTGTCACATTATCCCCAACTTAAAAGAAATTTCGTCCCGAAATTTAGCATGCGGTTACTGAGGAAGCTAGGTAGTTGTATCGTTTACTGGTTTTCCTGGGGTGTCACATACCTGAAGGTTTTAGCTGGGATATGTTTGTTGATGAAAAAGGAGAATTTAAAGCGTTCATTGCTAAGATCGTTAAAGAACCAGATATGTTTGCCACATGGATGAAGTCTATTGGTGAGACTGTGAAGAATGTGGAGGAAGAGTCTGTTGCATCTGGTGAAAGCTCACAGAGTGCAGATGAAAGTTTACGAAGTGATGACAGTTCTGAAAAATCTGTAGAGTTTGATCAGTCACCAACTGATGACAGTAGTGATGATGAGGAAGAAAAACATATTAACATTGCAAAATCCCATCTTTCTCCTGAAAGTTTTCATTTTTATTTTGCAGATCGCCTGAAGAAATTGAAGGAGAAACAAGCTGCAAAAGAACAAAAAGAAATGAAGAATGAAATTGTTGCTGAAAAAGATGAGACTGTTCAACCTGAAGAAGTTAACATTGCTGCTGAAAAGACTGAGCAAGTGGGTGAAGAAGAAAAAGTGATTGAAGGTGAAAAAGTTGTAGAAGTGGTGAAAACAGTTGAAGTTGAAAAGATTATAGAGGTTGTCAAGCCATGTTCAAAGTGTCTTGAAGATTGCAAAGAATGTGCAGCCAAAGATGAGAAGTTGGCAGAGTATGAGAAGATGAAGGAGCAGTTACTGTTCAATCTTAATTATGTGAAAGAAGATGTCTTGAACAGAATGGTAACTGGTCTTCAAAAGACAAACTCTGAGAGAGAAGATGCTTTGACGATGATGAATGCTGTGATGATGTCAAAGCAAAAAGCTATCAACTTCTATATTGAAGAGAGTGCTAAGTGGAAGCAAGAGTTGGAAACAGAGAAAATTGAGAATGAGAGAATTAGACGTTTATTACAAAGCTATTCTAGTTCTGATTATCTCATTGATCGAATTTATCCAACTGTTGCACGTTTCGAAGCTTTCCAAGATGACAAGCAAAAGAAGAAGGATACTGATAAGAAACCGACTGTTAGCTATAACAAGTGTCCACCTCCAATCTGGGAAGGGTATTCTCCTAGAAAACCAAACGAGGAGCAACTTGAAAAAGCAGTCAATATAAAGCTAAAAACCGACATAACTGATGAATTACCAGAAAATATTGACGTCACTTTCACATCGTCTGACACTGATCATGAGTCTGAGTTAATCAAAAAGGTAGTCGATCAGGTGTTGGATACTGATGAGGAGTCCGAGTCAAAGTCTGAGTCTGGAGGGTCAAATTCGTCATTCAACAGTCCTAAATCGTCGGTTAAATGGGTTTATAGCAAAGAGTTTCTGTTAGAAAAATCAAACTTGAATGATGAAACATTCGAAGTAGCATATACTTTGAATGATTCTGACAAGCTATATTTTGACAAAAAGTTTCCAATAAGAAGTGTTAGGTTTGACATGATCAAAAAGGTTTTCAAAATGACAGAAATTAATATTTCTGAAATAAAAGATTTAAATCTTACTGGAAAACCTAAAAAATACACTTCAAGAGTTCAACAACGTTTAAACAAGAAAAAGGGTTACAATTCTGGTTCTGGTTTTCAAAAGAAACTAAACCATAATGGTAGCTACAAAAAGACAGGTTTAGGTTTTATTCCACCTAAAAATCACAAAAATGAAAAATATGTTCGTGATTTTAAATCAAAAATGACATTTGTTTCAGGTGGAAGTGCCAAGGATGAACAGAAGAAACCTTTCTGGAGACAATCAAACCAGGAGTTTCTTGCTGAGAAGAAAAGGAATGGAACTGTCCAAGAGAGACTCGAACCTGTTTCAAATGCAATGAAGCTGGTCACATTGCATGGAACTGTCCGAAAAATGCCAAGACAAAACAGGGAGTTTCTGAGAAACTAAAAGAGAAAGTTGTTGATGTTGAACCACTAATCGAAAAATTCAAAATTTTTGAAAATTCAACTTATGAGGTTGGTGAATCTTCGAAAAAGAATTTTTACAAAATAAAAGCAAATAACAACCAAGTGTGGGTTGTCAAGAAGGTTGATGAGAAAGTCGGCGACGAAACTGGTTCCACAAAGCCAGAAGAGCCACAGGTTGAGAAAAAGAAAGGAAAATCTGCGTATTCAGTGAATGATGATGAATTTCCATCACTGAAGTTTGAACAAGTGAAACAAAAAGTTGGTAAAGTTGAGATCTCAGATCAGTTTTATTCTGAGAAAACCGAGTTTGATGTCGAGAAAACATTCAATGGGAATGTTAAGAAAATTTTTGGGAAAATGCTTGATGGGAAAGTTAAAGGGGTTAAAGATTTTTACGCAACAAAGAAAGCAACTTTTAACCCAACTGAACAAGAGCTTAAAGAGCTAAAAACACCCAAGGTTGGTCAGACTTGGGTGGAAATTCTTTTCCCTTGGACATCTGACTACGCCGGAGATCCCAAGTTTGTAATCATGGATCAGGAATCGGCATCATTCTAGTTTTTTTTTTTTTTTGAATAGATTGTTTGAAAGATTTTGAATGAGTTTAAATATTACAGGTTGAAGGACTACGCTGGAGCTTCCAGGTTGGTAAGTGAGAAGCAGGAATCGGCATCTTTGATTGGTAAAATGACGTGTGTAGATGTTTGTTTTCTACACATGGTACAGGTGTTTGTGTTGTTACAAGTGGTACAAGTGATAATTCAAGGTCATTAAGTTGAACTTGATATTAATCATACAAGTGGTTGAATGAACAAGATGATGAACCAATCCCTACATGTGGTAAAAACAAACTTATTTTCCGGAAAAATCATTTTGATTAAAACAAACTTAAGTGTTTTGAAATCATAATGAGAAAATAGTTTGTTGAAAGGGGGAGTTCTGATTGTTTATGCCAAGTGAATGGCGATCTGAGGCGATTCGATGTTGGTTGTCAAATTTTCTGTACAGTTTGTTTTCAATTTTCTTTAATGTGTTTGCATTTTAGGGGGAGTAGAAAATTTCAGAAAATCCAAAAACATTAGAAAATTTGAAAAAGACAAAAACATTATAAAATGTAAAAAGAGTTTTGTTGTATAAAAGAGGAAATGATAGTACATCAGTAGACTGTCACAACATGCTAAAGAATTGGAATGTAAAAATGTGATAAACAATCTCACTGTGGATATGCCAGTAGGTTTTTGCACATTTAGTAGATTGTGATGAGATATAAACCTAAAAATTCAAACTTGCTTATTTTGTGGGTAACAACTTCTTGGATATATGGGTAACCCCCGAAATCTTGTTTGAAAGGTCCCTCTTTTTGAGATACTAGGTCTTTATGCTTAGTGATATCTGGGGTATTATTCCGGGACTTTTGCTGAATGGAAGTTCTGACCTAGTCCCCGCATAATACTTTCCGCAAATGCTTGAAAAAGCGCAGCCCTCAGCAAATTGATGAAACAATAAAATTGATAGTCATTGCTGTTGAAACAAAAGATCCTCTAAAGGGGACACACCAAAAAGTCGAAGCCGTCATCTCTCTGCGTATACGGAAGTATCGACCTGAGCTCTCACGGCCCTCGCACCTAACCCCTTACAGATATCATCTAGGTATACTCACCTGTAAGACTGAATATTGGGATCTGGATACGGGAGTATATTCAAGCAGTGGGACACGCGAATAAGTTTAAGTTCTTAAGACATTAATTTCGTATCTCGAAACATTTGAACTTTGTGTGAAAATTTAAGAGGACCAATATACTGACAATCTAGGTAAATTGTTTATAACTTAAAATGAAATCAAGCTTAACGGTGTTGATGATTTGTCTCAAAAACTGATATGATCCTCTTACACAAACTCACAAAAATATTTTTTGTAAATATTTTTTTTTACTGCATCTCTTTACATTTCGAAATCCAAAAAGATTTTCGGTGTGTTTTAGCATAAACTTTTGAAAATTCAAAAAGATTTTCGACAACTGGTATTGAAAAGCTGATTTTCAAAATTCCGAGTGCTAAACATGACGAGCAAAATTTAAGGGGGAGTTTGTTCTTAATTTCTTAATTGATTGTATTTTAATCAAATCTTCAAGTGGTTCATCAGAATTATATGAGAAAAATCATTCTGGTTGTTTTTGAGGGAGAGTCTGAGTTAGTGTATGTCTCTATATTTGAAATGTGTAAATATGTGAAACTTACTTTGAGGTAGAGTTTATGCAGGTTAAGTATAAGCTGGGTTTATAGATCTTGAGCTGGAAGAGAGCCAGGTGTCGATCTTGGAACAATCTTCTGAAGAGCCAGGTCATTCGATCCTGTCAAGCTTATGTTTTAGAGAGTCAGGTTACGATACCTGAGGACTCTGATTGTAGAAAGCCAAGCAACGATCATGGACCTGTGAAATCCAGACAACGATCCTGAAGCTGATGATGCTGATGAACTTAAGGAATGCCAGCATATCGCAAGGGAGAGTCTGAAGACATGCGAGAGAAGATAGAAAGAGTGAAGCCTAGAGACTTATCAAGACTGAAGATACGAAGACTCGACACAGTCAGACTCGTCAACATCTGAGGGGGAGTCTGTTGGTGCATACACCTGTCGTCTTCGTCTTGTATCGAGTCTTGCATAGAATTGTTTAGATTAGGGCATGAAATGTTGATTTCCCACGAAATGGACATGACACTTTCGTGGGGAATCAGAAAATTGTCATTTCGTGGGGAATCAGAAAGTTGCACTTTCGTGGGGAATCAGAAGATTGCTATTCCGCTCCAACTGGTTTGTGTCTTTTCGAGCGGAATCAAAGATAGTATATATAGTCATTAGGAGCGAAATCATTGTAACGATTCTCAAATTCCGTACCGAAGTGCTGCCGGTGTGAGGACTGATTGTATTTGCTGTCAAATCAATATAATCAGTGTTTAAAGTGAATTGTTTGTTGTATCTAAGTCTATTTCTTGTTTTCCGCACCTGAAAGATCAGAACCTCTCTGAACGACTCGTTTGGGTCACAAAACGATCCTACACATAATCTTATCTTCCTCTTCACATTTGCTTATTTTTAAGACTGCTTCTGTCTTTTCTATCCAACGTAGAGCTGCAATGGCTCCTTCATTGCCAGATAATTATATCGGTTTGCAAGACCAGAATTCTTTGTAAGAACAACCAAATGACATGGTTCTTCTTCTTTTTGGAATAGGCAATTGAAGTAGTGGTCCATTATTCACGCTATGATTGGGTTCAGTAGGTCGTCGTTTACTTCCACTATTAGTTTTATTATTTTCTGCTTCTTTAACAGTCTTGATGATATATGGCATAACATCTATGATTCCTTGTGCTACTATGTGTTGGATAGCCCTGTTATCTATTTGGTTCCCATTATTATCGTTATTCTGGTTTTCCTGATTCACTTCGTTATCCATCTGAATTATAAACATTTATCAGGTACTAATATCATGGAATAAGATTTAATGTAAACAATCATACAAACACATTGATCAAAATCGTCGAGCATTGCGACATTCTACTCTTTATATATATATATATATATATATATATATATATATATATAGGTAAAGGATCCTGTAAAAAAGGCCTAAATTGTGAGAAAGGTGAGAAAGAATCTCAGCCATTAGATCATTCCATATTAATTTTATTAGATCAAGGTTATATTAGTAATTATACAAACAAATCTAATTAAGGATCAAATCTTTGTAACCGATTTTTCTGAGTTTTTTAAGGGAATTCGATTTTTGAATATTTTATCAGATCATCTAAATCTTTAAATCATCTCGATCTCTTAATCATTATAAATTCGCTTTCAAATTTCTTATTTTTGATCATGCATACAGACTGAATTACGCATACAATCGTTAATCTGATTCATACTTTCTTTCTTCATGGAGAACGACGATCAAGGTATTTATGTATCTTTTATTCGCAGCTTATTTATGTAATTGTAATCAATATTCAATTAAAATCATCTGTTTTTTTTATTGGAATTCTCATGAACACCAGTTATAACTCTGTATGGTGTGTTTTTTATACGTGCATGGTGTGTTTATGTATGTTATCGAAGTTGAAGCTGGTATGTGTTCTTTATTTAGGTTGATGATGAGTCATGGTGTTTTTTTCCATTGGATGTTCCTTACAGGGTTTTTATAAGTACATGGTGTTTTTTCATATAAATAGAGGCTGGTTTGTTATAACAGTTGTTTGTGGTGTTATTTTATAGATATTATGTTGTATTGTTTTTTTACTGTAGAATCATTCAGTTGATGATGAGTCATGGTGTTTTTATATAAGCAGAGGGTGTTTTTTTATACGTACATGGTGTTTTTTCGTATAAGTAGAGGGTGTTTTTTATACGTACATGGTGTTTTTTCGTATAAGTAGAGGGTGTTTTTTCATAACAGTGTTTTTGTGGTGTTATTTCATACGTATTATGTTGTATTGTTTTTTTACTGTAGATTTATTTTCGCAGGATTTCAAACCTATCAGCCGGTTGGGAAACTACAACTGTCTCCAAACTCCGGTAAGAAGACTTATTTACCGGAGGTAGATGAATCGCTTAAGCCGAGGGATAAGATGACCTTTGACACAGTGAACAACGCATTCCTCTTTTATCAGAAGTATGCAATGGCTTCAGGCTTCACTGCCAGGAAGTCTTCTCAATACACACATCATGGTGTTATAAAATCTAAATGGTTTGTTTGCTCAAAGGAGGGGACTAAACCTTTTAAGGCGATCGATACATCTAAAAAGATTGACACCTCAAATAATGGGTCAAAGAGGAAATTTGTTCGACGTGTTCCTTCTATAAGGACTGGGTGCAAAGCACGTATGTGTATAAAGTTAATGCCTTCGAATCTATACGAGGTATCTTCTTTCAATGAGGCACATAATCATTTTTTTGTTGCTGAGGAAGATAGGCATCTACTCCCCTCTAACCGAGGTATGAACTACATGCAAGAGCAAGCTGTTAACGCGTTGAGTGCCTTGAACATTGGCCCTGTGAAAGCGTTTAATATCATGAGGACATTGTATGGTGGGTTTGACAAGGTTGGGGCAACCAAAAACGATTTTAAAAATTTCAAGCGAGACCTGAACAGGTATATATCGGAGTTTGATGCTGATATGATGATTAAACGGCTTTTGAGGAAGAAAGAGTACATGCCTAACTTTTCAATGGAGTATATAACAGACGAGAATGGAGTTTTAAGGGGTTTGTTTTGGGCAGATGAAGATGCCAAAAGGAATTTTTCTGTGTTTGGTGATGTTGTTTCATTTGATGCCACATATCGTCGTAACAAGTAAGTTTGGTAATTATTATATTTATTTTGGGTTTTACAGCTTATTTTTCTTAAGTATGTGTAATTCATTTTTATGGTGTTTTTATTCCATATTTGTTTTTTAGGTACAACATGATGTTTGTTCCATTTACCGGCATCGACAATCACAATCGCAACGTTACTCTTGGTGCCGCTATAATAGGAAACGAAACTGCTGAAACTTACAGTTGGTTGCTAAATGTGTTTCGTCAAGCATTTGGTCGTGCCCCTCCGGTGATTGTCACCGACCAAGACCCAGCCATGAAGAAGGCTATCGAAGATACATGGCCCGAGAGTAGACATAGGCTATGCATGTGGCATATCATGGACAAGCTTTCTGCTAAGGTATTTAGTTGTTCGTCCTTTTAACCTTTCATACTACTTTTTAAATACTTTTTGGTGATTATGGTGTTATATGTTATTCAATGGTGTTTTAGGTTGGTGCTACAATCTGCAATAATACAGATTTCAAAAAGAGGCTGTGTGCCATTGTGTGGACCGATTCAATTCTACCAGTTAAGTTTGAAAGTGAGTGGGCTACCATATTGAACGATTTTAACTTCGTTGATCATGAGTGGCTGCAGTCACTTTACCAAATCAGGCATACTTGGATACCAGCTTATTATCGTGAGGAGGTCATGTCCGGGCTTATGCGTACCACTTCTCGTTCAGAGAGCGAGAACCATTTCTTTGGACAGTTTTGTAACCCGGGTTGCACACTTGTCGAATTTCTCGGGCATTTTGATTCTGCTATTGAAGCTCAGAGACATGAGCACAGGAAGAATGACCATGACACCAGAAATACAAACGCTAAAATATGGGCTGAAGACTTTGTTTTGGAGGATCAAGCGTCCACGATATACACACGCACTATATTTTTTGACCAGCAGTTGGAGATACAAAACGGTATACACAGATGTGCTATCGGAAAGTGGGAAAACATGGGTGACTTCGTTAACTTTTGTGTGAAGGACTGGGAACAACCATGCACTACTTTCTTCGAGGTATACACATGATGTTTTGTAGTGTTATTCTTGAAAATTGTACAGATCTTGGTGATTTCCAGTTGCATATGGTGTTTTGTAGTGTTATTTACGAAAACTTTATAATTTCTAATGGTGTTTTATAGGTTATGATGCGGGAGGACGACATGATTGTGTATTGTACATGCAAAAGATTTGAACAGTTTGGGTTGTTGTGCTCACACATCTTTTGTGTGCTAAGGATGCTTGACATTAGGGAGTTTCCACAACGCTATATATTACGACGTTGGACTCGGGAGGCTGTTCCAAATAGTGCCCCTGGTGCTATTCTAGGTATCAATGAGACTGAGGATCATTATAATGAAGTTAACCGTGTTGTACGTGAGATCACATATTCTACAGAGTCGTTTATTAATCAGCTTATCACCAACTTTGATGCGCTATGCTCGTTCAGGGACCATGTTGTTAATTATTTCAAAACTACGGATGAGTCTGTCGTCAATGCTCCACCTAAGAGCCGTCGTGAAAGGTTTGCCGAAATTACTGGTAACACAAAACCATCAGAAGCAACCGTTCGTGTTCCCATTGGAACAAGATTCAAAGGTATGGGTAAGCCTAAACGGATGAAGTCCAAACGTGAAATTGCATTAAGTCAGTTGGGTAAAAAGAGCCGTCAATGTCAAAACTGTTTTAGATACGGTCATAACAGACGTACTTGCAAAAACCCTACCCGGACTAAAGAACAAGCTATGGCCGAGGATGACGGTGAAGAAGCTGATGAAGTTGACGAGGAGGAAGATGAATGGGAGGAAGTTGAAGAAGATATGGATGAACAAGATGAGGATGAATTAGACGAGGAGGATGGGGAAGAGGAGTAGTAAGTTATTTAGAGATGTCTAAAAGTTTCGTTATTTTTAACATACTTCCTTCTTGTTTCGTACATTGCTAGGTTTTTTATCGTTTTTCGGATTCGCATACACTCATGGATTTATTTTGTTTGCTTTTGTTCGAATTTTAATATTACCAGTGACAAGGTTTATATATTGTTTCTGTTAAATATGTTTGTTTTTTGTTAACCAATGTTGTTATTTTTTGTTCAGTGTGTTTTATTATGTATGTTGCAATTTGAATAGTGTTATTTGTCCTCCCTCAGATATTTATTGTAAACCAGTGGTTTTATGTGTTTTTCATGGAGTTATTTTTTTGTTAATGGTGTTATTTGTTAATTCAAGTTGAGTAGTGTTATTTGTCCTATCTGAGATATTTCATTGCTAACCAGTAGTGTTATTTGTAGTTCAGGGTGTTATTTATTGTTAATGGTGTTATTTGTCTATATAGAAATTATTTTTTTTAATTTGTTAAACTGTGGTGTTATTAGTTGTTCAGGGTGTTATTATTGGTGTTCATATGTTCAGGTTGTTTATTTATGTATGTGTAGCGTTATTGTGTTATTTACTTGACTATCGTGTCTTAATTGTGCAGGTTGCAAAGGAGTTGGTATGTTTTTTTTACATAATTAACATGATCATCATTTACTTTGTAAAAAACTATCTGGCCAATACGCTTTCTTTTTTGTGCCGGAAATCGCAATATTAATTCATTAAAACACCAGAATAAAAAGGTGTGTAAAACACAAACAGCTTACGATTGTAATCATACTTTACATAGTCAAACTACACCATAATCACAACTTTGCCAAAACGCTAACACATCATAAAATCTATATTTCCCAAAATGTTTGTCTTTTAACAAAAAGTTTAACTTGCTCTGCTGTCCACCTACACTTCAGCTCCCAACCTTTCAGCAATCCGATTGATTGCATTGTCTTCCATTCTCAACCTATCATCCTCGTCCAAAAGTGCATATTCTTATACTTCTTGTTCCACTTGTCCCCGTTCCGTATTCACGTCGCTTAGGAGCATTTTTGAGAGGTACTTCTTACGCAGATCCTCGATTTCGCATGCTTGATCAGGCAAAACCAAGCCAGTAACGTCCCTCTCATTCGATAAACCACACATCCAATGTCCAACGTGTGTTCCTATTCAATACCAAACCATCAGAATTTTTCATATTTCGTGTACATTTATTTTAATTATTTTTTAATAAACAGAAATATAAACGCGATTACCATTGTAAGTTTCCATATGCCGCATAAGGAAAATACCACAGTCGATGCCATTGTAAAGTGTTTGCCATGGCAACTCTAGTCGAACTGGTTGTGTATTCCTTCGCTGTGCAGCGATTTTTGGATGCATCGGTCTTAGATACCGACAAAATGTACTTATCTGCAGTTACAAATTATTGATGTTAACAAATAATTTTTTTTGTTACGGCAGCTGTATAAATATAAACATTCACAAACATACCATCTTCTCCACATTTCCTTGGTATCTTTCTAATCCTGCAGCACCTTCTATGTTGTCAATAATAAAGACATCTCTTGTTCTCAAGTTGAAAAACAGCAGATAGTAATGTCGCCCGGTCAACATAGGTATAAACACCATCTCAAAGTTGCCTTTAAATACTTTTGGTTTTGTTGAATCCAGCACAGCATTCATGTTGTTCGTAAATTCTGCTAATCGTCCATCTTCAGACAACGCGAAATCTTTTTCCAGCTGTGGTGTTTTTCAGGTAAACAAAAAAAGAAATTATGGTGTTAAGTTAAGAATTCACAATCACATAATGGTGTTTTTTAAGTAATACACAAATAAACAATTGTGTTATTTACATAAACATGGTGTTAAGTTAATACATGGTGTTATTAACTATGATCACGTGATACGGTCTGTTTTCACTTAATAATCTGCAGAAATTAAACTTACCAGCATTCCTGCGTTGCAGAATAATCTTGGGGCTGTCCCCATCCTCCTCTTTTTTTCTTCATGGTTCAACAATGCGGCCCAGGCACTGATGACATTCACGTGCACAGTTACACCAGGCATCATCGATTCAAAAGGCCCCCTCATAACCGACACGTTACCGTTGTCGCTGAACAAAATATCCCTACAAACCGAAACACCATCGACACGAATGTATAATTCAATATATGTTCAAAACTTATAACGTATAATACACCACATAAATACGTTTTTTAAGGTTCAATTTGGATTCTTACCATACGTTTCCTACTGCAGAAAATATACATCGAGCAAGTGTTTCTTCAGCCTTATCACGAACGGTTCTCAACATAATAGGCCGCTCGACGTACGGTGACCGCAGTGCCGCCGGAAGCTTGATTGTTCGTTTCGGCCTTGGCGATCTCTGACGCTGAACAGGCTCCGTTACTTCTTTACGTTTTTCAACCGTTGATGCATCGGCCAGTCTTGTTGACAAGTTCACCGTTTCAATTCCTGAAACGTTGAACTTTGTCTCTAGTGTCTTTTCAGTTTGAACCCTTTCAACAACTTTGTCCAGTTCTGCGACAAATGAAGCCGTCATTGGTGAAAAGGGAGAAGTGTGTGGTGTTATATGATCTTTTTTTTCTCGTTCGTAGGAGTGTTATATCCTTCTAATGATACACTACCTTTTTGCGGATCAACTGGTTCAACTGCCTCAGCCACATCATCCTTTTCTGCCTCAACGTTTTGATCTCCCTTTTCCACTTCATCTCCATCCTTTTTTTCCTCATCATCAACGACAAGCAGCATTTTCATTATCTCCTTCCACTCCAATCCTTTCTGTTTCAGCAGATCACTATCCGGGAACATCAGACATGATTCTGTTATGGTGTTATTGATCTTGTGAACGCATATCTCAAATTCACTAAACAAGTTATCCAACAAATTCGCTCGAACCTGTACGAAACCCCGGTTTAAAGTGTGTTGGACCGTTGTTTGACCCTAAAACGTTAGTCAAGGTAGCTCATCATCACATATAAAGGCGGAATCAGTACATATGATGTTACAACAGCTTGTCCTTTCAATTCCACTGCTTTTATTAGCTTTCTGAATGAATTTTGACAGAGTTTCGGCTCCTAAGCACACACATAGGCATATGAGATCCGCTGATACAACCCCTATATATAGACGTCGTGGTTCGCTAGTATGACATGTCATATTAGCGGACCTGTTACATATTGACATAAAAGCGGACCTCTAATGGTCATAAAAGCGGACCTCTTTCACACATGACCATAAAAGCGAACCTAATACTAAGTTACATAATTTTGACTGTTTAAACCACCTGTTGACCAATCTTGACCTCAGACTTCTTGTAGACGTAGTCAACAGACATCCTATGCATTAACGAAGTGTTATCATTAGAAATAACATATACTTTCAAGTCTAGTACAAATCATAAGATGTTTACCAGCTCAAAATCGTCCTGAACTGATGTTCCTGATGCTGATGGAGTGTCACCATGCTGAGAGACCATCGGAATGCGGACTTCGCCATCCGGACCTACAAATAATGCACATGTTTGGGTGTCAGTTTGTGACAGGAGGTAATCAGCACAGTGTCTGTATATACCCAAGTGCGCATCATCATCTTCGATCTCGATCTCTTCATTTTCTTCATCAATCAGATTCTCCTTTTCCATTCCCTTTTTCTGGCCTTGTTTTTGCTTCTTGAATTTTTTTCTAGCACACTCAACCCCTTCTGCTCGTTTGTGTTTTTTATCTTCCCTTGTCTTTGTCTTCTTATTTTGTTCGGTATGCATCCTTTCTATATCACATTCGAGATTGTCCAGAAGATCATCATCTACAAGTTCAATAATATTTGAACTGTGTGATGAAGGTATCTTCTTTAACACAATTCCGTAAGCAATCTGCGACAATATTTTGCAATAAGTTTTATTCCCAGAATAAGTTTCAAAATAATTGTAAACCAGATAACAATATTGATGTTATTCAGTTATATAGTGTTATTAAGTAAAATAGGGTGTTATGCAGGTATATAGTGTTTTTAAACCATATGTGTTGTTATTTAGAAATATAAAGTGTTATTAAGTAAAATAAGTGTTATACAGTTTTATAGTGTTATTAAACCATATGTGGTGTTATTTAGAAATATAAAGTGTTATTAAGTAAAATGTGGTGTTATTTAGAAATATAAAGAGTTATTAACTAACGATGTTTCACAATAATCTTTTAATACTAAAAGTTAATTACTTACCGCAAGTAATAACATAGGCCCTCGAAAAGCATCATCGCCACCATGCCACGCTGTTTTCGTTCTTTTGAGACACGAGATCATGTACGCACACCGATTGAAGCTTTTGATATCCACGTCCGGCTGAATATTTGAAATGAATCGCACATTGACGGAGTTGTTCGTCGTGGTTTCTCCTAGGAGTGAGAAGTAAAGAATCAAGAAGTTCAGTACAAACAGTCTTCCGTTATCAGACTGCCAATCCAATATGTAATTCATCAGCTGAACTGGCGACAAGCGGGTGATATCCATATGCTTAAACTGATCTCTGAACGCTTGGACAACAACATCCCTCCTTTTGCTCGCTTTCTTTTTTTCAGCAAGATCCGTTGGACCCATAGGCAGTCCGAAAACACTCCTAACAAGCTCCGATGATATGTTTACAGTGCGCCCGCCGTCCACGTTTAAAATACCATTGTCTGGGTCGTAATTTGTAACCAACCAGTTTGCCAAAGCAGTAGGCACACCTGTCACCTTATAACCAAATATCGACCCAAACCCAATTTCATCCACTTTCTGACGTTGGTCCTCATTTAGGCCGGATGCTAGTGTTATCAGATTGTCAATACCTACTTTTGGCCTGATCCGTGCACCCGTGAATGGCTTATATGGTTGTCTCACTTGTTGATGCATTCCACGAGACGGTCCTCTTTTGGCAACCGATTTCCGTCGTTTACCCGGTGGTGGGGTGTCGACAAAATCGTCATCCGGGTCTCGCAGCCGATCTACAACAATTTTTAATATTTGTTTTAGTAAACAACTACTTCAAAATATTAACACTTCAACATAATACCTTTCTCTGATGTTATATTGACGGATGGGTGTACGACAAGTTGACTATCATTAACATCCTGGTCTGCAAACAAAAATCAATTTTTAATCCTTTCTTATAAGCAAACAACTTACAATTAAAACATCATTTTTTTCAAAACGTACATTGTGTGTTTTTTATCGACGGCGGAACATCTTCTCTTGTTTTCGCATTACCCGCATCATTCATCCCATCATCACCATCTGTTTAATTCAAAGCGAACATCGTCAAAAACATCACTCAACAACTAACATAAACACATATGGCTACTGGGTAATCATACTTTATTGTTTTTTATTTCTTTATAATTCAAACTACATTTGGATTACCTTTGTCGTCCTTATTTGACGTTTCTGAGTCACTACATACCAATGGTCTGTCAATTGTGTTTTTGAAACGTGATTTGTACATTTTGCCCCTAAGCCAATGGCTTGACCTGACTATAGAAATAATTAAAAACTATATTTAAAATACTGCATCACCTAATTCATATACATAATACCATTGTTGCAATGACCATAATAACACTCTTCTTATAGATCAGCATGATAAATAACACCCTTCATATGTAATCGTAGAGAAATAACACACTAAAGCTAAATCAACATGTAAATTAACACATCCTAGATAAATAGCACCCTACATAACACCATAGTAGCAATGACACTCTATTAAATAACACCCTTCATATAAATCTACAAGATAAATAACACCCCATATGAAATTGCAGTATAAATAACACCATACCTATTTATAACACCATTCAAAAACCACCTGATAAAAACTCCATAAAACACCAAATATAACTACACAACAGGTTTATAACACCATTTAAGATTTATAACACCATTTAAGACAAACACCCTGACCAAATACCAAAACCAAGCAAACTAAACACCCTAAACCTATATAACACCAAATAAAACTAAACATGAACTACATATAACACCATTTGAAAAAAAAACCCACCTTGGTGTTATAACACCATTACAGTGTTATAACACCATTATAACACCATTATTCAAATGAACACTAGTTTTAACACCATGAACGAATACCAAAACAAACCCAAACTAAAAACCTTAACTGATATAACACCAAAATCAAAATAAAGATGAACTATATAACACCATGGAAATACACCCTTATTCAATGAAACCCTAGTTTTAACACCATTCGACAATCAATCAGTATCTATTTTGGTCTTGGTTAACATAAACTACCTTACATTATAAAAAACACCATTAATCTTCAAAAGTATCAAAGAATACAGACGAACCTTTTTTTTTAAAATCAGAGGTTGATTTCTTAATTTTTGGTAGTATAAGCCGCCGATTTGTAGTGTCTTCTACAGTTGAATGATCCATCTTCTTCTTCGTCCTTCGTTCCATTGTATCAGACGACGACCTTCGCTTCTTTCGATTGTATACGATTTCGATTTTAGGGCTCATTGTATCTGCTTAATCTTATAATCTTTGGTGGGAAGAATCGCCCTGTTTCTTCGAGCGTAAAAATCGTAAAGGATAGAGAAATCAGGTATAATAGATACGGTTATTGATTTGAAAGTATATGAAAGCCCTATTTTACCCCTATGAAATCAAATCAGTATTTAAAAAACACTATTTTAATTACAATATTGCCACTCTAATCTTAACCATTAGATCAATGATCTAATGGTTTATATTCTTTCCTATCTTTCTCACAAAAACTACCTTTTTTACAATAACCATACCCTATATATATATATATATATATATATATATATATATATATATATATAGGGCCAGGATCATTTTAGAACCATAAATATTTACAGAACTCGCAGAACTCCTAATAAACAATCTTTTTATTTATATATTTTTATGTTTATGATAATTTTATCATTTATTATGTGTATTTTTACGATTACATACATGTTAAGAGTAATTTTATTATTTTTTATATGTAATTTTATAATTACACATATGTAAACTAATATTTTTACATATACGTAATTAGTTATGACACATATATATAATTTTGCCAATTAAACATATGTAAACTACTTTTAACATGTATGTAATCAAAGAAATACATATAATAGATGATAAAAAGATCCTAAATACAAAAACTTATATATAAAATGATTGTTTATTAGGAGTTCTGAAAGTTCTGTAGTTATTTAGAGTTCTGAAATGAACCAAATGTATTTATAATGTTAATTTTATACTTTTTATGTATAAATTAAAAAGTTTAAGGACCAAATGTAAACTACTGAAGATAGAAGGGGGTTAAATGCTTAAATACACAAACTACTTTTACACTTTTTAAGTAAAAAAATACAAGTTTTAGGGACTCAATGTAAACTAGTAAAAGATAGAGGGGTTAATTGTTTAAATGCCTAAACTCATTTAAACCCTAAAAGCCTAAAACACTCATATACGTAGCCGCTCTCTTCTTCCCCCTTCTTCCTGGTTTCCGGCTGAAAGCAGCACCGTCGCCGGAATTATTCGCCGGAAGTCGCTATACCGTCGCTATGTGGTCGATATGTACCTTGTAACGGCATATGGCCGCCACGCTATTCGCTATAGCGGCCGCCATAGACGCTATTGATAACTATGTTTCAAGCCCGTGTATTATTACTAAGCGTAGCAGGTCAGGTCAGGTTGGCTAACGGGTCAAAATGGGTTTTGAGGAAAATGAGTTCGGGTGAAACCTTTTAATGGGCTTACTTTGGATGCATATCAATTTTCAAGCCCGTGTATTATTACTAAGCTAGCAAGCATGGCAAAAGGTACGGGTCGGGTTGGTTAAGATGCGGGTCAAAATGGGAATTGAGCGGAATGAGTTTGGATCAAACTCACTTTGTAATTTGAGTTGACCCGTTTGAACAACCCATATGCTATTTTTATTACCCAAATCAACCAATTTCTTATAGAGCATGATTGCCACCCATAATTATTAGAGATTGCAAAATGTACAAAGTGGGTTGCGTAACGGGCTTCGATCAAAACCCATAATAGATAAACGTAACCCAAATCGATCCGTAAACGTGTCAAAATAATGATTAAATTTGATAGTTGAGTGATTAAAAGATGGTGATGATGTTTGGCAGCAATGTAGGGAAGGGCATGAGATGTTGCCAGAGCAGATAAAAGCAGTGGTTCTAGAGACAGCTAGATATCATGGTGCCATTTAGCAGCTTTTTTTTATGTGACATGTTGTTCTTGTTACTTTTAACCATTTAATAAAATCTAACTTCTCAGTCATTTTAATTTAATTATGCTTTCTTTTGTCATTAAGCAAGTGTAGATCTCCTTTGATTGGTTTTAGATTAGAGTTGTAAAATGGGCGGGTTGGATAACGGGTTAAAACACTACCAAGTGGTGGGTGAAGGGGTGGTAATTCGATATGCGATAATAACAACTTTAATCTAAATGCATGAACACCGTTCAAACAGTATCTAAACAGCCTTTTCGCTCTAATAAACCCTATTACCAACACCAACAACACTTCATATTTTTAAGTACCTTGCCGTGAAGAACGGGTACTTCTATCTATATAAATATACAACTGCTATATGATTTTTTTTATCGTTTTAAGGTTTAAGGTTGAATAATGTTTACGCCTCATATTATCGACTCCGCTACAACGCGCGGGTTCCCCACTAGTTTAACTAAATGAACCAAAAAAATGTGTTCATTTTTGTTTATTTATTAAATAAATGAACCTGCCACCGATCAGTTCACAAACAATCAACTGAATGCTTTGTCCTTTAGAGGCCTATCTCGCAGTATTGACCCAGGCACCGTAAGATTTTTCATTTTAAGACGCATGACATATCATTGGATTAATTTTATATTGGAATTTTGGTCACATGGCTATGATGGTACTATGTTTGGTCAAAATAAGAGCATTTATGATGATATGCACACGACCCTTAGCTGACGTATTATATCTTAAAAATCCTTAAAAACCCTCGTTTCATCTTTAACCATACAAATATCCTTATCATTCTTATCATTCTTAATTTCCACCTCATCACCTGTCCACTACACAATATTTAAATAAAATATATTTTTTTTTTACTTTGGGCCCACACCGTCTGCAAGAAGCAACCCCAATGGGTGGGAAAGGCAAGGGCCTCAAAGGGCATACCTCCAACAAGCGAATTGGAAGTAGTCTAACCTTCTCATATGCAAGAATCCTCATGGCAAGAAAACAACTCCAACAAGCGCATTGGAAGTAGTCAAAACTACTCATATGCTAGAATCCTCATGGCAAGAAAACAATAGTTTGAGCTCACTCGACCGCATACAAGTACACAAACTACATAGTCAACTAAGATTTTAATTTTATTGTTAAAAAGTCGCAGAAAATCAAATTCTGTTATATACGTACATCAACAGCCTTATCATCCCGAACAAGTTGGGAATGGCTAAAAAATGAGAAAAAATTGAAATCATATAAATCCAAGAATCTGCAACTAAAGAACATGAGGCCACTGTATATGTTATGTATCTAAATTGCCCGGCTGTTCGAATATACAAAGTTGCAGATGGATGGTGGTGGTGTTACAGTAGTTGCTTTAGATCAGGTGATGCTGATTGTAGAGGAAGAAATACATCCTGTGTGCCTTTAACAAAATCCGCAAGTTCTTCGGGCGCAACCACCATCTTTAACCATTCTTGCAACTCTTCCCCTTCAACTTTCTCTTTTTCTACAAGTATAGAAAATTAAACAATATATTATGATTGAATTTAGGTTATATGTTTCATCTCTAGCTAGTAAAATGAAAAAATATAAAAAATATATTCATATAATAGATTATTACAGAAAGAGTAAATTACGATTTTGGCCCCTGTGGTTATATCACTTTTACCCTTTTAGCCCAAAAAAAGAATTTTTTAACATCTGAGCCCCCAACGTCTTTTTTTCTAACCCTTTTGGCCCCTAACATTTAATGGATGGGGTTAGTGTTAGGGGCCAATAGGGTTAGGAAAAAAGACGTTGGGGCTCAGATGTTAAAAAAATATTTTTTGGGCTAAAAGGGTAAAAGTAACATAACCACAGGGGCCAAAATCGTAATATACTCTTACAGAAATAATATACCTTCAAGATAGGCACCAAGCCCCTCCAAAACATTGGGATTAGCACGCATGACAGAAAGCGCCACATCCAGTGCTGATTGAAGCATCAGCTTAACTTCTTTTTGAACAAGATCCACCAGATGCCCCTAAATCATATGAAAAACGCTCTACATCAGTTAAATTTCAAATTAAAGCAATATTAAATATTTAGATTCATGATTCAGAAAGAATAAAAAACCTGGTCCCTTCCAAAACCAGATCCTCCGGAATCATCCATGCCGCCATTTGAAAGTGTTGCCAATGAGATCGGGCCAATGGTGCGATTGAGACCATATTCAGCAATAGCCTTGTATGCCATGTCAGTAGCTCGACGTATGTCGTCAAGTGCCCCTGTTGACACGCGGCCTGAGTAAATGATTTCTTCAGCAGCACGCCCTCCGAGAAGAGTTACCAAACGTCCTCGTAACTCGTCTACAAAAAGCAAATACCTATCCTCGGTGGTCGGAGGAGTATAAGTAAATCCCAATGCCCCTCCTGACCTAGGCAGTATGCTTAGCTTCTGATAGATAAAAAAAATATAGTAGTCATTTATCATGGTATATATCATCCAATTGTTAACAACTAGTTGATGCCCCGCCCGTGTTGCGGGGCGATGGCCGAATAATGAGCGAGTGTTAGGCAGCTCATTGACACGAAAAACAATTAAATCGAGTCAACGAATTAAAACAAAACACTTTTATAGTTTTGAAAAAAAAAAACTAAAACAATGACAATATTGTAATTTTTAACCGAGGGAAAGTTGTATTTTTTGACTGAGGTAAAATCGTAATTTGCCAAAAGCTAAAGTAATGGCAGTACTGTAAATTTGAACCAGGGGCAAAGTTGTAAATTTTCACAGGGGCAAATTCGTAATTTTGAACTTGGTGCAACAACGTAATATAAATTTGAACTAAGGGCACAATCGTAATTTTAAGCTGGAGGCAAAATCACATTTTTATTTTGAACCGAGGGCAAAATCGTAATTTTAAGTTGGGGGCAAAAACATAATTTTATTTTGAATTGGGGAAAAAACGTAATTTTGAATTGAGGGCGAAATCACAATTTTTTAAACGGGTCACATTTTTTAATAGAGGGCAAAATCGTAATTTTTAGCTGGGGGCAAAAACAGAATTTTATTTTGAACTGGGGGCGAAAAGGTAATTCTGAGCTGGGGCAAAACCACAATTTTATTTTGAATGGAGGGAAAAATCGTAATTTTGAGCTGGGGACAAAAGCATAATTTTATTTTGAGATGGGGGCAAAACCGTAATTTTAAAGAGGGGCAAAAACGCAATTTTAGAATGGGTATAAAATAATAAATTGGTTGGTCCAATGGGGGAGTGCCAGGCAAAGTCGTAATTTTGAATTGAGGGCAAGATCGTAATTTTGAGATGGGGACAAAAAAGCATAATTTTATTTTGAGCTGGGGGCAAAAACGTAATTTTAAAATGGATATAAAATAATAAATGTGTTGGTCCAATGGGGGAGTGCCAGGCAGTTGCCTGGCACTATTCCCCCAATTGGTAAATGTATATGTAGGAAATACACATTTACGTTATACACCAGAAGAGTATTCTCGATATATATTACCTCAACCCTTGGCTGTCCTGCAAGAAGTTTGGAAACAGCAGTGCCTACGACTGCATGACCAGCTTCATGACGCGCAACCACTGCTTTCTCACTACCTTGCAACTTGGCTGTTTTCTTTTCAATCCCCTGTTATATTACCACACAACAAAAACAGAGTGCATAAAAGACGTAAAAGAGTGTTCCAACATAGAAGAACGTTCCACAAATACAAATTTAACCACAAAATCTCAATTCAAATCACATCAACATAGATGAGACTTACAGCAATGGAGCGCTCCACTGCTTGAATAAAGTCGATTTTCTCCACGACGACTTTATTTTGTCTCCCTGCCAACAAAGCAGCTTCGTTTACCAAATTTGCAAGGTCCGCCCTGCATGCCAAATTATAAAATTGTCTTTTAACTTTCAAGTGTTAACAAACAACACAGAAATTGATATGTGAATGTTAGTGTTATAACCAAATTATGTTATGATTACCCAGTGAAACCAGTGGTCATGGATGCAATATTAGCAAGATCAACATCATCGCCCAAAGGAAGCTCTTTCTTAGAAACATGCACATTCAAAATAGCTTGTCTTCCAACTCTATCAGGCGTTTCTACCTAAAGACCAAATGACCGTTTTCAACACAAAACTGCTATTTTTGAAAAAAAAATAGTAAAAACAGAACTGTTAGAAAGATAAATACCAAAAGAGAGAAGAAGACGAACCATAACCACACGATCAAATCTCCCAGGTCGGCGAAGTGCTGGATCTAATACGTCAGCACGGTTCGTTGCACCGAGAACAATTACAGCCGAATTACTATCAAAACCGTCCATCTCCTACAAGATATTACAAAACACGTGTAGTTGGAAACTTATAAAGAAAAAACATAGAAGGAACAACCAAACAAACATATAATAACGCCATAATACCGTGAGCAGTTGGTTCAACGTTTGTTCTCGTTCATCATTGCTGACAATTCGATACCTACCATCACGACTCTTGGCTACAGCATCAATCTGCAAATAAGAAAGATTATAACCGAGCATTTTAAACATTCATAAAGCTAAAAGTCGAACCTCGTCTATAAATATGATTGATGGTGCTTCCTTCTTCGCCCTTGCAAAGAGATCTCTAACACGTGATGCTCCCATGCCGACATAAAGTTCTACAAACTCACTTGCGGAACAACTAATGAAAGGTACGTCAGCTTCCCCAGCTACCGCCTTTGCCAACAGTGTCTTACCTGTCCCAGGAAGACCGACCTGTAAGATACCCAAATCCATCAGGCACGACAACTAATATCTTAATTTCCAAATAAGTAAAATGCCATTATCGTCCCTGAGGTTTGGCCAGTTTTGCGATTTTCGTCCAAAGGTTTGTTTTTCCGCACCTGGATCCAAAAGGTTTGAAATCTTGCCATTTTCATCCAGCTCATTAACTGCATCCTTTTTTCTCCGTTAAGTCAAGGGTATTTTCCTTTTTTTTTGTTAACTTAAAGGGCAATTCAGTCTTTTGAATACTTCTACATTATGCTAAATGTGTGTACATAAAGTGAAAAAGACTGAATTGCCTTTTAAGTTAACAAAAAAGATGGAAATACCCCTGACTTAACGGAAAATAATTGGGTGGAGTTAATGAGCCGGATGAAAATGGCAAGATTTCAAACCTTTGGACTAAAGTTGCAAAACTGGCCAAACCTTAGGGACGAAATGGCATTTTACTCTTTCAAAATTAATTAACAATTTAAACTCACCAAGAGCACACCTCGAGGAGGGCGAGCCCCAAGTCGTACATATCGGTCTGGATTTCTGAGAAATTCCTGATTAAGTTGATTGTCATACAACAATATTAGCAAACTAGAAGGTCTTAGTTGTAACATCTAGAAAAAGACGGGCCATGAACTTACCACAATTTCTTCAAGTTCCTCTTTAGCCTCATCGACACCAGCAACGTCTGAAAATGTGATGGCTTCTCCTTCTTCGGACACTTTTGACCCGCCAGAACCACTTGACTTGCGGTTTCTTAACTGACCAGGGGTTTGCTGTGTTTGATGGAAAGTAATTAATCAATTACTTATCACTAGGAAAAGTGTTTTTCAAGATGTTGAGAATTAAATGTCTATTAGATATTTCATACCTGCTGAGAGAAGTTTACAGGGAAGCGGTGAAGTAGCCCTGCTAATACAGCAACATAAAACAAAGATATCTGTGAAATTAAAGTTAAGACATTTAATGTTAGATACAATAAACAACTGATAAAATATAGTTAATATTGAGAGTCTTGCAGAAGAGGGTGGCATTATTGCAAACACATTGAGCATTTATACAAACAATAGATACAGCCAGATATGCCATGTGGCACTATTGACCATAGTTATTTATAGAAAATAGCGGACGATAGCGACAAGCTCCTTATATGCTATGTAGCGATAGCGATGAAATAGCAGGCGCTATTTAATATTTAGCGACACACTAGGAGAAAATTTTAGAAACATTTTATATGTATATTATATCCAAATAAGCTGTTTTATACGCTTTTTTATATGTATGCTTAACAAAACACCTAAAATCCTGCTATTTTATACCTAAAAAATCCCGCTATTTACATTAAAGCAGAAAAAAAAAACCTAAAATCCTGCTATTTGCTCACTATGGAGGCGCCAAAATCAAATAGCGACACATGAGTGCTACGCAACACTATTCGCTATAGGCCTATAGCGCTCGCTATGAGTGCTATTAATAACTATGCTATTGACCACTGCATTCTGTGGTTTAGTGGTATATATGTGTACTATAAAAATAGGAATATAAGATATTTGAGCCCTGATGTTACAAGAATGACAAGTGTTCCCACCAAAAGATAGTGTCACTTCTTGCATAATATTGTTTACTTATGCATTAAGTGCGGAGCTCCGATTTAAGGTAAGTGGCCACTACTAAACAACATCCGCATATGTTACAGCCTCTGTCGATCATGTAACTCACTAACTTCAATTACGGTTTATCAATATATCTCAGATATTTTGATTTATTTATAAAAGAAGAATACCGTAAAATTTCATAAGATCTGAAGGAACTACCAACCCTTCATTTTCTCAATGAAACATTATTATGTACTTCAACACTTATATTTTCAGTTACACCAAATACATTTTTTTGCCACGAACCCAGTTACTACTTACTTGTAAAAATTCAAACAATAAATACTGGTGGAGTTAACTTGTTTTATTGATACTATTTGCCACCTATGACATCAGATTTAATGCTAACAATATAATCAAGCATACAAGACTGATCTAGTTGAGCTCAATAGCTAAAGTGGTAAAAATAAACAAGGCTAGACTTTAGAAAAAACCTACAAGAAGTCAAGAACTAACATGATGACTAGCAAGATTGTAAATCTTAATGTTTGGTCATGAAGGTAGAGAAAGTAGTGGCTTTGAAATGATTCACAAAGACTATATAAATGGTAGCAAGATTAAAGAAACAATAGGAAAGAAAACCGATAAGCGCGCCTAGGCGCAAGGCGCGCTTTTTCCACAAAGCGCAAGAAAAGAGCATTTTTTGGGTTTTTTGAGGTCTGAGGCGCGCGCCTTATGTATTTTGGGTGTTTATATGTTGTTTTTATGCATGAAAGTGTTCTACAATGGGTTTATTGGCTTGTACATGTAGGTAATATGATATATAAACCTTATTTATAACTATATTTTGGATAAGGGATGCTAAAAACCTATGGGATATATATAAAAAATTATATAATCTTCTTGCGCCTCGGGAACGAAAAGCCCACCGCTTTTGCAGTTTGCGCTTCGCGCCTCATCTTTAGACCTCATCGCTTTTGTGCGCCTCTTGCTTTTTAAAACCAAGATCTTAATAACATAAGGTAACGTTAAAATTAGTGAACTTTAAAAACAGTGTATTACCCTCTTGAGTGAAGTTGAGTTCATTGGTTCTTTGTTCATAGTTCTTTTTGTTTAACGGGGTAGTAGACCAATTTAAAAGTCAGTGGAGTAAAAAAGAAAGTAGTGCTAGAGTAACCTTTGTTGGCTTATTTGCTAACATGAAGATTCAACAAGGAATAGAAATCATTCTTGAAGTTGAAAAAAAAAAAGAACAAAGAAAGATAAAAGTAGATAAAACCTTAGCCTAATGATATTCTTATTCCTTGAAAGGTTTGGTAACATCTTCAGTAGCTAAATCACTAGATTATCTAAAGTTATATCAACGCAAATATGATAAACGCATTAAGAGTACCTTCGTTACAGTCTGCAAGAGTAAACGAGATTTTAAAAGTGTGCCACTATGAGTAGATTATTGGGTATTGGTGAAAGTTAGATTCTATGATGCAAGATAAACAAAGGCAAATTTCTTGGTTACTCAACTCATAGAATGATCCAAGGGGAATAATATTTATCTATGGTGTTTAATATTGCTCTTATCGCAGATACTTTTACAGCCAATAGAAGGCTATTGTGGATAACTCATGGAATTTGAAAGGGAATGAGAACAAATAAACTGTAACAATTTCTCTATAAAATCAAAGTCCATGAAATCAGAAGAATTAGACAGTTTACATTCTCAACGAAAAATAAGTTGATTTCCTACGGGTGTTACTATAAACATCTGTGTAGGTTAAAGATACAATTACAAATTACCGCAACATCCAAGTGCAGTGGTGCACAATTTTATATTCACAATCGAAAACGAGCAAGCACTAATCCAAGTGTCGTTTTTACATTCTCAAATGTTGCGAGCATAACAATTGTCATGTTAACTCAAAACATTCTAACTGTCATGTTAATTCAAACGTTGCGAGAACTTACCAATGCAGAGTTCAAGAACCCACCAGACCGCTTATCAGGAGACCCAAACTCCACACCATTTTCAAGCATCTTTTCATAAGGAGTCTTAATATCATTAGGACGTGTCGTCGTATACACAATCCTCTTCGTAGGCGCCACACTCCTCAACAACAACTCCGAATCCTGCACTCTACTACCATCACCAACGTCACTCTCAACACTCCCCTGTTCCTGCTTCAACTTAAACATTATATGCACCCCATCAACCTCCACCTTCTGCACCTGATTACTCCCAACCTTACTCAAAAAATCACTATACGGCACGCTAACGAATTCATTCGAAACCCTGGGGTCCGACCCTGGCAATGGAACACCTAACCTAAGCAACCTCATGGAAAACATAACAACCCCTAACTGCAACAACAATATACCGATCTCTTGCGCCTTAATTACCGGTTGCCACCGCCATTTCCCACCGCCTTTCCCCTTCTTCCCCCTCTTCTCTGTCTTCTTACTCACTTTATTACTACTCTCAGTTTCACTCTTTTTCCCTGATGATTCAGTTTCAGTATCATGATCACAAGAACTATTATTTACACTTGCTTTAATCTCATTCATTCCTCTATACCTCTTATTCATTTTCAGAAACCCTAACTCTCTACCACATGAATTAAACATATGTGGAACCCTAAATTCTCTGTACAAATTGATAGATGTGTGAATTGGTAACGATGATTTGGTAACGAATAGATTTGAGGTTGCGTGTGGAACACGAAAACTATTGCGAGAACTGTACATGTATGAGCGATAATTGGAGTAATTAACATGAATTTGAGAGTGAATTATGGGTCGTAGCGTTTCAAGAGCTGCCATATTGTGGGTGCCCTAGGCTGTTGCTGCAGATTAATAATTCAAAATCAATAAATATGAAGAATATGGTTTGGATGAGGATTGTAGAAGGATGAAGAGGTTGAAGATGAAGATGATTAAAGATTTGTGGACCATTGGAGTTTCTAACTTCCTTCTTCTTTCTTGTTTTATTTGAATATTTTCTAAATTGGACAACAAGATAAAATGAAAATGTATAAAATATTAGATTAGATGTTTTAAAAGTTATTTTATTTTATTATTAAATTAAAATTTTAATTAGCGGAATCGTGGGGCGAGAATTCGGTGGCTATCGATTCGTTTATTAGGGTACTGGCACTTTGTATAGTAACCTAAAAATAAAGTTATGATATCTTCAAAAGGATATCGATGCGTGTAGGGCTGACAATTTTGACGCCAACACGATAACACGACACGAACTTACACGACGTTATCATGTTTCGTGTTTGACCTTAACAGGTTTCGTGTCTAAAACATGTCGACACGATAAGACCATAACAGGTTTCATGTCTAAACACGTTAAAACCCGTTAACCTGTTACGACATGTTAAGTACATGTTAATAATTAAAAATTAAAAAAATATATATTATATGTAGGTGTGGACATAGGGTCATCATTTTTGGGACCTAGGATGAATTATACATAAACACACACACGGTTCTTTTTCCACAATCCAACCTCTAATTTTTAAATCTCTCTCACAAACACCACCATTCTCAGTTCAGTTCACAACTTCCCCAATTCGGTCGTGTTCGTGTCTGAAACAGGTCGTTTGATACGTTGGTATTTTTTCGTGTCTTAACAGGTCGTTTCATGTAACCTGTTTATTAACAGATTCATGTTCGTGTTTCGAAAATCTGACACGACAAGATTTCGTGTCGTATTCGTGTTTACGTGTTTCGGGTTCGTGTCTTCACAGATCGGGTTGACCCGTAATGCCAGCCCTAGACGCGTGTTTTACATTAATAAAAAACAATAAAAACGAATATTAGTAATGGTTCTGATAGTACCAATATCGGTAACGATGTTGTTCGGTTGGAATTGACAAGGTACCAATATTGTTGAGACGATAGCAGTTCGGTTCGTCATGGTAAAGATGGTATCAACACGGTATAAACATCGGCTATAAAAGGTAGTACATACCACTAACGATGTCGGTTCAATTTGTCACAGTAAAGAACAAAATAGTCGATTATACTTGACTCGTTCAATTCTAAACAAATTTTTATCGAAACCTAGATAAATACGCATGTCTCAATAATATATTCGGAAAATAAAAGAGTAAACAACGTCGTTTGATAAAAAAAGGAAGCTTCATGTGAGGTAGGTTTGATAACATGTACGTTTTTTTTTTTTTTTGTTACTTGTACATTATTACTCACAACTCACTTTAAAAAATATTTAATATCAAGACGTAAACAAAAATTGTCAAGCCATAACGGCATACTCATAATTTTATATAACAAGTATCATAAAAGTTATAAGCGAAAATCAAAAGTGGTTAAAATTAATTATAATAATAAAATATTAATAAATGAAAATAATAAGAAGAAAACTTTTGTTTACTTTTAATGCGCTTTAATGTTAGTATATCACTAGGAATCTACTTGTTGCTTATTGCGGTGACGTAATGTCTTTTTTAAGTAATTGAAAGAGGCAGTAAAAATCTAATCTATATAATAGAGAAAAATGCCCGGATAGTCCCTGTGGTTTCACCTTTTTTCACCTATAGTCCCCAAGTTTCTAAAACTACCTGAATAGTCCCCAAGTTTTCGATTTTTGTTCCCGGATAGTCCCTGGGTCTAACTTCAGTTACTTTTCTCTGTTAAGTGACCCCACGTGCATATCACGTGAGGGGTATTTTGGTCAGTTTACATTCATTGTTTTCTCTGCCTATTAAATAACACCCTTTTTCCCACAAACCTAACCACCAACAGCATCGATTCCATCGTCTTCTCCATTGTTCATCTTCCTCAGCAGCCTCGATTCCATCATCCTCATGGTTCTCTGCAATTGTGGCCAAGATGCAATCATAGTTACGTCATGGACCGATCTCAACCCTGGTCGCCGATTCTACTCCTGTCCAACAATGGTAATGTATACTATTAGCGATTTTAATAGTCTAGGGCTTAAAAGGTTTGATCCTTTCGTCTTTCTCTGTAGAATCCCAACTGTGGAAGATTCATAGGGTGGGTGGACCCACCAATGTGCAGTCGTGCAGTGGCAATTATTACAGGGCTTCTAAGACATAGAAACCAAGTTGATGTTGAGTTAGCCAAGATGCGGGAAAAGAATCGGCTGAAGAACAAGATTATTACGGTTCTTTTGATAGTTTTAGGGTTTGTGTTTTGGATATATGTTAAGGCTTGAATGCATTTGTATGGATATTGTAATGTGTTAAATGTGAAGGATGTTGTAATGTTTTTGAAAATCTGATGTATGGATAACATTCAATGAAGTTGGTTGTTTTGGTGAAATATGGTTAGCATTCAATGTCTTAAATGTTGGAAAACTGTGGTTGGTGAAATATGGTTAGCATTCAATGAGCAGCAGGTTGTTTGGAAGTAACTATGTATTGTGCAAAGTGTATTGTGCAAACATATTGGTCGAATCTTATGCGAAACGAAATTGTGCAAACATATTGGTCGAATCTTATGCGAAACGAAATTGTGCAAAACATATTGGTCGAATCTTATGCGAAACGAAATTGTGTATGAACTGTTCCTACAAATGAACACAATAACCTGTTCCTACAAAATGTACATTGCACAAACGACATTGTGCATGACCTGTTCCTATAAATGAACATAATAACATGTTCCTACAAAATGTACATTGCACAAACGACATTGTGCATGACCTGTACATGACCTGTCCAAACTTTAAACCACAAACATGAGCTGCAAATGAACACAATAACCTGTACATGACCTTTCCAAACTTTAAACCACAAACATGAAAGTAAAACAGAAAATACTACAAACCATAAACTTTAAACGACTGAACATTAAACATCCAACCATACATGATAATTGTCATAGTGTTTTAATAAGCTAAATAGACACAAAAGACTGCATAATTGTTTTAAGACAACCCAAAAGAACCATAACCCTTAAGACAACCCAAAAACCATAACCCGACAACCCGAAGAACCATAACCCTTAAACAGTTGGAGCTGCCTCACCAGCCTCAGTAGCTTGATTACCATCTTTCTTCTTCTTACCTTTCTTCCCTTTCTTCGGCCCGGCAACTGTTTTGGTCCTTCCACAAGTTCTTTGGTTGTGGCCCTTTTCACCACACTTCTGGCACTTCACGGACTTCCATTTTCTTGTGAATTTGCCACCAACCACAGCCTGCTCGTTATCAGCTTCAGCAGCCTTGTTTCTCTTGTTTCTTGCTTGTGAAGCCCTTTCAACTTCATCCTGCAACTCCACAGCATCCTTCCTTCTTTTCTTCTTAGGTCTGCCGATAGGTGTGTGGTGCAGAGGTGGGGTTAGGTTGGTTGGAACCTGTGATTTTGGCCATAATTCTCTACCATTAATGGGACCAATGGTATGACTGTAAACCCTCTTCCATGTTTCAAGATAATAACATTCATTAACCCATGATTCCGGGGGTCCAACCTCTTGGCCATTCATTGCCATGTCCCAATTGACAGCCACAGCATGCCTACAAGGGATTCCTGAAACTTCCCATTCTCTACAAGTGCAAACCCTATCCACAACATCCACAACATACTGTTTATGTGTTGCAGCACCATCCACTGTGACCTTACCACTGACTTGATACTTTGTCCCACCACTCCACCTAACATTATAATTTGCAGCTAATTTCTTTGTGTTTTCAAAGATCTTTGCAACTCTAGGAGTAAGTGGACCATTTGTCTGCCGAATCTTCCTGATGACATTCACTATCCTCTGCATTAGATACTCTCTGACAAACTCCAAAGCAGAAATTATAGGCTTGTCTCGACCATTGACTGTCCTTGCATTCAAGACTTCACACATGTTGTTCAGCACCACATCAGATTGTGCCCTACCTGTATATCAAATTGCCAAACTGAATGATCAATAAACAGACATAAACATCAATAACCAGCATTAAACAACAGTAAACATCAATAAACAGCATTAAACAGTAGTAAACATCAACAAACAGCATTAAACAGCAGAAACATCAATAAACAGCATTAAACAGCAGTTATAAGTTTTGGTATGAACACAACAGTTTTGATACCTGTAAAATGAGACCTGCTCCAATGAATGGGTGGAATACTTGCCAACCAATTATAAGCTTCAATGTTGTACAACCTCAACTCCTCCATTTTTGCTTCAAAATCTGGAACTGTATAAGCTTTGGATGCATTTTGAAGACAATCCTTGAAGGCATCTCCTCTCCATTGAAGTTTCATGTTCTGCCAAATATGCCTTGCACAAAATCTATGCTCAGCTGCTGGAAATACCTGAGTTATGGCTGGTATTATTCCCTGTTTCATCACATTTCAAACATTAATCATACAAAAAACAGACTTATGCTAATTGCTGAATGACTCTTGCTGAATTTAATACCATACCTTTTGCCTGTCAGAAATGAAGGTGAAATTTGCATTATCTGGAAGATCCAAGTCATCTTTAATACACTGTAGGAACCAGATCCAGGAGTCTTTGTTCTCAGCCTCAAAAATTCCATAAGCTAAAGGATAAATGCCATTGTTGGGATCTAAACCAACTGCAGTTAGCATCTGACCAGGGTAGGGGCCTTTCATAAATGCCCCATCTAACCCCAACAGTTCCCTCCTACACTCTTTAAACCCTTCTTTCAGTGGTCCCAGACAAATATAAATCCTCTTGAAGATCCTTGTGGGTGCATGTGGGTTACACTCAGGCTCAACAACAAATTTAACTGTTGTACCTGGATTGGTCCTGTGCAGTTCCATGACATAGTCCCTGAGGCTTGCATACTGAACTTTGAAGTCCCATTCAATCTTTTTGGTAGCCTTGAGCTTTGTCCTAAAAGCCTGTAATCAACTTAAAATTAGTTAATGGTCTATAATTAAAGAAAATAAACAAAAGCAGAAATTAGGGTTTATACCTTCATTTTTGTCACAGACAGCTCATACTTCCTCCCAAGCTCTTCTTGTAGCCTACTTACTGAAATATTAGGGTTGGCTGCAATCTGATTCATCACAAACTCTTGTTTAGCCAAGAAGGTAGAAGTGAAAGGCTGTATTTTTCTGGATGTGAGACACTTGTGATCGGGTTGGTAAGTCTTTACCACCCAAGTCTCATCTTCATCACTCAATCTAGACAAGTACAAAACCCAAGGACAATCAACACTATTTAACCTACCCTTCCTTTTATCATTGCATTCTACCAATCCCTTTTTAAACCCCTTTTTTGTCCCACTTGTAGAAGATTCCTTGCCTTTTTGGATACCAGGCCCACTTGCAGATTGTATATGGATACCAGGCCCACTTTGGCTGGGCCCAGTTTGATTTGGCCCACATGTGAATATTGGACATCTACCCTCACAAACCACCCTAATTCTTCTTTTATCATTTCTCAGAAAAGACAGTGACCTCCTTGTTTCAATTGCATGTTTGTTTATCTTGTCTTTTGCCGCTTTGGCTGTTGGAAACAATTGACCCACATAAAAGGTCACTTGGGATGTTGATTGTGCAACCCTCTTTTTCCTCCTCAACTCTCTTAATTTCAAACTTCTCCTAGTTTCGAAATCTTCCATTTCCTCATCAGTCAAACTGTCAAAAGACTCATAACTTAGATTTTCATCATCTAATAAGTCATCACTGGTATCCACATCATGGTTGCCAACAGACTCTACTTCAGCTCCCATAAACTCCACACCCCTGTCAACATTTGCATGGTAGTCCATCATGTCATACTCAGCCTCATCCATACTTTCTAACCCCTCTACAAAGTCACTGTCATCTGAATCATCACCCTCAGATGATTCATCATCAGCCTCAGCACCATCAGTTGCCTCACCACCCTCAACATGCTCAGACTCACCACCCTCAGCTTGCTTAGACTGACCAACCTCAGACTCATCACCCTCAGCTTGCCTAGACTCACCATCTATTGGAAAATCAGTTGAGAAATTTGCATTGTCAAAATCATAGCTAAAACTGTTATTGAACGATGCATTCTCCACAACTACATTAGCCTCTACACCACCTACATTAACCTCTACACCACCTACTTGGCCTCTACACCACCTACATTGGCCTCTACACCACCTACATTGGCCTCTACACCACCTACATTAGCCTCTACATCTTCATTAGTTACAACTTCATTTACAACTTCATTACTTACCTTATCAACAGCCTCTACACCACCTGTGTTACCCTCTGCATTAACAGCCTCTACACCACCTGTGTTACCCTCTTCAACATCATCATTTACAACTTCAGTTACATCATTAATTACCTTATCAGCAGCCTCTGAACCTTCTACATCAGTTACATCTTTCCATTGAAGTAACAGATTTTTTGATACCCTAAGTTTCTTTCTTCTAGGCCTTTGAATGGTATTAACAGCACCCCCCTCATTCTCTAATTCTTGAATAACCACCTTCGACGATTGTGTCGGACTAAAGTAATTTTTAACCTTGGTTTCACCATGTTCTATAAACACCTTAATAAGTTTGTTTTTTGCAACATATTTGGCCAAAAGCCTAACATCACCATCATTACCTAAAGGACATAATCCAACATCTAAATCTAACTCAGGAATCTTAAAATGGTAATACAACTTCACATCAGGAAAATATAGATGAAGATCTCTCACCATCCAATCGATTTCATGCACTGAAAATTCCTCAGTGTTGCAGTAGTCAACATAAGCAGCTTTGCCAAAAGCGTATTTTCTTCCTGGTGACGGAGTAAACACACCACCATACAGAAGTTTTATGCTGAAAAAGTTCTCAAAACCATCTGCACATACATTAAACTTACATTAGGGTATAAAATGACAGGGTTTTAACAGTTTATTTCTCTATATTGCATGTTGTTCAACCTGTACCATTCTTGCACAATGAAGCTAGGGTTTTAACGATACCTACCGTAAACAGTCTCTGGTACAAACGGCTTCACATACTCAGAATTGGACCGGAAATTCCACTGACGGTTGTTGTTTGGATGTTGAGGATCGTCGTCCTTCATTTTCGTGGGAAGATTCGGATGATCGATCGATCAGATTTAGGGTTTACCTGTGGTGAAGAGATTAGGGGAAGATGATGAGCCGGATTCGCCTTAGGGAGGGAGGGAAAACAACTGACAATGAGGGAGTAGGGGTGCAGGGATACTTTTATATGTTAGGCACAAGTAAACTGACCAAAATACCCCTCACGTGATATGCACGTGGGGTCACTTAACAGAGAAAAGTAACTGAAGTTAGACCCAGGGACTATCCGGGAACAAAAATCGAAAACTTGGGGACTATTCAGGTAGTTTTAGAAACTTGGGGACTATAGGTGAAAAAAGGTGAAACCACAGGGACTATCCGGGCATTTTTCTCTATATAATAATAGTATTGAATATTCTGACTTCAGTAAAAATCTAATCTAGTCAGAGTCATTGTTGCAAAAGTCGTTACGCGCTCCCTAGTTAGTCGATCAGGGAGTTAAAGAGTACCCGGCCTAGGCGGAGGCCGGAGAGTACTCGGGGAGCACTCGAACATGTTAAATTATAAAGAAATTAGTTTCCGGAAATTAAATATGTGTCAAATAACATAAATTTACTAATATTTATAACAAATTACGTGAAAATGATATTCATTCTTTGATATACTAGGCGTAGAAATTATGTTTTTTTAAGTCAAACTCGACCCGAGTTGACCTACTAAATATGATTCTGGTCGAGGTTGACTGCGTTTGATCGATTCCGACTAATTAGGCGTATATTGTATGTCCGCCACTGTACGAATAGGCTAGATAGGGCGTGTGTTCAATATTGTATATAATAGTATAAATTGGACAAGGTATTGTATGTAAGAATGTCCATCCGGACGGATGGACAACAGGTCAGTCCAAACCCCATCCGAATAGGTGTTATAATGTTAAAGTCCATCCGGACAAATGGAGTCCATCCGAACGGATGGACACAGGCTCATTCGGACATATAGGCATTGCCTATAAATAGGGATGCGGGGTTCCCATTTGGAGAACCTTTTGGATCCCAGAGGGGATATGTTGTCCAACTGGTTTCATGGGTAACTTTCATATATCAATAGAAACCAGATTATAAGTGACTGTTCGGTGTCGTTTCTCTACTTCTACTCATTTCTTATCACCGAACCGATCACCTCGGGACCAAAGCTCCGTCAAACTCGATGTTTCCTGGACTATCAAGTGGTATCAGAGCTACGGTACCAATTCAATCGATCTAATAGTTGATTGAATCATCTACGCTCAAGAATTTTGGATATGTAGTGAGTTCTAACGTAAAATATCATAAAAACATCAAATTGAAGGTCAACTCACGGATGGAATTTCAAATTGAAGACTGATGTGTGTAAAATGCAACATATAAATTACATCAAATGAGGCATAAAACTAATCCTTTTTTAGTACTAGTGTTGGAAAAAGTGTGTTTTTGTCTTCCTTTTGTATTTTCAGGACCAAATGAGCTTAAACGAACAAAAGGAACAAATATGCAGCAAAAACTAACATAAATACAAAGAAAAGGAATAAATGTGGCATGCCCAACCCCTCGACAGCATCTCCACAAGCAAAAACAAGAAACAGAAGTGTCACACCCCAACTTTTCCACGTGTCACCGGTGGGCCCGGCGGAGAGTACGTGACGTAGTTGTTATCGTCATAGTCAAACCACACAATTTAAATGCACAGCGGAAGCAAAATATATTACAATCCGATATGAAGTAATATCCAAGTATTACAAACGGAAGGTAAAAGATCCACAGGCGGATCGCAAAAATAAAACATTGTTCAACAGACTTCAGGCATCTAAGCTTGCGAGACTTCTATTTGATGCTAGGAGTAACCAGCCTATTACGCGTAGTACCTGCACTTAGTCTTTTTGGGAAAATACGCCAGTTTTCACTGGCAAATACAATTTAACTGACTCATTTTGAAAAGGTTTTAAAAATTGATTTGAATGCCCGAGGCACAAAACATTTTATAACTTGGGACAATTATTTGCCTATAATCTTGTAAAAGAATTACATGTTTGTTAGCGTTCAGTATCCGGGTCGTGCCGGATTAAAGTTTAATAGACACACCACATAGTATAGTTCCGCCGCGAGATTTCCTCTCGTACCGACTGTTATACTTTATTAAATGCACTACGGGTGTACGCCTACACCCGTAGGCTAAGGTCGTGGCCATTCTTTGAATGATGCCAAGGATATCCGGGACATGGTCATTAAGCCCCCAAAAGCGTTATACAAACAAAACAGCATTTTCAAACGGGTTATTTGACTGCTCTTAACCACCGACCGGTTAAGGTCAATTACCCGACCAAGCGGTATTTTATATACCGTACCCCAAGCCCGTATAGGGAAAATAAGTTAAACGTATTTACCTGAGCAAATTTATACAATTTATCCCAGCCGTATACCACCAAGCAAGTACAGATAGCTTTTACTGGGCTCCTAAATCTGGAACGAAGGTTTTTAATAACCTATTAGAATCCTAACGGGTCTTTTAATTTGGCCTAAGCCTAGACCGGTTAGTTCTTAAATGAAGATTACGGTTTAAACGCACGATAAGGCGAAGACCGTTTTAAAATGTGGTTTTGACCCAACAAGCTTGCATACTTGTTTAATTTGGGTAACTTAATCACATTCTGGATTTCGAGACTGAAATGATATGGTTTGACCCGTTTCGGCTAAATTGGGTAAACTAGTTACATAAGCCGATCCGAACGCGTAAAGTGCGTAACGAGTAACCATAAGAGTCATATACAAGTTTCCTAAGTTAATATGCCTTAAATATGTTGTGATATCAGTAGGATATCTTCCGTTATGCCCAAAACGAGTTTAAGACCATTTTATGCCCCGAAGGGGTATTTTGGTCATTTTAAAGGTTGTAAAAGGGTTTAAATAATGAGTTACAGATCTATCATAGCCTGTAACTCACGGTCCACAGCGTCGTTTACGGCTATATCTATCATAGCCTGTAACTCGGTGCCCGTTAAATTCAGTCTTGTATCATCATTCTGATTAACTGGATGATTGGGAGTTTCGGTGGGGTCGGCCATGATGATGCTTCGAAGGCTACAAACTAAGTGGTAATAATTTATTTAATTATATAGGGAATTGTCGAACTTGATAGTTAAATAGCCATGGTGCGAACAAACCATATAGGCCAATAGATAGTATTAAGTTTATTTGATTATGTTTTGCCTAGGTTTTTAAATAAACTATCTTAGGCGTTTAAACGGAATATGATCATTCATATTTATTAGACAGGGAACATCAGTCACAACTGTCAGTGTCGTACTGACATTTCTTACAGCACAAGGGCTTGTTCCAAAAGACTTTTTGATGGCACTGAGGCCTTGTCAATAGGGAATTTAAAACATAATCAATGATCCCTTTGGATCGGAAAATTTCATAGTTCATTGTCTTGACAAGAAGTTATGAGATAAAACTATCTTTTTCATGTATACATCCTTACCCGTAGGTATACATCCCAGATGGATGTTTAGATGTGTACATCATGTTCAACATTTATTAGTCATGGTTCCTATTGATCGTTTATGCTAAAAGAGGGGTTGGAAGACTTCTAATATGAGGATGACAAGTGTGATTTCATCACATCACCCATTGTCAGGAGTGTTAACACGTTTTCAGGTGTTTAACAAGGATCTGAATCTCTTTAAACAGGTCTTACCATCGTAGCCAGGTCCTTAGCGACATTCAAGCTAGGCTATTCCCTTTGAGACTCTTTTTAATATAAATATTGGCAGGAAAGGAATGATATTTATTTTATTCAGGATTTTCATTTTAATTATCCTAAATTTATTTAAAATATAACTATGGCACAAAAAGCCTAGTCACGTAGACAAGTTTAATTTATAACCAGGATTTTCACAGAATCGAGGTATTTGGGTCCGAATCACAGTTCATTACCCTTTCTTGACAGTGAGTTGTAGACTTCTACTGTCTCTTAGTCCCAGAGGACGTTATTTATTACCCGTAGGCACTTCATCCTTAAGGGATGGCTATTTACTTACAGGGAATTTTAAATAAATCCCAATTTTCAAAGATGGCCTGTGTGATTTGTACTGCATCACAATTTGCCCAGCATGTTAACATACTTTCAGATGTTAACCAAATTTTTGGAATCTTTTGCACAGGTTCTACCATCTTGGCCATGTCTATAATGACTCGTGGCTAGGTTTTACCCTGAAGATTCTCTTTTAATATTAAACGCAGAACAATCCTAAGTTGAGATGTTAATTATGGATCTGAATCTAATTATGGAGATACCATCTTGGCCCTGTCTTATATGACACCTGAGCTAGGTCTTGTCCTTTTTAGATTTTGCCATCTTATAATAATGGCAGATCCCTATAATAGGAACGTTATTTTAAATCTAACCGTCCACTAAAATTTATACAGGCACATGGTTGCCCTAAACGGGACTTCTAAGGAGTGATGCTGTCCTTGAAGGGACAGAAGGATAAATATGCCTTTAAAAGGACTACTAAGGAAAATGAGCTTTAACAAAAAGGAGTTTCTTCTTCATTTTATTTCTGAATGCTTCTCCTTGGCTGCACGTTAATCCTAGTCGGAGCACGAAGCTCGGCCTTCCCTAGGCTTTTAATGGGGAGAATTTCCATTACGGCTTCTTTGCTTGGCGACATATCAAAAATATAGAATTTAAAGAAAAAATTCTCCGAATAGAGATGAGGATATTCCTATGTTAAGTCTAGACTCAGAAGGTCAAGGAATGTGCTATTGTGTCATTGAGATTAAACACAAAAGGCTAGTGTTTAATTCACTCAACGTTGGCTCTGATACCAACCTGTCACACCCCAATTTTTCCACGTGTCACCGGTGGGCCCGGTGGGGAGTACGTGACGTAGTTGTTATCGTCATAGTCAAACCACACAATTTAAATGCACAACGGAAGCAAAATATATTACAATCCGATATGAAGTAATATCCAAGTATTACAAACGGAAGGTAAAAGATCCACAGGCGGATCGCAAAAATAAAACATTGTTCAACAGACTTCAGGCATCTAAGCTTGCGAGACTTCTATTTGATGCTAGGAGTAACCAGCCTATTACGCGTAGTACCTGCACTTAGTCTTTTTAGGAAAATACGTCAGTTTTCACTGGTAAATACAATTTAACTGACTCATTTTGAAAAGGTTTTAAAAATTGATTTGAATGCCCGAGGCACAAAACATTTTATAACTTGGGACAATTATTTGCCTATAATCTTGTAAAAGAATTACATGTTTGTTAGCGTTCAGTATCCGGGTCGTGCCGGATTAAAGTTTAATAGACACACCACATAGTATAGTTCCGCCGCGAGATTTCCTCTCGTACCGACTGTTATACTTTATTAAATGCACTACGGGTGTACGCCTACACCCGTAGGCTAAGGTCGTGGCCATTCTTTGAATGATGCAAAGGATATCCGGGACATGGTCATTAAGCCCCCAAAGGCGTTATACAAACAAAACAGCATTTTCAAACGGGTTATTTGACTGCTCTTAACCACCGACCGGTTAAGGTCAATTACCCGACCAAGCGGTATTTTATATACCGTACCCCAAGCCCGTATAGGGAAAATAAGTTAAACGTATTTACCTGAGCAAATTTATACAATTTATCCCAGCCGTATACCACCAAGCAAGTACAGATAGCTTTTACTGGGCTCCTAAATCTGGAACGAAGGTTTTTAATAACCTATTAGAATCCTAACGGGTCTTTTAATTTGGCCTAATCCTAGACCGGTTAGTTCTTAAATGAAGATTACGGTTTAAACGCACGATAAGGCGAAGACCGTTTTAGAATGTGGTTTTGACCCAACAAGCTTGCATACTTGTTTAATTTGGGTAACTTAATCACATTCTGGATTTCGAGACTGAAATGATATGGTTTGACCCGTTTCGGCTAAATTGGGTAAACTAGTTACATAAGCCGATCCGAACCGTTTCGGCTAAATTGGGTAAACTAGTTACATAAGCCGATCCGAACGCGTAAAGTGCGTAACGAGTAACCATAAGAGTCATATACAAGTTTCCTAAGTTAATATGCCTTAAATACGTTGTGATATCAGTAGGATATCTTCCGTTATGCCCAAAACGAGTTTAAGACCATTTTATGCCCCGAAGGGGTATTTTGGTCATTTTAAAGGTTGTAAAAGGGTTTAAATAATAACCTGAGTTACAGATCTGATTAAATCAGTAAATTTACTTAATTTACTAAGTTATAACAGTAGGGTATTAATCCTATGTGAAATTTATCAATCTTAATCATTCTAGACACCGTAGGGGCGTTTTAGTAATTTCACATATGCTTAAAAGGTCAAAACTAGAATTCTGATTTTAAGATATTCTCCTACTGTTTAAAATATATAATCTTACTGAATACATCAGTAGGTTTTAACCTCATATGCTTAGTTAGGTTCTAGCACATACTTATGCGTTAAAAACGCTTAAAAAGGCGATTTAGAGCCATTTCCGGGTTTTATATAGAAAGCTGATATTTTTTAAAATTCCAGAAGGCTCAAAATAATTTATTTAACATATTAGATCAGTATAAAAAGGTTTGGGGTCAATCGGATTTATAAAACTCATTTTATAGCTTAAAAGGGCAAAACCGGCATTAGCCGAATTAAGCTTAGAATACTAAGTTATGCTAAGCCTAAAATTGAACAAAAATCTTTAAAAATCCCAAAATATTATTTTAATACAGTAGGTATAAAGTTTTATACAAAAATTTGGGTTTAGATAGGCTATATACAATTTGCGCTATTTAATTACTAAAGAAGCTTCTAATTACGCTATTGAGCATAACTCCTAATCTAGACCTCAAACTGATGTCAAATTTTATGGACAAGTTTATAATTCAGTAGTGAAGGTTTCTATCCTCTCACATTTTCAAAAATATCGTTTTAAGGTCAAAAGGGCATAACGGTCAACAATTCGGCATATAACGGAAACTTGCAAATGAATAGGATAACTAAGGATTCAGGTTGTATAACCTCAGAGGGTTACACTAACCTATAACATGATCCTAAAGAAATCCTAATGCATATCTAAATAAGTCTAATTTGGGTCAGAACTGAAAGTCAAAGCAATAGTCAACTTTCGCGACTTTCGGCTCCGAACCGGGCCTATACTTAGAATTGTCGGGTTGAATCATGCTTAGACATGTTCAACTAATATTCACCAAGTTATTAATGTGGCAAAACTGATTTTATGACTTCTAATTTAATAGTTATGCATTTTTTTTAAAACTAACCCGTTTGACTTTAAGTTGACCCGACAATTAAACTAAGTAACGTGGTAATTAGGAGGCGCCCTTTTAAGGGTTAATTACCTACCTAATTACGGTCACGTAGCCATGTTCGTTGTGAACCATGGCTTAGCCGTTTAAAAGTCAAAGCGTTTATCGAAACACTTGACCTTACGGCTATAACCGCTAAATAATTAAACTAGGCACGAAAGGGGACTTACGAAGGGTCAATGGACTCAAGGAGGTTCTCAAAAAGGGTTCAAGATCCTCACGATTCAGAGAGCAATCAGATTTGAAGGAGAGGTGTAAATGAGAGCCAAAATTCAATGGGTATATATAGGTTTTTGAGGACCGTTAGGATCGTTTCTTGATAAACGTGATCACATTTGGACCATACACCTTTACCCCTTGTTTTAGCAATCTATGGGTTGTCCAAGGACTGAAGAAAACCATTTGCAATTGATTAAAACAGCTGTAACAGCTGGTAACAGTTGGAAATCAAGTTTCTGAAATGGCAGTTTTGGTCCCTGCAATGTTCTAGCCCCTTTCTGATGCGTTTGAGGCCCGTTAAACCATTTTTAAGGCTATAAAATGATGCCTAAGCATAGGGAATATGAAACATGCTCAAAAATATGCCGGATGTCGGTTCGTTTGGTCGTACGGTCACGTTGTTCGGCTAATTACGACGGAACACGGACGGACGCGAAAAACGATTCAAACGACGCGACGAATGGAATTTTATCATGGCGATCACTAAAATAAAATATTTTAGTGCTTACATAAATTTTTGGGTGTCCGGGGATATTCGGAACGCGAGATATGCGCAAAAGTGCAAACTTGTGCACTTTTTGACACTTTTAGTCCCTGTATGACATAAAAGTTTATTTTTGCGCACCAAACACCTCTAATCCTATACCTAAGCTATATAAAGGATAAATAGGGTATGTTTAACTTATGAACATATTCCGGAAGGTCCGTCACCATACGATTCGACCTCCTTTTGCAGTTTGACGCAATTAGTCCCTTAATTGCGCAAAGTAGCGCGAAATGCCGTTTAATGACATCTAAGCCTTCCATGGCCCATATTAATCATTCCCAAGCATATACTTAAATATTACTATGCTCTCGTTCGCTTAAATGGTCACCAAATGGCGTAGATTCAAAAGTTGACGCTTTAGGCCCCTCATCATTTAATTGCATTGAAGCCTCATCTAATCCATATTAGGCATTCTTGAAAGTATTATTAAACATCACGATGCTTCGGGTCCGCCAAAAGGTCATTCAGAGGTATATTTATACATATTGACACTTTTAGCCCCTCTAACTTACAAAGTTGCGCGTATCTTTACTTATGGGCATAAAAACCTTAGTTGGCCATTAATTGGAATTCCCGAGAGTATAATTAAATATCATGAAGCTCCCGGTTTGTTAAAAGGTCACTCAGAGGTAAGAATTAACATGTTGACGCTTTTAACCCTTCATTGCGCAAACTTTCAATTAATTATGCAAACGGCTACACTTTATCATCAAGTGGCACATTTGGGAACATCACCATCGTGAGAGGTTATTTAGAAACTTATTTTAGGTATGCTAACACTTCCAGTCCTTTCAAAATCAATGTTTTCGATTTTTCGAAAATTTAGTCCCCAAACTTCGCTGTTTGACTTCATCAGGGTTTATTACACGTGTCAATACATCATTGGACGTGATTTTACGAGGTGTTACATCCTCACCCCCTTAAAAGAAATCTCGACCTCGAGATTTGCTAAAATGCTGGAAATTTCTTTTGTCGCTTAACGGACTTAAATTTCATAGCATGCCTGGAGTCTTTCCAAGCTCCCAAGTTGACCTCTACATTAGGTACATGTATCCCTTTCGAGCATTCTTAACCTGCCAGTCCTTAATCAATACAGGTTTCTCATCATATCATAGATTTGCCTATCATATGGGTTAATGCTTCTTGACTTATTGGTGAAACACATCCTTAAATCCTTAATGTGTAACGTATTGCGAGATCCGCCAAGCTCCTTAAATAGGATTTAGCTTATAAGCTATTTGATCTTGATACATTCGATTCCTTCGAATGATTTCATATATTCAGAGCTTAACTAGCCTAACAATTAACAGATTGGCACACCTTTCCAGGGTGATATCTTTTGTTGAACTTTATTTCTTAACAAGAACTTAGGAGGTTTGCTATTTCCATGAATCCTTGGTTCTCTGCCGAATACTGGCAACTTATAGGTGATTATGGATTTGCACGATCTTATTCGTTGTTTCCAAGGCAACTTTCAGATCCTGATAATTGGACTTACCAATTTTCTGTCTAACAATAGATGTTTAACATCTCATCTATACAAGGTCTCCCAAGGAGCAGCCTTGATACTTATATAACAACTATTATAGAAAAGCTAATCTTAAGGTGAGATGGTTATTCCAATCACTGCTTAAAACTAACCTTAAGGGATAGCTAATCCTTTAAGTCAGTCGAATAAATCGACGATCCTGGGCGGCTGATGGAAATTCTTCATTGTTGCCTAATTAGGGTTGCGGTAATCAATGCATAAGCAAAATGAACCGTCTTTCTTAATTAACTATATCGAATCCTCAGAATATTGAGTTAGGCTATATGAATCCTTTATTTAAAACTTACTTAATCAGGGTTTCGATTCATCCAATGATGGTACTAGCCGTCTTGGAGATTTCATATTAATACAGCCCTAAATGGGATATAAATCTTAACTCTACTTGCCTCTCAGGAGGTAACAGGGTAATCTTAGGAGAAGATGATCAAGATACAAGGAGGTTATAGAGACTTTCCATATCTCAGGCTCCAGTTTATCCATCATTGCTCGAGTCAAATAAATGACACATTCATGTTATAAGTCCACGAATTCCTTAATCGGGAACATTTGCATGAAAACTTCCATTCTGGATATCTTCTTTGAACACCATTAGTTGACTTTAGTACCATATGACTATCGGGATATCTTTGTGGTCCCATGCATTAAACCTCCATACTGATCAGGCATGGAAGCAATCTATGGAACATATTAAGATACACAAATCCCCATATGGCGCTTTTATCATACCGTCTGGTATTCGCAATCGATTGAGATCAAGGAGATATCAACTGTATATGCCGACGCACTTCCTCTATAGAGAAGATACTTCAAAAATTTTACGGCTGAAGGTTTCTGATGGGAACAGAAGAAATGGTTCTTATGATTTCGCTTGTAAGTTTTACCTTACACTTAATATCTGGGGTTCTTACGGGATATTTTCTAAAAGTTTGCTAAGCTTATGGTTTTATGAGAAACTTATCAGTACCCGAAACCAAACGAAATTCTTAGTACTAAAATCACAATAGGGTTTATCTAGTATCATTATTAATGCGAACTGCCTCTAATCATTCATCAGAAGGGTTTAACGCCTCCATTCTTAATACCTTTAAACTTAGCTATAAAATCTTTAACAATTTCGGGGCAGTCTCAGCTTTGACTGGTTATTTCTTAATTTATATAACATGAATAGCTGAGGTAGATCCTTAATGGATTTATGATGAGCAGGTTTTGAAAACTTTTCATGATTTTTCTTGTATACTTTCTAGCAGCTGTGTTAACTACAGTTTTGGAGACTAACTTCATTAACATTGAGGCTCGCATCTGTTGTGCCATTAACACTTGTCGCATCTTCTAGCATCGCGACCGTTGTTTGTCCTTTCCGAGTTTTCCATACTCGAAGCTTTGGTATTAAATACCAAATTCAACAAGTGCTCAGGCAGTCCTTACCATGTGTCTTCCTTGAATTGCCAAGGGCTTAACATAAAAAGTCTTGATAACTACTTGCTTCTTATTACCCACAATATGGGTTTAGCTATAAGATGACCAATCCATTCCTATCACTATATCGAATCCCTCTATTTCAACGGAAACAAGGAGAGTGGAAAAGAATGGTTCCTAATAACATCCATCTAATATTGCTGAAGCAGTCTCTAGGGTATCATTGGCCAATCCTACTTTATACTTAACGCTTAGAGTTTTTTTTTAACAGGCAGATTTAAAGATTTACAAAATCCATTGTCTACAAAAGACTTATCTGAGCCTGAATTAAGTAATACTCTAGCATGAGCGTTATTGATAAAGAAGTACCTGTTGCGATGTTGTCATCCTGATTAGTTTCTTGAGCATCCATTTGAGAGTTTTCAGCGTTGGTCTTCTTAGTCTCCCCAGGCTTCTTGGTTTTATTTGGGCAATTAGTTTTGATGTGCAACCATAGCAGGTTGCGTTTCCCAACATCTTGCAATCCAAGGTCTTATGGCCCTTGGCATTGCAAATTCCACACAATTTAGCACGTGGGTCTATCGTGCATTTTCCAAAATGTTGCTTTCTGCAGTTACTGCATTTGGGTTTCGCCTCCTTTGGCTTGGACTGGTTTGAACCGACCTTACCCTTTTTGCAACCTTTATTTGGAGTGTCATCGGACTTTCGCTTATGATCCTTCAACGCACGGTCCACAGCGTCGTTTACGGCTATATCTATCATAGCCTGTAACTCGGTGCCCGTTAAATTCAGTCTTGTATCATCATTCTGATTAACTGGATGATTGGGAGTTTCGGTGGGGTCGGCCATGATGATGCTTCGAAGGCTACAAACTAAGTGGTAATAATTTATTTAATTATATAGGGAATTGTCGAACTTGATAGTTAAATAGCCATGGTGCGAATAAACCATATAGGCCAATAGATAGTATTAAGTTTATTTGATTATGTTTTGCCTAGGTTTTTAAATAAACTATCTTAGGCGTTTAAACGGAATATGATCATTCATATTTATTAGACAGGGAACATCAGTCACAACTGTCAGTGTCGTACTGACATTTCTTACAGCACAAGGGCTTGTTCCAAAAGACTTTTTGATGGCACTGAGGCCTTGTCAATAGGGAATTTAAAACATAATCAATGATCCCTTTGGATCGGAAAATTTCATAGTTCATTGTCTTGACAAGAAGTTATGAGATAAAACTATCTTTTTCATGTATACATCCTTACCCGTAGGTATACATCCCAGATGGATGTTTAGATGTGTACATCATGTTCAACATTTATTAGTCATGGTTCCTATTGATCGTTTATGCTAAAAGAGGGGTTGGAAGACTTCTAATATAAGGATGACAAGTGTGATTTCATCACATCACCCATTGTCAGGAGTGTTAACACGTTTTCAGGTGTTTAACAAGGATCTGAATCTCTTTAAACAGGTCTTACCGTCGTAGCCAGGTCCTTAGCGACATTCAAGCTAGGCTATTCCCTTTGAGACTCTTTTTAATATAAATATTGGCAGGAAAGGAATGATATTTATTTTATTCAGGATTTTCATTTTAATTATCCTAAATTTATTTAAAATATAACTATGGCACAAAAAGCCTAGTCACGTAGACAAGTTTAATTTATAACCAGGATTTTCACAGAATCGAGGTATTTGGGTCCGAATCACAGTTCATTACCCTTTCTTGACAGTGAGTTGTAGACTTCTACTGTCTCTTAGTCCCAGAGGACGTTATTTATTACCCGTAGGCACTTCATCCTTAAGGGATGGCTATTTACTTACAGGGAATTTTAAATAAATCCCAATTTTCAAAGATGGCCTGTGTGATTTGTACTGCATCACAATTTGCCCAGCATGTTAACATACTTTCAGATGTTAACCAAATTTTTGGAATCTTTTGGACAGGTTCTACCATCTTGGCCATGTCTATAATGACTCGTGGCTAGGTTTTACCCCGAAGATTCTCTTTTAATATTAAACGCAGAACAATCCTAAGTTGAGATGTTAATTATGGATCTGAATCTAATTATGGAGATACCATCTTGGCCCTGTCTTATATGACACCTGAGCTAGGTCTTGTCCTTTTTAGATTTTGCCATCTTATAATAATGGCAGATCCCTATAATAGGAACGTTATTTTAAATCTAACCGTCCACTAAAATTTATACAGGCACATGGTTGCCCTAAACGGGACTTCTAAGGAGTGATGCTGTCCTTGAAGGGACAGAAGGATAAATATTCTTTTAAAAGGACTACTAAGGAAAACGAGCTTTAACAAAAAGGAGTTTCTTCTTCATTTTATTTCTGAATGCTTCTCCTTGGCTGCACGTTAATCCTAGTCGCAGCACGAAGCTCGGCCTTCCCTAGGCTTCTATTGGGGAGAATTTCCATTACGGCTTCTTTGCTTGGCGACATATCAAAAATATAGAATTTAAAGCAAAAATTCTCCGAATAGAGATGAGGATATTCCTATGTTAAGTCTAGACTCAGAAGGTCAAGGAATGTGCTATTGTGTCATTGAGATTAAACACAAAAGGCTAGTGTTTAATTCCATCAACGTTGGCTCTGATACCAACCTGTCACACCCCGATTTTTCCACGTGTCACCGGTGAGCCCGGTGGGGAGTACGTGACGTAGTTGTTATCGTCATAGTCAAACCACACAATTTAAATGCACAGCGGAAGCAAAATATATTACATTCCGATATGAAGCAATATCCAAGTATTACAAACGGAAGGTAAAAGATCCACAGGCGGATCGCAAAAATAAAACATTGTTCAACAGACTTCAGGCATCTAAGCTTGCGAGACTTCTATTTGATGCTAGGAGTAACCAGCCTATTACGCGTAGTACCTGCACTTAGTCTTTTTAGGAAAATACGTCAGTTTTCACTGGTAAATACAATTTAACTGACTCATTTTGAAAAGGTTTTAAAAATTGATTTGAATGCCCGAGGCACAAAACATTTTATAACTTGGGACAATTATTTACCTATAATCTTGTAAAAGAATTACATGTTTGTTAGCGTTCAGTATCCGGGTCGTGCCGGATTAAAGTTTAATAGACACACCACATAGTATAGTTCCGCCGCGAGATTTCCTCTCGTACCGACTGTTATACTTTATTAAATGCACTACGGGTGTACGCCTACACCCATAGGCTAAGGTCGTGGCCATTCTTTGAATGATGCCAAGGATATCCGGGACATGGTCATTAAGCCCCCAAAGGCGTTATACAAACAAAACAGCATTTTCAAACGGGTTATTTGACTGCTCTTAACCACCGACCGGTTAAGGTCAATTACCCGACCAAGCGGTATTTTATATACCGTACCCCAAGCCCGTATAGGGAAAATAAGTTAAACGTATTTACCTGAGCAAATTTATACAATTTATCCTAGCCGTATACCACCAAGCAAGTACAGATAGCTTTTACTGGGCTCCTAAATCTGGAACGAAGGTTTTTAATAACCAATTAGAATCCTAACGGGTCTTTTAATTTGGCCTAAGCCTAGACCGGTTAGTTCTTAAATGAAGATTACGGTTTAAACGCACGATAAGGCGAAGACCGTTTTAGAATGTGGTTTTGACCCAACAAGCTTGCATACTTGTTTAATTTGGGTAACTTAATCACATTCTGGATTTCGAAACCGAAATGATATTTTGACCCGTTTCGGCTAAATTGGGTAAACTAGTTACATAAGCCGATCCGAACGCGTAAAGTGCGTAACGAGTAACCATAAGAGTCATATACAAGTTTCCTAAGTTAATATGCCTTAAATATGTTGTGATATCAGTAGGATATCTTCCGTTATGCCCAAAATGAGTTTAAGACCATTTTATGCCCTGAAGGGGTATTTTGGTCGTTTTAAAGGTTGTAAAAGGGTTTAAATAATAACCTGAGTTACAGATCTGATTAAATCAGCAAATTTACTTAATTTACTAAGTTATAACAGTAGGGTATTAATCCTATGTGAAATTTATCAATCTTAATCATTCTAGACACCGTAGGGGCGTTTTGGTAATTTCACATATGCTTAAAAGGTCAAAACTGGAATTCTGATTTTAAGATATTCTCCTACTGTTTAAAATATATAATCTTACTGAATACATCAGTAGGTTTTAACCTCATATGCTTAGTTAGGTTCTAGCACATACTTATGCGTTAAAAACGCTTAAAAAGGCGATTTGGAGCCATTTCCGGGTTTTATATTGAAAGCTGATATTTTTTAAAATTCCAGAAGGCTCAAAATAATTTATTTAACATATTAGATCAGTAGAAAAATGTTTGGGGTCAATCGGATTTATAAAACTCATTTTATAGCTTAAAAGGGCAAAACCGGCATTAGCCGAATTAAGCTTAGAACACTAAGTTATGCTCAGCCTAAAATTGAATAAAAATCTTTAAAAATCCCAAAATATTATTTTAATACAGTAGGTATAAAGTTTTATACAAAAATTTGGGTTTAGATAGGCTATATACAATTTGCGCTATTTAATTACTAAAGAAGCTTCTAATTACGCTATTGAGCATAACTCCTAATCTAGACCTCAAACTGATGTCAAATTTTATGGACAAGTTTATAATTCAGTAGTGAAGGTTTCTATCCTCTCACATTTTCAAAAATATCGTTTTAAGGTCAAAAGGGCATAACGGTCAACAATTCGGCATATAACGGAAACTTGCAAATGAATAGGATAACTAAGGATTCAGGTTGTATAACCTCAGAGGGTTACACTAACCTATAACATGATCCTAAAGGAATCCTAATGCATATCTAAATAAGTCTAATTCGGGTCAGAACTGAAAGTCAAAGAAAAAGTCAACTTTCGCGACTTTCGGCTCCGAACCGGGCCTATACTTAGAATTGTCGGGTTGAATCATGCTTAGACATGTTCAACTAATATTCACCAAGTTATTAATGTGGCAAAACTGATTTTATGACTTCTAATTTAATAGTTATGCATTTTGTTTAAAACTAACCCGTTTGACTTTAAGTTGACCCGACAATTAAACTAAGTAACGTGGTAATTAGGAGGCGCCCTTTTAAGGGTTAATTACCTACCTAATTACGGTCACGTAGCCATGTTCGTTGCGAACCATGGCTTAGCCGTTTAAAAGTCAAAGCGTTTATCGAAACGCTTGACCTTACGGCTATAACCGCTAAATAATTAAACTAGGCACGAAAGGGGACTTACGAAGGGTCCAATGGACTCAAGGAGGTTCTCAAAAAGGGTTCAAGATCCTCACAATTCAGAGACCAATCAGATTTGAAGGAGAGGTGAAAATGAGAGCCAAAATTCAATGGGTATATATAGGTTTTTGAGGACCCTTAGGATCGTTTCTTGATAAACGTGATCACATCTGGACCATACACCTTTACCCCTTGTTTTAGCAATCTATGGGCTGTCCAAGGACTGAAGAAAACCATTTGCAATTGATTAAAACAGCTGTAACAGCTGGAAATCAAGTTTCTGAAATGGCAGTTTTGGTCCCTGCATGCTTCTAGCCCCTTTCTGATGCGCTTGAGGCCCGTTAAACCATTTTTAAGGCTATAAAATGATGCCTAAGCATAGGGAATATGAAACATGCTCAAAAATATGCCGGATGTCGGTTCGTTTGGTCGTACGGTCACGTTGTTCGGCTAATTACGACGGAACACGGACGGACGCGAAAAACGATTCAAATGACGCGACGAATGGAATTTTATCATGGCGATCACTAAAATAAAATATTTTAGTGCTTACATAAATTTTTGGGTGTCCGGGGATATTCAGAACGCGAGATACGCGCAAAAGTGCAAACTTGTGCACTTTTTGACACTTTTAGTCCCTGTATGACATAAAAGTTTATTTTTGCGCACCAAACACCTCTAATCCTATACCTAAGCTATATAAAGGATAAATAGGGTATGTTTAACTTATGAACATATTCCGGAAGGTCCGTCACCATACGATTCGACCTCCTTTTGCAGTTTGACGCTATTAGTCCCTTAATTGCGCAAAGTAGCGCGAAATGCCGTTTAATGACATCTAAGCCTTCCATGGCCCATATTAATCATTCCCAAGCATATACTTAAATATTACTATGCTCTCGTTCGCTTAAATGGTCACCGAATGGCGTAGATTCAAAAGTTGACGCTTTAGGCCCCTCTATTGCGCAAACTTGCGCATCTCATCATTTAATTGCATTGAAGCCTCATCTAATCCATATTAGGCATTCTTGAAAGTATTATTAAACATCATGATGCTTCGGGTCCGCCAAAAGGTCATTCAGATGTATATTTATAAATATTGACACTTTTAGCCCCTCTAACTTACAAAGTTGCGCGTATCTTTACTTATGGGCATAAAAACCTTAGTTGGCCATTAATTGGAATTCCCGAGAGTATAATTAAATATCATGAAGCTCCCGGTTTGTTAAAAGGTCACTCAGAGGTAAGAATTAACATGTTGACGCTTTTAATCCTTCATTGCGCAAACTTTCAATTAATTATGCAAACGGCTACACTTTATCATCAAGTGGCACATTTGGGAACATCTCCATCGTGAGAGGTTATTTAGAAACTTATTTTAGGTATGCTAACACTTCCAGTCCTTTCAAAATCAAAGTTTTCGATTTTTCGAAAATTTAGTCCCCAAACTTCGCTGTTTGACTTCATCAGGGTTTATTACACGTGTCAATACATCATTGGACGTGATTTTACGAGGTGTTACAAGAAGGTTGACCACGGCCCGTGCCCACTGGACACGGGGGCGTGGTCATGTGTCTACAGAAATGGACAAAGTTATGGAAGCTTCTACGCCCACCACGGGGACGTGCCCAGCTCAGCATGGGGCGTGGTCAACGCTAAGATTTGCAGAATCTTACAAATCTTGATAGTACAGATACGCTTTTGCACACGGGGCCGTGCCCAGCGAACACGGGGCCATGTGGAGCCCAATGCTGACAAATATAATTAATGAAGGAAGAGAAAAAGGATGGCCACGGGGGCTTGTCCAGCGGACATGGGGCCGTGGACGTGCTTCTGTTCAGGCTATAAATAGGGGTGCATGGCTCACTTTAAAGGCATTCCTTAGTAAACCACCTCTCTCTCACTTTGCCACCACTCCACCACCACTACAACACCCACACCCACCACCATCATCCATCATCCAACTTAGAGTGTGTGTAGTAGTCTCGGGATCCAAGATTGATCGTAAGAGTTCTTGTCAATCAAATGCCATGTTTGGCTAAGTCTCTTACATCACTTGGTGAAGACAAGCATTTAATGTATTACTTTTGATTTTTAATCTTTTTACACTTTTTATTTTGTTTTGTATTAATGACTTTAATAACTAGTTTCTTATGTTGAAGGTGAAACTTCTTTATCATTTGTCAGTGGTGTCTTAGCATTACTTTACTGTCTATATAAAGTAAAAGATTTTCACCATTCATATCTCTACGGTCTATATAGAGATATGATGGCTACCTGGTCGGGGTTTAAAGGAATGGTTTAGTAAGGTTCTTGCCTTATTCAGTGTATAGATCCTGCAAGGACTTGGGTCAAGCTTACCAGGACCTCCTTCAATACCCACTGGTATTGGATGGCGGGGGTGCGAATGGCTTGATCCCCTCATATGTAAACTACTATTAATACATTAAATATCGGCTACTTGTGATTGTATCCCCGCTAACTCAAACCATTTAGCCGAGGGTAACGTCACCTTCAAAAGAGGGGCCTACCACTTTTCGCATTAATAACTTAATTAATTATCCTTCAATATTCCGACCCTTTGGGATTGTATCCTTGCTGATTCAAACCACTGGGTTGAGGATAATGTCACCTTCAAAAGAGGGGCCTACTACTATAACTAAGATAATCTCTTAAAAAGTGCAAAAGGGCGGAAATCATCAAAGGATACATTAAAGGCGAGTCGGATCCAAGTGATTCATCTTGTCTATCTGTTTTTATTTTTATTTTAGCATTTTTAGTTTTTATTTTTCATGTTTAAAACCTTTTCTAAAAATTTTAGTTTGATTAGACGTCGAGGATAAACCGGTATTAAAAGCTCTTGTGTCCTTGGACGACCTCGGTATCTTACCAACGCTATACTAAGCTCACGATGGGTGCACTTGCCCATATGTGTGTTTAGTGTTAGTAGAATATCGTGTTTTATAAATTTAAAACTTGACTAATGTGTAAAATGGGCTTAAAATATCAATAAGAACATATCGCACTCGACTTTTTGGCACCGTTGCCGGGGATACAAGGATTTTAAGAAAGCTTAAAATCGACGGCCTAATCGTTTTTCAAAACCTTTTTAATACTGTGCGCACATTCCTGCATTTTTCCTAAATTTTTGCATTACAGTAGTCTGAACACGGGGTCATGCTCACTGAACACGCCCCCGTGCTGCATAAAATTTACAAAACACCTAGTTACAGAGTCTGAACACGGGGCGATGTTGACTGAACACGCCCCCGTGCTGCAAAAAAACCAGTCACATTTTTAAAACGCCCAGATACAGGATCTGACCACGGGCCGTGCTCATTGAACACGGGGCCGTGGTGAGCCTCTGTTTCCGTTTTCATTTTTGTTTTCTGGTCCCGAGACTCTGTTGTGGTCTGCTGAGTGATTCTTATGGATCAATACTCAGGAAGGTACAACTATCACTATGAGGAGGATGATTATGAAGAAGAGTATTGTACCATTTATGGTAATCCTCATTCGGTGCAATATTGTGACCTCTTTGAACCATCCTCTTCGTACACATACTATGAGGAGCCCAGGTATGAGCCATCCACTTCATACACATACTATGAAGAGCCAAGGTATGAACCTTCTCCATCATACTCATATCTTGATGAACCAAGGTATGAGCCTTCATACTCATACTTTGAGGAACCAGGTTATGAGCCTTCTCCTTCATATACTTACTATGAGGAACCATGGTGTGAACAACCCACCTCATATGAGTATTATGAAGAACCAAGTTACGACCCTTATCCATCATATACTTACAATGAGGAACAATGGTATGAACCATCTACTTCATATGAGTATTATGAGGAACCAAGGATCGAACTTCCGAACTCAAGCAGAGGGGATATTTATTCCGATCGCTTTGACGAACCACCAACTATTTCTCTCGTAGCCGAAAAGATAATAGAACACCTTAAAACTATCAAGCGCTATATAAAAGAATGTCACACCCTGTCTTTTGCGGAAGCGTATGATGTGTGACTGGTTTAATATCATTGCATTCAATCGTAATAAACAACTACATGATCAAAACGATGTTCATCCATTCATAAAATTTTTTGTATTACAAACATTGTTTATTCAAGTTTTTAAAACACAACCTTCGACTAGGTTACAAACCAACAAAAGTGGATGACATCTAAACTTCTAGTTACGACACCTGCGTCCAAGATCCATCCTGTTACCTGAAAGACATGTAATTTTGGAAATCATCAACAAAAAGTTGAGCGAGTTCATGCGTCTAGTTTGTGTACTATAAGTGTTGTAAATCTTTGAGAGGCTCTTTTGTAAACAGATATGAAAACGTGTATGAACATGAATGTTTTACAAAAACTTTAAGGCATGTGAGGACATGGGTAGTACTTGTTATGACTCCTTGTCGGAATACTCGTTCTGATTCCTTGTCGGAGTACTCGTTCTGACTCCTTGACTGTGTCGATTACCCTCAACTGTGTCGATTTCCCTCGACTGTGTCGATTTCTCTCGACTGTGTCGATTAACCTCGACTGTGTCGATTAACCTCGACTGGGACTCCGAAGCACTACTAGGTTCTAGTTGTGACCATGAGTGGGGTTCGACCGTACCCGTTAGATCTAACCTTCGTCCCTAATTAAGAACTAATGGCATTTCAAATTCAATCTATGCTCACATGATCTAATAACCCATTTCATACCGTTTAAACATTCGTAACATGTATTCCACCCCCGAGAGTTATAAAACCAAAAACAGTTAAGAGAAAAGGGGGACATGAACTCAGAGTTTTGCGTCTTCAGTACTCCTAACTCAAATCTCGTCAGCAAATGCGACTACCTACAATGTGCTAGGGTCTATTAGACGAGCGGGCCGTGCCTTGCCTTAGTATTTATGTTTTGAGTTATGTTTTCTTTATGTCTTTACGTCATCCGGAGTTATAATACTTTTCAAGTATTTGTTTTCGTGTTTTCTTCCCAAGGATGGGAGTATTTCATACATGTATTCTTGTATTCTTGTATTTGTAATTTCCAAAATAATATATTTTCACTTAGAAAATATACGTAGACTTGTTTTGTCCAAAATAATGTATCGTCAAGAAAATAAATATTTTTCTTCAAAAATCATATATCTTCTAAATATTCTAAGAAAATATATTTTTACTTCAAAAAGTAATATATTTCCTCTTTGTCAAAAATATGATATACTTTGTAATAATAAAAATCATACTTTCGTTTCTTTTGTCTCCAGAATAATATTTACCAAAAATATGTTGTAGCGGTACTTCTCGGAATATTTCGTAAGTTACGTTATTACGTTTGGTCTCACAATATTAAGTGTGTAACTTATATATTTCATTCCATGTAATTTTTGGTATTATTTTGGTGTTGTAAATTCTTGGTATTTGTAAGTTATATTGTTTTCCCTTAAATAGTATAACTATTTCACATAATCACACACAATGTCTTTAATGTAAATACATATTCTAAATACATATTTACCCATTTTTATTTCTAAAAACCAACCTCCAATGTTTGTATTTTTGTTACAAAAATCCATGGCAAAGTTTATGTGGAAAATCATAATTAAAAATACACTTGTAAACACTTGTTTTAGAAAATATTTTTCTAAGTGTTGGTATTTTTAGAAAATTTTGCCATAGTTTCCCCTAAAAATGGAGTTTCCATGCTTTCAAGCATATCATTTTCTTTTGTAAAATCATCACCAATCAACAACAAATTATTCAACACTTACCATATGTCAAAAATATGAAATTTACTCTATGTCATGATCTTGAAACTTTGTAAAGATTTGTAGTAACTTACTAGTGTGTTTAATAAGCTTAGTTACCCTTTAAAGTGTGGTTGTTTATTTAAAAACATCATTTTTGAAGAATTTAGATCTTTACAACTTGTAAAATATTTTTCTAAAAATATTTCTTCTTGCATTTTTCTTGTTAAATACATGTTTATACACTTAAGTAACCACTAAAAATGTGATTGGTTTCTTTAAGAACCAAGTTTATGTAAATCTTGTAATTTAACTTAGTTTCTTGAGAAAACTAGTTTTGTAATCACCCATTGACAAGATTCATAACATGTTTCATACTTCATCATACATAAAAATAACTTCATTTTTCAAGTTCATGTTTACATAAAGGATGACCATTATGATTTTCTCAAGATCTATCCTTATACTTGCTAGATCATGTGTTTAATCATCATCTAGCAAGGTTCTTATTATGATCAACATCATAAACACACAAAAAAATCATCAAACAAGTTTCATACATACACCAAAACAACTTGATCTTCATGTTATTAAGCTTTATGTTCAAGTTCACCTTTATATTTTCTTGAGTTTCTTGAGTTTCTTGAGTTTAACATTTTACATAACACTTTAACCACTAGAATCATGAGTAAAAATAGGATCAAAGAAGCTTACTACTAGCACTAAGGCTAGGGAAGAACAAGATGAAGATGAAGTGGTTAAAAGCACTCGGTAGAGGTCCTTCAAGATCCGTTGCTTGCAACCTTCCTAAATAGGCTCGAGACACCTTGGAACAAGCTTGGAAATGTTGTAGGATGAATGAAAGTGAGAGGGTGTATGGATGGTGGTGTGGCCGTAGGTTGTGGGGGGAAAGAAGAAGGTGTTTTGTTGAAGAAGATGATGAATAATATATGTATTATTTAAGGGGTTTTTATATAATTCTAATAGCATATGGCATCTTAAGTTGGAATATACCCCAACAAGATCTTATAAAATATATAAAAGAAATCACTTGTGGAGCCCATGTCTCCTAACCGATTATCAAAAATGGGGGGGGGGGGGGGAGTGTAACTTTTAATGGTTAGTTACTTGATTTAGTTGGAAAGTAATGGTGCTAGTTAGGTATTTTATGTATTTAATGTTTATTAGATGTAATATGGTGTTCGGTGACCGAAACTAGCTTTGTAACACTAAAACAATGCTTCTAGTAATATTTTAGTGTTCCGGGTAATGTCCGGTTGTTCGGTTAACTTCCGGTTCGTTAAAGTGCTAAATAGCGCAGTTTAGTGAGCTTTATGTTATATTTTATGATAGTATCGATTCCCGACACTTAGGAAAGTATTCTGGACCATTAAACCATTTTTCTGCATTATAATTAGATGTTTAAATGCTGAAAATAGTTGAATTTGTTTTATTTTTCTGCAGAATTTTGCACTTTTAGTGTGTTTTAGGCACTTTCCGGCACTTTATCTATCACCTAGAAAAGCAGTTTTGTGGTCCTTACTTCCCTACACACTATACTAGTGTATCACTAGGTCTCTGGCTCATACTGGGCCTCAAAATATTGTCTGTCTATGTACTAAACATCGTCAGTATTTTTTTTTGTTTGTCTAATAATGGTGCCAATTCTGTTCTGTGCATTATTAGCACTATATCGTGTTGCATGTAGCAACGAATATGAAATGCCATTGTATGTATATAATAGTAATCAAAAATTCATTTCTCTTGTAAACTAGATCATGCACAATTATTACAGTACAGATTACTGTTTAATTAGTGTACGGAATGTAAGGAAAAGTGACGGTTGTCACAGTCTCCCCCCGTTAAAAGAATTTCGTCCCGAAATTCACACGATGCCATTGGTCGCAGGGAGTTGTGAATCAGATATGGTCACTTATGTTTAACATTTGTCTTCATCTGGGTTATGTTATAAATTCTATCGTACTCAAATAAATCAATTATGTCTTTTCGGTGTCTTGTGGACTCTTAGTCCGTAACCTTAACAGGTTTTATAGTAATTATGTCCTTTTGTCATTGACGTGAATCTTATTTGTGGGAATAACGACTATTCCTTGAGTCAGACTCCTCTAGACACATGGAATATATCGCGATCACTACTAATCTTTTTCTGGAAGTTTCATCTTGTGAGCAATGGTTCTGATCCCTACACCGGGGATTCAACCTTTTCGTCTTTCAAATCACACCATGCCTTCTCTAGGCGAGGCTCTCATTTAAGCCATAATTCTCGTCTCAAATTCTTACGACTTCTGCCGCTCATCGGCGCAATCTTTCTGTATTCCTCGGGCTGTCTTGATATGATCACGTATCTGAACGGATCTTGCCTCTAGTTTTTCCTGGACCAACTTGGGCCAGTAGATTGTTTATCTTCGGTTTCTGATCAACACGACGGGGATCAACTTATTATGTTCTACCTAAAGCTTCACACGAAGCGGTTTAAATGGTAGTGTGATAAATACAGTTGTAAGAAACCTCCACTAAGTGTTCCAACTTTTATGAGAGTTTATCACACAAGCACGTATCGTGTCCATACAGTCTGCATTGTTCAGTAGCTTAGTCCATCTTTGTTAATATTCGAGTTCTTACAATCAACGGGGTGCTGCAACCTTCGTGATTAGTAAAGATCGTGTAGCGTTTTCCTTCAGGTAATGACGTCAAATTTGCGGCGCGCAATTACTGTATATAGCTCAAGGTTTCTTCTTATGATTCCTTAATCAATGTGCCGCGTATGCAATGTTGTGGTCTCGTTGCATCGACGTACAACCGAGACCTTGTCGAGAAGCGTCACATAATTGCAACTCTAGCTCCTTAGCTCTTGGCTGCAGGGTTGGCATGAATCTCGTTCTTTATCCATCATGTATCTTAAAGTTCTCACTTTGCGAATTCGAAATCTGCTTTTTGTCATCATAGCACATAACTGTTCTTTTCTAAGAGTTGCAAGGTAAATTGCAGCTGTTGCCCATGACCTTCCTTGGTTGCTGGCCATATAAGAATGTAGTCAACCAATATAATCATGATCTATCCAGGTATGGCTTACACGTTCGATTCATGAGGTCCATGAATATCGTCGATGCATGTGTTAAGCCAAATGGTACGATATGGGACTCATAATGCTCGAAGCGAGTCCTAAAGGTCGTTTTAGGGTATTTCTTTCTTGTATTCACCGTTGTGGAAATCCTGTCCTCAAGTTGATCCTTGAGTGGTAACTAGAACCTTACGATTTGTCTGTTCATGTCATCATCCTTTGTAAAGGATACCAATCCTTGATATCCAATTCTATGGAATTTATGCAGAAATGGAAACTGTCAACCTTTCCCTTTGTGTCCTTAACTAAGGGCGTCATATCCTTAATTTCCTCTATCTAGCAGCTCTTGCAGTTATATCGGAGGCTCATGCTTCGCGGACGAAGCTAGTCGGTAAGACGTCATTCGGTACTGGTGTCGTTCTTGTCACAAGGTTTATCCTAACTCCTCTTGTTGCTGTGGAGGGCGTTCCTGGCAAGTCTTCAGAAAAGGCTTCTGGTACTCCTTCCATAACGGGGATGTTCTCAGGCTCTATACTTGGACATCTAATCCATGCTGACTATCATATTATGACATCTCAAGTCAATGGTAACAGAAGGTTCCGGCCTTCTGAGTCCCTAAACACAATCCTTAATGACTCCGTCTACTTAAGCTAGCCTTCTATACGCCCATTTCTAAAGGATACGGGACATCTAATTTACTCGAAACTAGACCAAGCAGTTTCTTAAGTTTTAAGCATGCAAGGTTAAAGTTGTTGCCAGTGTTAGTCAGAAATAGATGCATAAGGTTGGTTAATAGGGAACGTACCCGTAATCGCATCTGGATCATGGCATGCTTCACGAGTTTCGATCGTGAAAACCCTTCCTTGCTTGTTTCTTCCCAGGGCAATCTTTCTTAAAGTGCCCTGCTTCACCACATCTGTAACAACATGGTATCTTCTTATTTCTTCCATCTGGGTCCTTCGCCCAACAGGCGTCCTTGCTGTGCCCTTCTTTTCCATACTTCCCGCACTTAGGCCTCAGACATCGACCTTCATGGTGAAAATTGCGTTCCCCGCACCTCGGCTTAGTCCCCGTGTAAATTTTACCACCGGCCTTATTTGTGGCTCCATCGGTTTTCCTGCCATGCAGCGGTTTCACTTTTTTTTCTTTTGTTTGCTTCAGAGCTTCCATAGCCGACTTGTGTGCCCACCTTTAGGTTCGAAGACTTCCTTTTCTTATTGCCTGATGACTCCACGTGAGTCTCTTTCTTGTTATCCTCAGATTCTGAAAATTCTCCCGCACGTAGAGCTTCTTCAGTAAGCGTAACGCTTAAATCGATAGCCTCTGCGATGGTTGGAGGCCTTGAGGTAGTAACCAAGCTCCTAATTTGAGGTGCAAATCCCCAAATGAATCGTTCAATCCTTTTGAATTCCGGTTTAACTAAGTAGGGGACGACTCTAGACAAGTCATGAAACAGCTGGACATATTCAGGAATCTTCGGTCCGTCCATTTTCAAATTCCAGAACTCCACCTCAAGCTTCTGGATTTCAGCCCTAGAACAGTATTTCTTTTCCATCATTTCCTTGAGCTCATCCCAGCTTAGTGCATAAGCAGCATCCGCACCAAGGGTCTGAACCTGAAGGTTCCACCAGGAGAGTGCGCCATCCAAAAACAACCCTGAGAAATAGGTAACACTCTGTTGAGACGAATAGTTACTTATTCTTAGAACGGAGTCAGTCTTTTCTATCCAACGAACAAACGCAACGGCACCTCCTGTGCCATCAAAATCCAGTGGCTTGCAGTCCAGAAATTGTTTATAGGTGCAGCCAGTTGGAGGGCTATTTCCGGTAGTGCCACCGCTGTGTTTGGAGCGGAGGGCTTCATGTCGTGCAATTGCCTGGGAGATGCGTTCTTGAAGCTCAACTTCTGTTCTTGGTAACGTACTGGTGTTTGTGTCTCATCTGGGCGACATTCTCTTCTATAAAAAGGTATGAAGTAGGTTAGACAATATTCCATAATTGTCTATGAGGTACATAGGACCATAAGCCATTATGTTATCACCCAATTTCACATGTATATATAATCAACAATGTATGAGCAAGGAAACAATTACTGAGCCTTCACATAGGCTTGGTAACTTGGCTTACTAATGAACTCGAGGTTACATCACCTTGGTTATTCAAGTTTCAGTTATTTCCTGCTACATTGGTTTTCTTAGGTCTTCAGCTTTACTGATGATGGGGTTGTTCGTGTAGAGGTGATAGAGAGTGTAACGTCGCTGAATCTTTTCGAATGCTATCCATCTTTACTTGCTTAAATGTCTTTTCTCAAACGTCTCGTACATGAAGTAGGCAAGACAGGTTTCCTACTTTATAAAGTGCTAAAGCACTGGTCTAGGTATTGTCCTACCATTTGAAGGTTTGAACACCTAGGGTTTATTTTTGTGCAATGATCGTTAGCTTGGCCCGCAGAGTCCATCAGGATTTCCATGCACTACAAGTCGTTATTACGTGGGCCCCCGTGATAATAAATTGTCTTGCACAGTTACCCCAATTTTCTCTTGTCCAAGCAGATGATCAATCACGTGTATAGGCACGATGATAGGAATAATGAGAATTCCTAGTAGTTGGAGGGGACACTACTGTC